>NC_044976.1:116071826-116388958 GCF_008728515.1 Papio anubis | reverse complement strand
CCTCAAATCCAGCTTCTTACTCTGTCTTCCACAGACCAGCTGTTCTCCCAAGCATGTAAAATCTCTGGTTAATAAAACTCACATCCACAAAGTTAAATTTTGAAGAAACACCGCTCCTCTCATTTGGGCCAAGTCCTGGCTACATACCCTATAAAGAACTTGTGTACATTTTTGGTTCAACAGGGTATGGGAGATCCCAGCCTTATAATTCCTGAACCATAATTCATTCAGAGGAGAATGCTTCTAAGTCAGTCTCAAACCGAGTACCTTTTGCTCCATCTCTAGCTAGGGCTCCCTACTGTGTGTCGTCTTTACTTTCCAGGCACAGGCTGAATAAAGCTGAAATGCATTAGTCTAAAATTGTGTACATTCCATTGCATCACCAGAACATAGACATGAACACTGTGGTATACAATGGCAACTTCAAAGGACTGAGCAACATTTCTAGCACTCTGCTTCCCACTGCAGTGTCCACAATTTCCTATTCATTAGATTTCAATCACTTCCTTTTAAAGAAAGTGGTAGTGGCTATATTTTACTTTAAAAATACAGAATGGAAGAGCTTAAATGGAAACTAAAGTTCAGAAAAATTATTTTATGTGGAAAAATATTACCATTCTAGTTATGGTGGAACATTCCTGACTTCAGAAGTGGAACATTAATGTAAAGGGTCTCTAGTTGGGCCAGGAAGGTAACTGTCAACAATGAAAACATTCAGGTCTCTACAGAGCCAATTAGGGCTGTGTTGCCCAGCTTCCCAGACTGATCTATTAGTCAATTTGCAGGTATTTACTGAATATCATCTTATACCAGGGCTGTGGTCTGGGTCCAACTGTAGTAACCTTTTAAAGCCCATGCATGCCTCTCTAAGATACGGTTTGTGAGTGAAGCACTCAGCATTGAGGATGATGGGGAGGGAAAGTCTTGAAAATGGTTCAGTCATTAAGTTGGATTCTAGAAGAAAAAGTCATTGAATTTAATAGGTAAGATCAAAGTTCATTTTAAACAAGATCATTTAATAAGAATAAAAATGAGGCCGGGCGCGGTGGCTCAAGCCTGTAATCCCAGCACTTTGGGAGGCCGAGACGGGCGGATCACGAGGTCAGGAGATCGAGACCATCCTGGCTAACATGGTGAAACCCCGTCTCTACTAAAAAATACAAAAAACTAGCCGGGCGAGGTGGCGGGCGCCTGTGGTCCCAGCTACTCGGGAGGCTGAGGCAGGAGAATGGCGTAAGCCCGGGAGGCGGAGCTTGCAGTGAGCCGAGATCGCGCCACTGCACTCCAGCCTGGGCGACAGAGCGAGACTCCGTCTCAAAAAAAAAAAAAAAAAAAAAAAGAATAAAAATGATAAATCTACCCCTAGCAGAAGCAGATCAAATGCATAGTGTCACACTTTAAGCTATATCTGTAAACTGATAATGTCTTCATATCCAGAATAGGATCCATCCAAGGAGCCCTCTTCCCCTTTTATTGGAGGAAAGCATTTGCAACCTTTCCAAACTTTGGCTGCAAACAAACAGGCTATATTTCTGTTGAACCAAGGTAACAAAAGCTTTACATCAAATAAATGCCCTTCAAGGCATGATAACTGTCCCTGAAAGACATCGGCAACATTTCAAGTTAAGACCCTGGTTGCTGAAATAATGTGTTGTCCTTAGCATATGATTTGCTGTTGGATTTTAAAATCAATTATCTAGATTAAGCTAAGGGATCACTGGGCAAAAGTTTTACTCTATTTCCTAGAAATAAAAACAAAAACAAAAACATATTTCTATGCCAGAATTTGGGCAAGCAAAACCAGATTGAAGCTTGACGGCAGAAGCCTCAGCCTTAGTGGGAATGGGAAGTCAGCAAGCAACCAGGTGCACCATAGTGATTGGCAGAGCCGTGCATGTCACTGGACTTCTGCATACAAGGAACCATCTCATACCACCTTACTTCTTGAACTCAGACATAGGATGAGCCTATTTTGTTCTTCTTTGCTTCCAGTCAGACAGACCCAGCCATCACATTGCTTTCCTACTTCTGGAAACAAAAGCCCAAGTAATAGAGGTATCTGAGCTACAGTTTGCTTGCCAGCTCATAAAACTTGTGGGTATTATAGAAACAATAGTCTGCCGGGCGCGGTGGCTCAAGCCTGTAATCCCAGCACTTTGGGAGGCCGAGACGGGCGGATCACGAGGTCAGGAGATCGAGACCATCCTGGCGAACACGGTGAAACCCCGTCTCTACTAAAAAAAAAAAATACAAAAAAAACTAGCCGGGCGAGGTGGCGGACGCCTGTAGTCCCAGCTACTCCGGAGGCTGAGGCACGAGAATGGCGGGAACCCGGGAGGCGGAGCTTGCAGTGAGCTGAGATCCGGCCACAGCACTCCAGCCTGGGTGACAGAGCAAGACTCCGTCTCAAAAAAAAAAAAAAAAAAAAAAAAAAAGAAACAATAGTCTATCAGGATTTCTTAGTGTTTTGCCGTAGAGATAGAACAGGTGAAAGGAAAGAGGTGGAGGTTGGAGGAAAAGAAGAAATACTGATTGCCCAAATACTTGTGTAGATGCAACGTATTGGGTAGATGATCCACAAAGCAGAGTCAGTGTTTCCATTGTGCTCCTTGCATAGCCAGGTAAGAAATCATCTATAGCTTGTCACTGGCTGAGGATATTAAAGTTACCTAATGTGTTTTAGGAATTGAGATACTAAGAATATAGGCCACACTGCTGAAACTCATGACTCAGTTGTATTTCTTTTAGTTGAAGCATTATTTAGGCTCTTAAAACATTAGGCAGCCATATGACCCTCCAAAGGAAACAGTCCACATTGTGGTAAACAAAGAAGGACAAGAAAGGTTCAGGAATATAAATGGGGTCACCATGGCTGGGATTCAATGGTTTAGGGATTTAGGGGTTTGCTTTCCTGTATAAAGTTGATCGGCGTAGCTGTTAAGAGAGATATAAACCATATATCTGATTCCAGCAGTATAAAACTAGTAACCAATTGCCATTACATCTCTCACTTGTAGCTGAAATTGGGCACTGATATCTTTGAAAATATTGCCTGTCTGATGTATGACGTCCTGGATTGGAAAAGACAGCACCAGCACTATTTGGAAAGTATGCAGCTTATTAATGTTCCACAAGTGGTTAATGAGAAACCTGTATTAGAAGCCATGCCAACTTTGGAGGTAGGCATGGGCTCAATGTCTTTAGTGGGATGAACAATTCACTGCACAACTTTATTTTCATATTTATAAGGCATATGAAGAAAAAGTTATAAAATACTTACATTAAGGTCATACTGCCTACTGCCATAAAAGATAGCTACATGGTGGGGGCTTTATGGAGCTCCTCAACTACCAGACATTTACAGAGGCAGGGATGGAACCCTCTTGTCAGCACTCAGTACAATGAATAACATCTATGACAGAAAGGATATTGATAAAGTAATTACAATATTTGTTTAGCACCTGGCTGTGTGCTAGCGCTTTGCAAGATGCTGATAATACAATAATGAAAACTCATTCCCTGTCCTCGTCATTGAGGTTAACTTCGGCAGTCAAGTCAACAATGATTTCAACATAGCATGATGAATGCTGAGAGCAGTCATCTCAGCTTGCGGTAGAAGAAATAAACCTGGTCACCTGATCTGGAGGGGAGCAGAGCAAAGAGAGGGAAGTCAGGAAAACTGAACCAGGATTATCGATGTAGGGAAAGATGAGTATGAAGTGCCTAATGGAAAGCGTGATAGGGGAAAGGGACAGAATGATATTCTCAAGAAAGGGGCAAAGATGTACAAAGATATGGAGGTCAAAGAAAAGCAGTACTATGGCACAAGCCAGGAGTACAGGGTAGTTCAGTGATCCCAGGCTGCATGTGCAAAGTGAAGAACAACAGAAACTAAACCTGGAGAGGCAGGAGCCAGGTCGTGAATCTCCTTTGGTGCTAACTTGAGAGTCTGGTTTATATCATGTAGGCAATGGAGAACTGCTGAAGGATTGGGAGAGGGAAAATGGGATGACTCTGAGTCACCCAGGGGCCAAAAAAAAAACCTGTTTGATGCTCAGTGCCCCATCACCCCATCACTTTCTTCACAATTGCTCAGTGGGTTCTGGTGGGAAAAACTAAATAATGTCTATACCATTACCTTCTTTCCTTCATCAGGCAAAACTCTGTTCCTTTGGTTCTAATATTAGCAGATGATTTTGTGGTGTGAACATAATTATACAACCTCAGAATCCTGTTGGATCTCATCATACCAGCATTTGGTGAGGGCATCTCTCAGCTGGGTATCTCAGTTGTTTCTTTTTAATTATTCTTTTTCTAGGCTCCACAACCTGCTGTACCAACTCCTGGAAAGAAGAAAACACAGTATGAAGAACCACAAGCTCCACCACCAGGCATGTATGAAATCGGCTGCTGAAGGATCAACACTACGAGCTGGCACTTTAAGAGATAATGACTGCCCTCCATATTACTTTCAGCCTCCCTTCACCTACAGCTCCTGCATTTATTAGTGCATAGTCATAGTTTGAAATTATGAATGAAATGTTGATGGAAATAATAGAGAACACATCTTAATTGGGCAATGGTTTTTTCTATATTTTACAGTGACTTCAGTCATCACAACTGAAGTAGACATGAGATACTACAATGATTTGCTGAATCCGATTCCAGAGGAATTCATTTCTGTGCCCCTGATACTGCATTGTATGCTAGAACAGGTGGGGATACTCTGAGGCATTTTATCAGGTTGTATACTTGAGTAAATTATTTCATCTTTCCTGGCTTCTGTTTTTTTTTACACTATTTTAAAATTATAATACCTAAATGCATTCACCTTTATAAAGATTAGAATATTTCAGATGAAACTAAAGTCTGCTTAAATCCTCAGCTTCAATTCTCTTTTCTTTTGCTATTCTTTGGAGCCATTTATGTAACATTCCCTGAAGTTTTGATAGAACATATCCTCAGTACTCTGTGTCTGGTGTCATTTTAATGGAAGAGGAAGAGGAAGAGGACATGGACAAGTGGGTGGGGTGGTTAATAGTCGTTATCTTTAAAATTTCTTTCATGCTTGTAGATTTAACTAGATTTTTATATTTCTGAGGCCAATTTTTGTCGTCAGCTTTTTTCTTAATGAATATGTCTTAATAAATACTTTACTAGAGTTTTAAATATGATACAATGTGCTTTACACTATTCACTTAAATATGTTCTAAAATTTCCTCTGTATCTGGTTATGTACCTTTCCTCATGACTGATGTTATTTATTTGTACCTCCCTTTTCTTGATCATGGTTGTTAAGGGCATAGCTATTGTATTGGTCTTTTCAAAGAACCAGGATTTTGTTTCATTAATCAACATCTTTTTACTTTTTATTTTATTAATCTCTTCATTAATTTCATCTATTTATTTATATATTTTTATTTATTTAATTATTTTAAGACAAGGTCTCTCTCTATCCCCTAGGCTGGAGTGCAGTAGCACAATCACAGTTCACAATCTCAAACTCATGGGTTCAGTGTTCCTCCCACTTCAGCCTCCTGAGTATCTAGAACAACGGGCATGCACCACCATGCCCAGCACATTTAAAATAATTTTTTTTGTAGAGACAAGGCCTTGCTATGTTGCCCAGTATGGTCTTTAATTTGTGGCCTCAAGCCAACCTCCCACCTAAGCCTCCCAAAGCATTGGGATTACAATCATGAACCACCGTGTCCGGCTCATCTCTGTCATTTCCATCTTTCTACTTTCTTTGGATTTATTTTGTATTTCATTTTAATTCAAAGCCTACTTCATTTATTTTTAGTCTTTTTGCTTTATTTAAGGCTACACATTTCTTTTCGAGTGTTTCTTTGTCTGCATCCTGATGCTTTCAGTGTATTCAATTCTAAATCTTTTAATTTATTTACATGTTTAACCCATGAATTATTTTGATTTCCATTATTTACTGATTATTTCTAATTTTTTTTTACATTATGATCAGTAGGCATGTTCTGCAAGTTAGCAAGTTAAAATTTCGTGAGGCTTCCTGTGTGACCTCATGTAACATGGTCATCGTGAATGTTCTATGTGTATCTGAAAGAGTTTGTTATTCATATTAGTAGCACATAGGTAGCACTTATAGGCACCAGGAACTGTTCTAAATACTTTCAATATGTTAACTCATGTAATCCTCAGAACAATCCTATGAAGCAAGAACTGTTTTTATCCCCCATTGTATTAGTCCATTTTCACACTGCTATAAAGATACTACCCCAGACTGGGTAATGTGTAAACAAAGGAGGTTTAATTGACTCACAGTTCTGCATGGCTGGAGACACCTCAGGAACCTTACAGTCATAGTGGAAGGCAAAGCAGGCACCTTCTTCACAAGGCAGCAGGAAAAAACTACCACTTTTTTTTTTTTTTTTTTTTTGAGACGGAGTCTCGCTCTGTCGCCCAGGCTGGAGTGCAGTGGCCGATCTCGGCTCACTGCAAGCTCCGCCTCCCGGACTCCCGCCATTCTCCTGCCTCAGCCTCCCGGATAGCTGGGACTACAGGCGCCCGCCACCGCGCCCGGCTAGTTTTTTGTATTTTTTAGTAGAGACGGGGTTTCACCGTGTTCGCCAGGATGGTCTCGATTTCCTGACCTCGTGATCCGCCGTCCTGGCCTCCCAAAGTGCTGGAAAACTACCACTTTTAAAACCATCAGGTCTCACGAGAATTTCATCATTATCATAAGAACAGCATGGGGGAAACCACCCCCATGCTCCAATCACCTCCCTCCCTCGACACGTGGGGAATACGATTCGAGATGAGGTTTAGGTGAAGACACGGAGCCAACCCATATCACCCATCTTACAGATAAGGAAACTGAGGCACAAAACATTTTTCGTTCAAATGCTAAGTAGCAGAAATGACTTAAAACCTAGTGAATCTGCACAGAAAAGTATTTGGATGGGATTTCTGCATTGTCGTCTTCCTTTTAATGTTGCTGCTAAGAAGTCCGATGTCAATCTGATACCTTTTTCTTTGCAGATAATCTTTATTTTTCTTTCTAGCAGTTGTTAGGGTTTTCTCTTTATAATTGATAACACAAGACTATGTCGAGGTATGATTTTATCAAACTTGTCATTATGGTGTAAGGGAATTATAATCTGATTTCCAGTCACATTCTGTGTGCAATAAAAATTCCTTACACTGTCCCATAAAAGTCCTAAAAATAGAGTTCTGAGATGTACCTGTCATCTCACCTCCTGCCCGCCACCACACACACACACACACACACACACACACACAATTTGTCATCTACATAGGCCTCTGGTTTTTCCTCAGATATGTTACTTAATTCCACCTTAACCTTTTACTCTAACTTCTCTACCTAGAAAGCTTTCTGTCTTTCTGGAGAGTCTCCAGTGGAAGTGTCATTCCTTAGAGAGGCCTTCTCTGACCACCTGATCTAAAGAACCCTCTCCCCTACACAACACACAGCACTCTCTACCACATCGCCTTGTTTTATTTTCTTATCAACAGCTTTTCTTTTTGCAATATATTGATCAGCTATTTTTTCTTACCTTCACCATCCTCCTACTAGAATATAAACTCCACGCAAGCAGTAACAATGTAGTCTTGTTCATTGCTGTGTGCTCGGCACACAATAACCATACCTAACCCATAGTAGACACTAAATACATATTTGTTAAATTGAGAAGATTCTGAGAAAGTCTTCTATCTTCAAGTACCATTTTTACTATCAATTTACCTTAATCATTACTGAATGGATGTTGGAGCTTCGGGGTTTTCCTCTTTGTCTTTTAAGTTTTCTTTCAATTTTATGCCTTTGGGAATTCTAGCTTACCTTCCTGCTAATGGTTTCTTCAGGGAGTCCAATCTGCTATTGAAGTTTTGTTTTGGCAGTAATGTTTTTAATTTGTAAATTCTCTAATTTTTTTTTTACAATTGCCTATTGTTTTAGTTCATGGATATGACACATTTTTTTCCTGTTAATATGTAAAAGGTTTATTTTGAAGTCCTTTTCAGACTCTATCATCTCTATTACCTCCCATATACATTTTTCTGGTTTTTGACTGCCTTAGTTTTCTAATCAATTAGATAGCCACACTAATATTTGCCTATAATTGCTCCGTGAAGTTTTTAGAATACCAATAGTTTTATTATATCAATAAATGCATAAAAGTACAAAAGCCCTATAGAGCTTGCAGTATCATTATTTTATTTATCTTAGCCTTTCTTGTTTTATTCTACTAAACTTAAAGCAACATTTATTAACCATCTACTATGTTCCAGGTACCAAAAGAGACAGTTAATGAGCTCAGTGCCTCACAAATAGAAGTCACTCAGTAGATCCATGTTGAATGAACTAAGGCTTAATAATAATAAAGGGATGAAAAAACTGAAATATATGAATGATGGGATGACATTTTACAGGATGGAATGTTAGAATTGAACATTTCAGAGAAAAAACAGTTTTGAGTCATCTTTTATGATTGAAGTGGGTCCAAGAAATGATCAGAGGATAGAAAGTGGGAACAGTGAGTGACTCTTCTGACAGTAGGGTGTTTCTAGGTAAAGAATAGGATGCAATTTTATTGTTCTAGAGCAGTAGTTCTCAACAGGAGGTGATTTTGTTCCCAGAGGACATTTGGCTATGTCTGGAGATATTTTTGGTTGTCACATCTGGAAGGGTGCTACTTGCATAAAATGGGTAGACACCAGGGACATTGCTAAACATCCTATAGTGCACAGGACAGCCCCTACAACAAGTAATTATCTAGGCCAAAATGTCATTAATGCCAAGGCTGAGGAAACTTGTAGAGGGATATGAAATCATAAGAGGATGATTATAGGATATAGGGTAAAGGGAAAAGCTGTAAATTAGGTGCCTAACTTGATAATGTTTCAAACTCTTTTACTTGTTTACCATGTAAAATTGAACAAGGCGCTTAATCTTTCTGGACCTCACTTTCCCCACATAAAGGAGACACTATTCCATTTGCTGATCTCATAATCTAATAACTTTTCTATTTTTGAAGAAAGAATGAGGATCTGGCCTGAACCCCAGTTTCTCCCACTCAATATCCTTGAGCTTTGGCCAATCACCCTAGTTTTCTCCTCTATACAATGGAAAATAATATCTGCCCCCACAAGATTGCTATGAGGCTTAAATGATCATATGCAAAGATGTGTTACATAGTACCTGGCTTGTGGTAGACACTCAGTAAATATTGAATGAATCCAAAGTTGTATGAGCACTCTTCCCACTGCTTTAACATAAAGAGTAAATATTAAGAAAAAGTATGTTGTTATTCTATTTGAATAGAATCTTCATGAAATATTTTCATCAAAAGTTTATTGTTTACCATTTTTATGTTATCTATTTTAATACAAATATTAAATTTGTACCTACCTTAATGCATGGATTGCAAACATTTTTCCTTTTATTTGGTGGTCACTGATAGTTTCCCGCCATTTTGTGTCAGCAGTGGTACTTGGGTCGTAGAAATGGACTGGTTCTTACTAAGCAATGGGAATGAAGCAATGAGCAGCGAGTATCACTAAAGAGCGGACCCTTATACCAATTCCTTTCATTGTTGATTTCAACAGGTTGTGGCAACTGAAGAAGATCTTGTCCCACCCAGTCTGCGGGAGCCATCCCCCAGAGCAGACGGGCTAGACCACAGAATCGCAGCTCACATTGTGTCCCTTCTGCCCTCACTCTGTCTCTCAGAGAGGGAGAAAAAGGTCAGATAGTCTGAGATAGCAGAGTCTTCATGCTTTGGAAAAGTGTAGATTCTCTCTTTAAATCAATATTATTTCAATTTGCGTAGAATCTTCAGGAAATATTTTTATCTGAAGAAGAAAATGAAAGCAAAGCAGCGCCCAAAGGCCCCCTCCTACTGAACTATCATGATGCACACGCCCACAAGAAGTACACACTGAAGGTAATGATAATCAGGTTAGCCAAAGAAAACCGATGTGGGAAAGTGTGTGTGTAACTATTCATTGAAAGAAGCTAATTAGATAACTTCATCAACACTAATTAAAATGTAATGTACAAAATAGATACTTGCGTACAAAGTAGGACCTGGAAAATGAACCTAGATACAGGGAAAAATGATGTCAGCCTAGGAAATTTGTCTGATTATTGAGGTTTAATTAACAATTCAATTAATTGTTACCACCACTAAATGTGCATTAAAACCTTATAATTATTTGCTTTAAATATCTGCTGCTATGAAAAACTAGTAGAAGCCAGAAAAGGATCTCAAAAGAGAGAGATGAATATATATGAGACTTTGGCAGTTTGTCACTGTGAATGAAGAATCAGTCCTTTTTGTGCACCAGGAACTCCTGGCAACATAGGAACTAGCTTTTTGACCTTCAGCAAAATCCCAAAAGTTTGTCTTTCCCAATTACCATTGATTTCCTCTGTTCCCAAATAATGAGAGTGAAGGTATCATGTTTAGCCTTTTCCATATGCATAAGGCACTTGACAGCTTACTTTAATGTCTTCTGTCATGTTGCTCTTTTTCATCAGGACCAAAAGAATTTTGATCCAGTTCAAATTGAGCAGGAGATGCAGTCCAAGTTGCCACTGTGGGAATTCCTTCAATTCCCTCTACCCCCACCATGGAACAACACTAAACGTCTAGCTATGATTCATGAGCTTATGCACTTTTGTACGAGTGGTAAGTCCATTGTTTTGTCTTAGCTTCAACTCAGTTTAATTAATGGGCATATATGCCTCTTAAAATTACACCCTTATTTACAAAAAGTATTTTCATTATTGAAAGACCTTTCAGAGGCTAAGGTGGGTATTTTGATTGACTACAACTGTCTTGTTTGAATAATGTCATTAGCAGTGTCGTCATAGCTATAATGCATAACACTCTTCAATTTGATACACTGGGTTTTTTTTTCCCCACTGTGTTTTCTTAGCCACAATAATTCCTTTTTTTCCTCGTTTTCCCCCATCTCTGTCCCAAATACTCCCATTGACATCATTGGAGATGATGTGGTAATCCCATCCTACTTACAGAGAAGTAAAGGGGCGTGTGTGCACGCATACGCGTGCACACATGCATGCACACACGCATGCACGCATATAATTTCCAAGACAATGCTGCCCTTCTGTCTTTTGCCTGACCACTGCACTCTTTTGTCATCATTGCAAATCATGTAAAAATTACAGTAACATTGCAGAGACATTATCTGGAAAGAGAGAAGAGCAACCTGGACCATGCAACTTTGCCCCAATTCAGAGATACCTGTCTTTGAATTTTCATCTTATATCCTATTGCTGCAGCCACCCACAATCAATAAAACACAGGTTCCAGAAGAGTTTTTCTTCTGTCTCTTCCCATTTTGTCCCTTCATGGTTCTTTCTTTTTTTAATTAGAGAAGAAAAGAAAAAGAAGAGGATCCAGATAATCTGAATTTGGCAGGAATGTTCACCGGGGTAAAACTAATGTGAGCACTACCGTGGACCATCTCTGCACATGAGGACAGGAAGGAAATAAGAAAGAGAGTGACCTGGGAGGCAGATGTAGATATCTTGTAACCTGTGCTACTGAAAGCTCATATTTGATACTTTCTTGAGAGAAAATTCTGAGCACACTATTTATAACCACAAATTAAATTTGTATCTAGAAAGATGAATCATAGAACCATAACATTTCCTAACTGAAAGAAACCTTGGAATTAATCTAGTCAAAATCTATTTTCAGATAAGAAAGCTGAGATCCTAGCAGGATTAAATTATAAACAATAAAATTACAAACAAATAAAATTATTTGTTTTAGGATTATGACAATAATCCTAAGTAGATCTTAGGATTGTGGATCTTAGGATGGTGGAAAAAACAAGAAAACATTCTGGTCTCTGGATACCCAGTAGAACACAATTTCCTTACCCTACTGAGCAGGAGACAAGAAGAAATCCACTGCAGAGGTCTGATGGTGCAGTCTGCAGTTTTAAGCACCTGCTCTGTACCTAGGGATACAGAGATGAGTAGAGAGCCCACTGTCAATAGAGAGCATGTTGCTGAGCAGGAGTTGACTCAAGCTAACAGCTTCTCACAGCAGGAAGAGCCATTTTATGCTCTTTGAAGACAGTGGAAAGAGGGGTCATTAAGATATAATATCTAGAAGCACGTCTCATCTGAGTTCACTGGGATTTTGTGAAATAGGCAGTCATTTCTCAAAGTAAATTCTCGTTCCCACTTGAGGGAATATGCAGATACTACTTATAAGAAAAGACATTAACTTCCACAGACATCTTTACTTGACAAGGAAGCATTTAACCTTGAAAAGAAAAGAGTATGTGTATATTCTTCCTTACCATTTCATTTGTAAGCCTAACCAAACTAAAAAGTATTTTTATCTTGATTTCTTTTTTCACTTTTAAGTAGGCTTAGTAATAGAAAAAGCCAGGAACTTCTGAGTCTTGGCATTGACTCATGGACATGCGGGGTACAGCGTCGAGGGACTGGTGTGTCATTTCTGTTGTGTACATAACTACCCCCTTCCTGAGTAGGGGGTGAACTTCTGTCCTTTTTCTGTGTCCTGCCACCCTCCCCTTCTCCTTCTGGCTTAAGATGTGATTCCATTCTTAATGAATGGAGAGCTCAGCTCTCCACACGGCACAGGATTTTTGTTCCTGCTGCCACCATTGAAACCTCAAACATATGCTGCTTACATGCCCCATCCTGGACCCTTGGTGCTCCTCCCCTCCTCCTCTTTTCCCTTTTGCCACATCATACTTAACAGGTCCAAAACCAAGCTCTTGATTCCTCATCCCTAAATTTGTCCCTTCACCATCTGCCTTATTTCAATGAATGGCAACTACTTTCTATCAAAAACCTTGGAGTCATTCCTGCTATCTCTGCTTTTGTTTTTGAGACAGAGTCTCACTCTGTCGCCAGGCTGGAGTGCAGTGGCGTGATCTCAGTTCACTACAACCTCCGCCTCCTGGATTCAAGCAATTCTCCTGCCTCAGCCTCCTAAGTAGCTGAGATTACAGGCGCACGCCACCACGCCCAGCTAATTTTTGTATTTTTAGTAGAGATGGGCTTTCACCATGTTGGTCAGGCTGGTCTCAACCTCCTGACCTCGTGATCCACCCACATCGGCTTCCCAAAGTGCTGGGATTACAGGAGTGAGCCACGGCACCCGGCCGCTGTCTCTGTTTTCACACACTCTGCAATCAATCCCACCATACTCCTCACTGCCGTGCCAGCCCAGTCCCCCACCACCCCTCACTTGGATTATTCCAATCCAAGTGACAGCTTTTCCAGCTGGTCTACAGGCTTTCAGTGTTTTACCAACAATCTTTTCTCCACACAACCACCTGAATGGCCCCTCTAAAATGTTGGTTGGATGTGCCTTTATAACTGAAAACTCTGCAGCAGTCACCCACTTTACTCAGAATAAATCCTAAACTGGGCCAGGTGCCTGGCTCATGACTGTAATTTCAGCACTCTGGGAGGGGAGGCCGAGGCGGGTGGATCGCTTGAGCCCAGGAGTTTGAGACCAGCCTGGCAGACATGGCAAAACCCATCTCTACAAAATATACAAAAATTAGCTGGGTGTGCAGGCCCAACTACTTGGGAAGCTGAGGTGGGAGAATCACCTGCACTCCAGCCTGGGTGAACCTGTCTCAAAAAACAAAACAAAACCAAAAACAACAATAAGAACCTAAACTGTCTGCCACCTACTTTTTGAGCCATCACTTGTCAAGCTGTCATGTTCCATTTTCCTCCATCTACTCTGGCCTCACTGTGATTCCTTGAACATGTCATTCACACCCCTGCCTCAGGATCGTTGCTCTTGCTGTTTGCCCTTCCTCAGTCACTTTCCCCCAGATATCCATACAGCTTGCTCCCCTACTTCCTTCATGTTTTTGCTTAATTGTTCAGAGGATTTTTCCATGACTGCTTTATATAAACTACAAGCCGCTCCCTGACTATTATCACTTTTTGTCCCCTCAGCTGGCTTTATTCTTTTTGTCCTCTCTTTTATCTTTTACATTTATCTCTTCCCAACCCCTAGAACAGATATTCCGTGAGAGCAGGGGGCTCACTATTTTGTTCACCACTGTGTTCCCAGCTTTTATTATAGTTATGATGCCTAATAGGGGCTCAAAAAAATATTTGAGAAATGAGCAAATGAGCAAACTCTCCTTCATTCTGTAACTATTTTACCTCTTCCTTGTCTCTCTTCTGAATCTCCCTGTTTTTTCCCAAAGGACCTGCTGCTTTTCTTATCTTTGCTGGAGAGAAAATGGAGGTTACTTCTGAATTATTGATCCACATCATTTCATTTTTTTCTGATTGGATTCCATGTTTATTTGTTAATTCTACTTCTCCTTCCTCTACCTTGGAACTTCTAAAGTGTAAGAACCAAATCTTGATTCTTTCAAATCCCAGGCACCTATGACAAAGCCTAAAACATAGAAAATAATAACCAATGAAAGAGTGAGCAAGTGAATAAATGCTGTAAAAGGGTAAATACACAATTATAAAGTCTGCTGAAAGCTGATAAACTTTGAAGTGCAATTATGGAAAATACTGCAGCCGTTTGGAAACCTTTCCTGAGCCCAAATGAACAGAAAAACTCAGTCAATATGACAGTCTGTATTAGGCAAAAGTAAATAATTTCTCTGTTTTAAATTACTACAGGAGAAAGGGGTGCTTTCACTCAAAAATAATAAGTTGTGTAAGCATATTCAACCTATATGGTACCCTGGAAAGTCCGTGCAAATGAATCTGGACAGCTAATATTGATTAAGCTATGAAGCAGTTTGGGAGCATTATAATTTGCTAAATTGTATCTTTACTGTGTTGTTTGTTTATCCTCAGGTACCTTTGCTATTTGCTGCAGGCTGGGGAGCCAGTGTTTAAAATCAGCTCAACAGCCATTGTGGCGTGACTCCCTTGTCTTTCTGGTAGACAAACTCCCTGGTTGTCCCTCTGTCAACCCTGTACCATGTGCTAATAAGAACATTTCCAGCAGCACGGGTTCTGCTTTCTTACAGATGTCTTGAGCTGGAATGAAGTAGAACGAGCCTTCAAGGTGTTTACTTTTGAGAGCCTGAAGCTCTCTGAGGTTGATGAAAATGGGAAACTAAAGCCTTCTGGGATGATGTGTGGGTCAGATTCTGAAATGTTTAACATACCATGGGACAACCCTGCCAGATTTGCTAAACAGATAAGGCATCAATATGTCATGAAAATGAACACTCAAGAGGCCAAGCAGAAAGCAGGTACACTGCATGGAGGAAATGGAAAGCATTCTTGTATTTTATTATTGTCAGTTTTTCTCGTATTGTATCTCATGGATGTTCCTTACACTGAATAGATATTAAAATCAAAGACAGAACAATATTTTTGGATCAGAATTTGTCAATGTCTGTGCAAGATAATGAGAGCAACCAAGAACCTTCAGATCCTAGTCAGTGTGATGCTAACAATATGAAGCATTCTGACTTGAATAATCCCGGACTCTCAGTCCCTGATAATAGACAGCTGTTAGAGCAGGAGAGCATCATGAAGACTCAACCCCAACATGAGTCTCTGGGTAAGTTAAAGAGTGTGTGTGTGTGTGTGTGTGTGTAAGACACTATTATAGTACACATAAATCAAAAAGTGTTCAAGATGCATTATTTGAATTTAAGTTATTTGGTTAATTAAACTTTCTTACTGAGTATTGTTATTCCATACGTTCTCTTTATTTCAACCCTGTTTTTAAAAATATCTTAATTCCTATTAGTCCACAATCACCTTAGTAAATTTAGCACAGTGAACATCATTACAACTTTCATCATTAGTGTTACACAGTTATTGTGATTGTGTGCTAAAATTATAAACATTCATCTGCAAAACAGAATGAAATGTCCAGTACAGAGCTTGGTACAAAATCAATGCTCAATGAGCATCATTTCCCCTCCTCTCCCATGTATGGCTCAGGCCATTACTCTCATTGTAGACTAGCATTATAAACAGTGCTATATTAGGAGGTGTGAAAGTATAGAAGGATGTTGGGCTAAATTTATACTGAGCTGCCTTACACATCACTGTCAGATTAATCTGTGTAAAATCTAGCAATTTTGTTTCTCTACTTACAACTTTCAAAGGCTCCCTACTATCTGCAAAATAGAACCCAACTCCTTGGCCTACTTCTCTAGTAGTATCAAATTACTTTTCCTAAAATCTTTTTCCATCTTTCTGCTGTTGCTCACACACTCTGTATTCTAGCCCAACAGAATTAGGCCTATTTACTCTGCACAGCCTGCTCTTTTCAATCTCTGTGGTACCTTTCCCTCACAATATATCCTCCACCTTGAGTTCTCTTTTTGACTATGATTAGGATTCAGTGGCACCTCCATGAAGTCTTATTGGATGTGTCCATATGGAAATGCCTCTCTTAGCATTCCATGGTCATAATTAATCTACACTTCTGGTGAAGTGCTGTGGCTCACTCCTATAAACCTAGCACTTTGGGAGGCCAAGGCAGGAGGATTGCTTGAGGCCAGGAGTTCAAGACCAGCCTGGGTAACATAGCAAGATCTCACCTCTATAAAGAAAAAAAAAAAAAAAAAAAATCTACACTCTCTTTATGGCATTAGTTGTCCTTTTTTCAGTTTTATAATTATGTATATGCCTATATTAAGGCCTCCATTATACCATAGTGTCTTAATGATTATATGTTTATTTTAACATATTAACACCTAAATTTAACACCTAGGTCAAACGTATTAAAGAACACCAAATTTAACATATTAACACCAAATTTAACACCTAGGTCAAAGAAAAAATTACAATAGAAATTGGGAAATATTTCAAACCAAATGATAATGAAAAAACTGAGTATCAAAACTATAGAATGCAGCAGCTGATGCAAGAGGTACTCCAAAAGAAGTTTACAGCTTTAAATAAATATTTTTCGAAAAGAAGCTAAAGATTAATTAACTAAACATCAATCTCAAGTTAGATAAAGACAAACAAAATAAATCAAAGTAAAATAGAAGGAAAACAACAAAAATATTAAATCAGGGAAATAGAAAACAGATGAAAATTACGTCAATTAAATAGAAAACATAGAAACATAGGAAGAACAAAACTGCAAAACTTGGTTCTTTGAATAGACTAGCAATATTGATAAAAAGTTAATCATAAAAAAGAACCCATGAATAACTCTATCAGGAATAAAACTATATCAGGAATAAGAATTATATAAGGAATAAAGAAACAGAGACTTCCCTCAGATTCTACAGAAATTTAAAAGATTGCAAGATAATATAAACAACTTTGACTAAATATGAAAATAAAATGGGCTATTACTGGAAAAGAATAACTTACCAATAATGACCCAAGAAGAAATAGAATGCCTGAGTAGTCTCATATCCAGTTAATTATATCAGTAATCAAAAATCTTCCCAAATAGGGCACACTTAGCTTGAATGATCTCATTGGTAACTGATACCAAACACTAAAAAAGAAATAATTCTAATCTTAACAAAAATTATTCCAGGAAATAGAAAAGTAGCATAATGTCCTCTCTTCATTTTATGAAGCTAGCATAAACTTTATAAGAATACGGACAAGGATAGTGGTACAACTGAAAGTTAAACTACTTCATTAAATTAAACTGATTCACAAATACAGATACAAAAATTCTAAATGAAACATGAGCAAACTGATCTAACATATACTAAATAGTAATATATCACAAACAGGTTGCATTTATAACATGGACAGAAGGAAAATATATATATTGTAGAATCAATATAACTTATCAATTAACACATTAGTGAGAAAAGTCATATAATCATCTCAAAAGAGCAGAAACAGCATGTATAATTCTATAGCAATTTATGAAACAAATCTTATTAAACTAGCAAGAGAAGAAACATTCCTCAATCATATAAACATTATTTTTTATATTACTATGACAAATCTTATATATCAAGGTGAAAAGTTGAAGTAATTCCCTTTAAGATCAGGAGAATGTCCACTATAAACACTTGTATTCAATATTGCATCAGAGGTGTATGCCAACAAGCAAGACTTTTTCTCTTTTAGATAAAAGCATAAGGTTTGAAAAGGAAAAAATAAAACCATCATTATTTGTAAATACTGTGTATGTAGAAAACTCAAAGCAATACACAAAAAAATTGGAATTAATATGAAAGTTTAATAAGGAGGCTGTACTTGTTAAATGATACACGTAAGATGTCTGGAGTGCTGAGACTTTACTGTTATAATTATTCCTTGTATTAAACATTTGTGTTTCATGCACTTTTCTTTGTGTGTTATATTTCATAATTTTAAAAGCATTTAAAAAAAAGTGGTTATGGGCCAAAATTGGATTAAAAAAGTAAAAATAAATTTTAAAAAGTGATAACATGAGAGAATAAGTGTTAAGTTATTATTGACTAATGGTCATCTTACCCTTTTCATTTATCTAGAGGTGGGTCGAAAAGGAAGTAATCAATGGAATAGAATTGGTAGAGGAGGGAATTGGGGTGAATGGAAGAGGGAAGAAAATAACGTTTATTTAATATTGCTCTGCTACATCTCAAGTACATTAACTAATACTTACATAAACATCAGCCTATGACAAAGATGCTATTATCCCAATTCTACAGATGAGGAAACCAAGACTCAGAAAGGTTAAATAATTTGTTCAACTACATACAAGTAGAAAGTCAGGATTGAACAGAGTGCTAACTTCGAACCAGTGCTTCCTCCACTGTGTCTTGCAGCTTCCTGGGTTCCAGAAATTTCTGGTGATGCAGCTAATGATTTAGCCATGCTCCTAGTCTCATTCATGCTGATTTTTATGCTGATTTTGTTGCCTTTGGGTTTTCCTTCTTTCTAACCAGGGTGGATTCCCTATTTCTTTGTCCTAAGTACCGTTACCTATTAGCCTACCTCTCAAAAAATGTAAGCCAATAAGTTAACCTGAGTTCTAATGGCAATAGTGTATCCTATGGGACTACAAATGAATGACAGGGAAGTCACTCTGGGTTAATATAGAGTCAGAATAAGCCAGGAGAGGTGTAAGGCCCAAGGTGTTTTCTTTGTTTTGTTTCATTTTTTTTCTTTAAAGCAGCTGGATAGTTTTCCTCAGGCAACTTTTGCCACCTGGTGGTCAAACTACATAAATTGGTGTGCTGGACTCTGGAAGAAAGTAGATTCTTATATTAATAGTAACTTCCTAAATTCTCAGGGGTTGAAAATGCTATAGCGGACAGTGTATCCTAGAGGCCACGCAATCTGGAGGGTGGATCTCAGGGCCATACATGTTTCTCCGCGGTGCATTTTGACCTACTTCCAGGAGCCATTCCATTTGAAAGCGGGAGGGCATCTGGGCTTGGTGTCGCACTGTAGCTGTTGTGACTATGGGACTTTGTTGTTGTTGATTTTACATTTCTTTCCCTAACTCTGAATCATACTTACTTCAAAGCGGCCAACTTTAATTCTCTTTAAACAAGGCAAAAATCATTCATGTATTTCCTGCACAACCATTTTAGCGTCAAATACATATAAAAGCCTGTTCCTGGACATAAAGGGCTGGATATTTGTGCTTTTCTTAACCAAATACTGGATTTCCATCTGAGACTATTTTTGAACTTGACAGGGCCTAGTGGATATTTATGAAAAACCTGAGAGTTGATAACCGCGAGTCTATAGGTTTAGATGTGCCCTTTATGCTTGTTGGGTGTTTTTTTAATAAAGTAGCTGCTTTGCAGAGGGATCTTGTTATCTCTAAAGTAAAACAGATTAGGAAAGCTGTTTTTCAAAGGGATGAGAAAGCATCCATTTCCAGATGTGTCAAAAACTACTGAATCACACTGTCAAAGGATTATGTGGTTGAAAGCAAAAATCAGAAAAAGAAAAAAAAAAGATTTTTACTCTACTATTAAATAAATAATTCAGATTACTTTTAGAATGTTCTTTCCTTTGATAAAATAACTGATGCATAATTTTTAGAACAGATTTTCTAAACTGGAGACTTTTTCTGCTGGATCCAATAGGAGGGAATATCAAATCTCCCGGAAATCTGGCAGACCACAGAATAGAATAATTTTTATCCACAGATTTCATATCAGTTGCTTCAAGGACACATGGGACATCATGGTCTATTTAGAGTTATAGTTGGCTTGAGTTTTCTCTTCAGTGGATGTGTTTATATAAATGCTGAACTGAATTGGTTGTATGGTTTTCCCCTAAATCAAAATGGAACGTTCACGCTGTCACCTTCACCAGGCAAAGGCAAGATGGAACTAGTAGCAAACATGTAAGTAGCTGTGCTCCTGAAAGAAAGAACAACACTGACCTGTCCTTCATAGGCACAATCAACTTCTCCCTCTAGAAGCCCAAATATGGTACTCTTTGCCGCATAATAAAATGTTGTCTTATGCTTGCCACAGAATAAGACTTTGTTGTAGGTTTTTTTCCACACTTCTAATTTCTCTATATGGCTTTAGGTTCATTTCCACCTTTGATATATAATGTAGATTCCTCTCATTCAATCAAAAGGAAATATTTACTGAGTTCCTGCCAGGTGCTGGGTGCTCAGGGTACAGTAAAAAAATAATAATAATAATAAGATGAAGTTTCTATTCTCCAGGAATTTACATATGAGGTGGAGAGACAGACCATAAACAAGTAAGTAGCATTAGGCATAGGTACATGCTATGATTAAAAAAAAAAAAAAAAAAAAAAAGCAGAAGATGAGGCAGAAGGCTCTTGACAAGGTGATACTCGAGCAATATGAATGAAGTCAGGGTCTGAAAAAGGTAAACATCTAAGGCCAAAGCATGCCAGAGGGAAAGCAAGTGCAAGACCCTGAAGGCACAGCAAGCAGGCCAGTGTATCTGTAGTAGAATAAGCAAGGGAGTCAAAGAGTTGTGCTTGAAGAGTTAGGCCAGGGCCATTTCCTGTACAACTTTGTCAGACGTAATCTTCATTTATTCTAAGGGTGATAAGAAGTCAGGGCTGTTCAGTTGTTCAGCAACATCAAAGTATATTCCCACAGATTCCACCTCCTACACACACATACTCTTTCTGTGATAAAAAAAAATGCTATATACATTATCCATTTCTCGATTAGAGATTCACAATAACAAGAGCAAATTTCGAATTCTAAGACATTCATAGTGAGATGTTCTTGAATCTATGCTAAACTTATTTATCATGGAACTCTTCCTTCTGGTGATGCAGAAATCAACAATATGAATGTATTCCTTCCTTGTTCATGCACATGGCTGTTGCTTCATAGCCAAGGATGATACCGCCATCCCAGTCGTCATATAAGCGTACTCTGTGGTCACAAGGAAAGCTAGTGTGCATGACTCATATTGGTCCATAGTGTGCATGACTTGTATTGGTCCATGGAGTCCAGCTACTACTTCATTTATTTATTTAACTTTTGTTAAGCTTCATGTGTAAATTAGCAGATGCTCATTAAATCATTTTTAAATTAATAAATGATTAATGAATGGAAGGGAAACTCTGCAGAATGGTGAAAGCATATCATTTTCCAATAGGAAGTGCATTTATCTGCCAGTGCCTCTTTGCATGCATGGCCTGCCCCCACCCTAGTCTGTCATCCACAAGATCCACGGAAATTTTAAAAGGCTTTGTGATAGTCACCAGCACAAGAAGACAAATCGTGTGTACTAAGAAGTTGATTTCATCAGTAAATATTTACAACTTTTAAAGGTAAAGATATATTGTTAGAAGTGAAGGATACAGTCTGAAAGCAGAATATCTGGTATGATTTAAGATGGATCACACAAGAAGCTAGGTTCTTTTCAAAGAGCTTAGTATAGTTTTTCTAGGTAGGCACAGATTTAGAATTATGGACACAAACACCCTTCTGGAGGCACAAAACATGCCTTTCAGGCACTGCCTTTTCAGCACAGAAACATAGATCATATGGGCAACAAAAAGCACAGCATTAACCAGCAGGGCAAGAACAAAGCCAGAATACAACTGGATGTTGGTGTCTTTGATTTGCAGAGCAGACCACAAACAATGAGATCAAAGATGATGCAGTTGCAAAGGCTGATTCTCATGAAAAGGTAAGGAATTGTTTTTCTAAAAATGTAGATGACAGGATGATCTGAGCAAAACCATGATTTGGAGTGAGAAACACTGAAAAAGGAAAAAGAAGATACTTAGAAGGAGAATACTGAGGTTAGAAAAGAGGAATTATTCGGACATCCCCAGAGCAGCTCTAACTGGAGAGAAAGGAGTTAATTTTGCTAGGCGGCTTGCACATAACTTCCCAGCTCCATGCTCCTCTCTAGACAGTGTGGCTTGGCAACCTCACAAACACCTGCTCACCATACAGCCATATAGAGCTAACGTTGTCTTGAAGAGAGTTCAGAAAACCTGCCTGTAATTGCTAACAGGACTCAGAAGAGTATAACCTAACAATAAAAATATTTAGATTATGTTGCCCATAAAAAAAAAAAAGTCAAAGCCATACTCTTTTTGGCAGCAGCTCTCCTAAAATGTTGCCATATGGATTTATACATATGCAGATTTCCCCAATTAGATGGAGTACATGCTGGTTAGTTGACGGAGCCCAAGAGGGCTCCATTTGGACTTAAACAAATTAAAGCTGAAATTGTGTTCCTATGATATTTTAGAAATCCAAGAAGATGATGGTGGAAGCAGATTTAGAGGACATAAAGAAAACACAGCAGCGCAGTCTAATGGACTGGAGTTTTACTGAACATTTTAAACCGAAAGTACTGCTTCAGGTATTTATGGACTGCGATTCTCTAGGAGACGGTCAGATAGGTCTGGAGAGTCTGCTGTGATTTAGAACAGTTCACCTCCAGGTCATTCTCTCAAATCTAGTTCAGATCAATATTCTCCTTTACTTCAGCTATAAAATAAATTTACTTCCAGCTTGAGCTATGCATTCCCAGGGACTCTCTAAAATAGTTTAAAATACACTTTACGAAAGAATGCTTTTATAAAATATTTTAAGAAAAGAAATATACAAGACTGCTGCATATATATTTATATATATATATACACACACATATATATACACTTTTTTGCTGCTGAATATATTTTCTTAAAAAAAGTAAGGTTTTATTGGGAAAAACCCTGTTTTTTTTCCATATTGTTTATCCATTCTACTCAGTTTCACTACATTTCACAGTATTTTCTGTTTTGATTAACAGTTCAATGGAATCTGTGATAGCTAACATTCATTGAGCACTTACCATGTGCCAGGCACTGATTAATATGTGTTATTAGCGCATTTAACCCTCACAATAACCCTATGAAGTAGGAACTATGTAAGCAGTAAGAAACTGAGGCACCTTGACCAGTAGTGACTTTTGTCCAAGGTAACGTGGCAGCTAAGTGAGAAGCAAGATATAAATCCAGGAAATCTGGTCCTGGAACTTGTATTCTTAACCACTCTGCAAAATAACAAGTAATCCCAAACCTAAATCCTTTTGCTGTTTTTAGCTTTTACACAAAAACCTGTCCTCTTTTGGTTTTGTCTTTTTAATTTGATTTTTATTTTTGTCAAAGTTTTACCACATGTTTTTTAAGCCAGAAAGTTCTACAAAGTCTTATTATGAAAAACAGCCTCCTTCCCCCATACCCACCCCACTCCACCAAGCCTCAATTCTCAGAGGCAAAAATCTTCAGCACATTTACCCCTTTCTTTTGTTACTTTACTCAGTGATCTCTAAATAGCAAGTATATTTTGTTTAGTTTTAGTTTTGTGACATCATTATCAATCGATTCCCTCTTGAGAACACAACTTTGCCCACCCCCATCCAACACATACCTGCATGTACAGGTACAGGCTCACCCACCCCCGCATTCATATTAGCACTTCTCCTTTCTCTGATACTGTTAACAATATCATAAGTTTTGGTTAGATCAGTATTCAAAACTCACTTTATTTCAGTTATGTAAGTGCTATTCACAGCTGAACTGTGTAGTATTCTGTAATTATATTTCCTTTATCGGTAGCATTTTTATTTTCTCTGCAGTTAATAATTGCCTCTTTTTCTATTTGTTTAGTTTACTATGTATTTATTACTAACTCATCCCCAAATTCTCTACTACTGAGTAAGTCTCTCAATACATTCAAACATAACAGATACTCTGTTATTCTAACTTTAGATATTCTAACAGTTTTATTGTATTAGTGATATCTCTCCCATATTCCCTAAACTTGCTGCATAGCTGTGGTCCTGGGCCTCCATTTACCATCATCTGGCCCATACCCATTCCCTTCCTTTCCAGTTAGATGCCTGTTTCCTTCATCCCATGTGTTCCCTCTCCGGTTACACTTTTTTTTTTTTTTTTTTGTGGAGGATCATCTCTTCCAGTAGCTTCCTTAATTAAGATAGACGGGATGTAAATTTTTGAGTCATTCAATATTTGAAAACAGCTTAATTCTATCTTTATATTGACTGGCAGTCAGGCTTTGCAGTAAATGCTAAATTAAAAAGCATTTTTTCTCAAGACTTTAAAGACATTCTTTGACAGTGTTCTGACTTCCCGGATTGTCCTTAGAAAAATAAATAAATAAATACAATTCTGATTCCTAATCAGTTGTTTGAGTGTGTTTTGATCCTCTCTCTGGAAGATTTTAAGATCTTCTGTTTGTTCCAATGCTCTTGATTTCCTGTTGATATGCCTTAGTGTGGTTCTGTTTCTATGTATTGTTCTGGCAAGCCAGTGCAATCCAGAAATTCCTGTATTTATATTTTGGGAAATTTTCTATAATCATTTCTTCAATAATCTCTCCTCTCCATTTTCTCTGTCTGTTTTTTTCTGGAAATCTTCTTACTCTGGTGTTGGACCTCCTAGACTGAACTCGCAATTTCCCTTTCTTTTTTCTTTTAGTTTCCATCAATTTATCTTTTGGCTTTGCTCAATTTCCATTCAGGTCTTATATTGAGCCTTTTATTCCTGTTATTAGTTATTATCATTCTAATTCCTAAAGTTGTATTTATAATTCCAAATTACCTTTTTAAAGGATCGTTTCACTTCTTTTTTTTTTTTTTTTCTTTTTTTTTTTTTTTTTTTTGAGATGGTGTCTTGCTCTGTCGCCCAGCCTGGAGTGGCACAATCTTGGCTCAGTGCAACCTCCGCCTTCCAGGTTCAAGTGCTTCTCCTGTCTCAACCTTCCAAGTAGCTGGGATTATAGGCACTTGCCACCACACCTGGCCGATTTTTGTATTTTTAGTAGAGTTGGGGTTTCACCATGTTGGCCAGGCTGGTCTTGAACTCCTGACCTCAGGTGATCCACCCACCTTGGCCTCCCAAAGTGCTGGCATTACAGGCATGAGCCATTGCATTTCTGATATAATACATTCTCTTATCTCTATGAGGATATTAAAGTCCTCTGAAGTTGTCTTCTCCCTGAATTATCTCTTTTTCCTCCAAGTTTCTTTTCTCTTTTTTTGTCTTTTTTGTTTGGTCTTCATTTTTCATGTTAGAGGGTAATATATAATATTGTCCTCTTTGCTCATATTAATAATGAAACAATAAAAATATGATAGGAAGTGCTATATGAGGTGGGGTGGGAAGCTGTCAATAAGTGAGTTCATTGTTGGGAGATTTGGCTGGGAGATTTCTGTAGGAGACTCACCATCGTTGGTATGTGAGGTCTGTTTTCTTGGGCCATTTAAATTCTCCATGGAAAAAGAAAAGTCTAATTTTCTGTCTGAAAGACATAAGCCTTTCTGTCAGTGTTTTGAAAGCTAGGTAATGGGGGAAGGATATTAAGCTTCTGACATTTATTATCTAGATCTGCCTTATCCAATGTGGTAGCCACTAGTCACATGTAACATCTGAGTACTTGAAATAAATCTAGTCCAAACCGAGATGTGCAATAACTGTGCTGTACACTATATAAGTGGTATACACACTCAATTTCCAAGACTTTAAAAAGGTGGCATTAATTACTTTTGCACTGTTTATATGTTGAAATTATAATTTTATCTGTCAGATTAAATAAAATATATCATTAACATTTAGTTGACTTGTTTCTTTTTACTTTTTAAAATGTGGCTACTATAAAATTTAGAATTGCACATGTGGCTCACATTTGTGGCTCACTTTATATTTCTATTGAGCAGTGCTGATTTAGGCTTTTTCACAATTCCCTTTTTTTCTGGCATGTACTTCTCTGTCGGTGTGTCTTGGTTCCACTGTTCTTAGAACCCATTGGTCTAACATCCGTAGTTACCCTCTTCCCCTCTGCTGGAGTGGGAGATAGGCAATAGCCCAGTTGCTCAGAATTTTAATGGGATCCAGGGGCCTAACGGCTTCTTAAAAAGACTTTAAACTAATCTTCCTATTTTCAGTGCCACTTTCACCCCATTTGCAGAGTTGACTAGTATTTCCATATCCTGAAACTTTCTATATTTCTGCACACAAATGGGGTTGCCTCTGGTCTCTCCTAAAATTAATCTCAAGACTTGGCTTTCTGCATTCTGCTAAGTCAGTTAGCCCTTATCCTTTTACTTTCCAGTTTCTAAAATTCTGGTGCCTTTGTCTCCTCTCCTTCAACAAGTTGAAGTTGGCCTTCAACTTTATGACATTAAAAAAACAAACAAAATTTTACTGTTCTTCTAATGAGGCGTTAGGGAGTGCAAATGCTCAATCTTCTCTCTGTAACTGAAAGTTTATTTCAGACTTTATTCTATTTCAGTTTTTCTCTGTCCTTACCGCTCGATGAAACTGCACTTTTCAAGGTAATCAATAATCTTTGTTTCGCTAAATCTAATAGACACTTATCTTTCTTCATCTTCCCTGACCTTTTAACAGCATTGCAGAGCTTATCACTTCCCCCATGAAACACTCTGCACTCTTGGTTTCCTCAGTGTTGTATCTGGAATTTTGTTGACTTCTCCTCCTTTACCCAGCATCTAATATGGAAGTGCCTCAAGGCTCTGGAGCCTCCAGGAAGCCCTAGAGCATCTTCTCGCCTCTGTAAACACCCTCCTTTGATGATCTCATCTGTTATATACTATCTAATGCTGACAGATGCCTAAGTTTTTGTCTTTTAAATTACCTCCCTCTAGAGATTCACATTATTATACCTTACTCAAAATTCTACCTGAATTTCTGATCAAATTTAGTATCCATCTCAAATTTAGTATCCCACATGACACTCATATTTTTCCCACCTAAGCATTTCTTCCCTTGTCCATCTCAGAAAAGGTCACCATCATTCAAGTGCTCAAGCAAAAAGCCAGAATCATCCTTTGTTCCAACCTTTCCTTTGTCCCTGATACCTAATCCATTATCAATGTTTAAGGGGTACACCTCCAAATATATCTTCAAGCTCTTCTGCAACACAGCTACCACTACCTTTTTTTTTTTTTCTTTTTTTTTTTTTTTTTTTTGAGACAGAGTCTCGCTCTGCCACTCAGGCTGTAGTGCAGTGGTGTGATCTCAGCTCACTGCACCCTCCGCCTCCCAGGTTCAAGCGATTATCCTGCCTCAGCCTCCTGAGTAGCTGGGACTACAGGCACGCGCCACCACGTCCAGCTAATTTTTGTATTTTTAGTAGAGACAGGATTTCACCATGTTGGCGAGGATAGTCTCAATCTCCTGACCCCGTGATTCACCCTCCTTGGCCTCTCAAAGTGCTGGGATTACAGGCGTGAGCCACCACGCCCAGCCAACTTTTGTATGACTGTTGCCCTCTCATTCCACCACAATATCCTCCTGATTACCTGCTTCCACTCTTGCCCTGCTCTAATCCATTCTCCATATATAAGACATTCCATTAATTTCATCTTTATGGACACACCTCTTTCAAAATAATCTATAAAGCCACAGGTCTGTAGTCCCAACTATTCAGGAGGCTGAGACAGGAGGATCACTTGAGGCTAGGCTTTAGGGGCCAGCCTGGGCAACATAGCAAGGTTCCATCTCTAATTAACAACAAAAAAGATCTTAATCATATTTTAGAGAAAAATCTTATCTATTTTGTTTATTTTTGTCTTCCTAGACCTGCACAGTGCCTGCCACACAATAGTACTCATTTTTAATGAAAAACTTAACTAAATAAACTAATGTAACCAATAATATTAATACAGAATAAAAGACAAGCACAAATTAGTAAAAAAGGAGAAAATAAGATATGAAAACTTTACATATTGATTGAGAGCAGCTATAGTTCTGAGAAACTTAGTGCTATATTTTTAGCACCCCAAAGCAAATATGAAAACTCAAAGATTTCAAAGCTCTCACTATCTAAAAGAAGGAAGGATAGATATTCATCATAAATGCAATGGTTTTTTGGGTTTATAGTCTGAGCAGAATTTGCTTTTCAAAAAAACATCAATAAGTACTAGATGATACCCTACATAGCAATATTTTAAAATGCAAAGATATTCACCACATGTATGTTTCTTATGTTGGCTCTGAGGGAGCAGATGTAAAAGTGCCACTCCATAAAGATACTCATTCAGGGGACTAAATTGGGGAAGCAAATGTATTGTTTTGATTATGCTACCAATGCAGAATTGAAAGCAAAATTAAAGCAGCCCTTTTCTAACATATTATTCCGTGCCTTCAGATCATGCAAACAATAGAAAACCAAAAGCTGCCTCAGCAAATCGATACTGAAAATGAAAACAAAAGCTCACAGCTGTCTAATTTGTTTTTCCTATCGACAAGTTTCCTTATTGTTGATTGGCAAAGGAAACAGGATAAGCAGCTGCCCACGGTGCCTCCCTATTGGTGGCTGCCACTGCAGTGCATGCTGAGGATGGTATTTTTAGAAAGGGCCAGAGGTGGAAGGCAGGTAGAAATGGTATGTGTCAGAAAGACCACTCACTTCACTTCATCTAACACAGCGTGGTATAGTGGACAGAATGCAAAATGGTAAAATTTAGAGTTGGAAAACAGGGATGAGCCTTGGCACCATAACACACAGTGTTCTTAGACAAGTCCCTTATTCTCTCTTAGCCCCAATTTATGCTGAAAAAATGAGAATTCTAATTTTGATATGGGAAAAATAATCATACCTACTGTTTTAGTCCACTTGGGCTGCCATGCCAAAATGCCATGCCTGAGTGGCGTGAACAACAGAAATTTTCTCACAGTTTTGGAGGCTGCAAGTCTGAGGTCTGGGTGCTGGCATAGTTGGGTTTTGTCAAGGGCTCCCTTCCTGGCTTGTGCCTTTGCATTGTGTCCTCACATGGCAGAGAGTAAGAGGGAGCGGGGATGGAGAAGGGAAAGAGGGAGGGAGAACAAGTTCTCTGCTGCCTCTTCTTATAAAGGCACTAATCTTATCTTCAGGGCCCTAGTCTCATGACCCCATCCAAACCTCATTACCTCCCCACAGCCCCATCTCCAAATACCATCACACTAGCAGTTAAGGCTTCAACGTATACATAGGGATGGTGAACACAATTTAATTCATAGCATCTATTTATCTGGAGTTTTTAATGATGATAAAATGAGATGATCTATATCAAGGTACGGAAAATGCTAGATAAATGACTGCTGTGCTTAATTATTACCTACCAACCTTAATGAAGAACACTTGTAGCAAATGCCTCTCTGCCTGATGCCTAGTATTTGTTTTTCTAAAGTGTTGCTGAAATGCTTCCCAAGCCATCTACCATTCATGCTCTCACCTTCTAGTAGCTAGAAAAGAATCCTCTGGGAATTTCAACTTGACTAACAATGTGGAGGTAAATGTAGGAAGAAAAAGGGAGTAGAGAAATGCCCTAGTAGGAGACCTTTCTCTTTGGGAAAATAAAAAAGATTCTACAATGCAATTATTTTTATTTTCAGGTCCTTCAAGAAGCCCATAAGCAATATAGGTGTGTTGATTCTTACTACCACACCCAAGACAACTCTTTACTTTTAGTCTTTCACAATCCAATGAATAGACAACGTTTGCATTGTGAATATTGGAACATTGCTCTTCACTCCAATGTTGGATTCAGGTAACAAATTTAGAAAGTTTCGTTAATTAGTTGGGTTTAGTTAGCTTGCCAGTTACTTAGTTACTTAGGTGTTAGTTTCTTAGCCTAAGCTAGTGGGTTCAGCTCGATGAAAACATTTGTGTAGTACTATAGATTCAGTTCAGCTCACTAAATTGAATGTCAGCATGTGCTGGGCACTGTATAGGCATTGGAGCTCTACCACTAAAGAAAACAGGTATCATTCTTGCCCTCATGGAATCCAGTGAGGATGTTGTTAAATTACATTTGATTCATTTCGATTCCAGTAAAACTGTCTCCAAAAGATTTCAAGTAGGAACTATAAAACATGACATTCTGCATGTTGGTTTTTTTAACTCTATTTTATCTGGGGAAGATTCAAAAATAGGTCAGCTGAGTAATATACCAACAGAGCAGTCAGGTTTCCAGCAAACTGAGAGCCTAGGAGTCAGTGATTTTTTTTTCTTTCCAGCTCCTTAGTTATTTTTTTGTTGTCTTAAAACTTTGTTCTCTCTTCTCATTAAGTATGATGATATTTCATTGTTATTTCAATACTGGTTAATGTATTTTCAGTATTATTTGTATAGCTTTTTTTTGTTTCAAAGAATACGGAAAGATTTACAGAATGGACTTACATAATAATTGGGGGAATATGCTGTATGTGGGCACACACACACATTTTAAGGTCATTTTATGAAAGGAATATGGTAGGTATACTAATATAACACCTTGAACAGTTAAGCTGTGTTTGTCATTGTTTTGTTTTTCATTAACAATAATTAAACATTTTATACTTTTGCCTTATTTGCTGGCTAGGATCTCCAATTTAATTTTGAGGAGAAATCCTTGTCTTATTCCAAATTTTAAAGGCAATGTTTTGAATATTCAACAATTAAATGGTTTTGGTTTTTTTTTTTTTTTTTGCTCTAGGATTTACATAAATATTCCTTATTAAGTTAAAAAAACTATTTCTAGTGTGCTATGAGTTCTCAGTCATAGATGGTCATTAAGTCATATCAGTAAGATGATTTTTCTGGATCAATTTAGGTGTTTATATTTTTTTCTTTAATCTATGAAAGTACTGATTTCATTGACAGACATTCTAGTGTTGAACCAAACTTGCATTCCTGTAGTAAGCCAAATTTGTCCATTATGCTACCTTCTTTATAATTGCCACATTTGTTTGCTAATATATTGTTTAGAATATGTGTATTCATGTGTATTCATGGGCAAGATTCAGCTACAATGTTTCCTTGCTTTAAATATTCCTATTTGGTTTTGGTATTGAGATTATATTAACCTCATAAATTAACTGCAAAATGTTCTCCCTTTTTATTTCTATTTTTTAATTTTCTGAAATAGTTCGTGGAAAATTAAGATATATGTTCCTTTGGCATTTGGTAGAGTTTGCAGGTAAAAACATATGGCCCAGGGAAGATGTTTGATTACTGACACGACTTCTATCATGATTATCAGACTCTTCAGGTTTTCTATTTAATTTTAATTAAGTTTATAATTTATATTTTTCCAGATATTTGACCATTACACCTGTTTTCAAAAGTATTGACATAAAGTTGATTAAAATATTCTCTTACCTTTTAAACGTGTGTTACATGTGTCTGTATTCTTTTTTGTTCTTAACATTTTTAATGTACGATTTCTCTATATTTTTCTGGATCAAACTTGCCAAAGGTTTGCCAGTCTTGCTAATATTTTTAAGAAATCTGTTCTTGCTTTCTGATTCTTTCTCCTTTTATTTTATTTGATTTTGCCATCATCTTGTTTATTTCTCCTCTTTAACTTCCTTGGATTATTCTGATGTTCTTTAACTTCTTAAATTAAAATCTTATCTTGTGATTTCGAGTTGTTTTTTGTTAGTTTTGGTTGGCTTTTTGATCATTAGCATTTAAGGCAAAATCTCTCCCTAGCAACACCTCAAAGTATCTGACAGTATTTTTATTATCTTACATTTCTAATTTCCATTATCCTTGCTTACTTGACCCATTAATTACACAGAAATGTGAGTTTTCGTTTTAAACACTTGGCTATGTGTTACATTTTTGTTAACAGTTTATAGTTTTAAGATATAGTGGTCAGGTAACATGTTCTATGGAATACTGAGGCTATGAAATTTGTTGATACTTGCTCTGTTGTTTAATATGTAGTCAGTTTTTTAATGCTTAAAGTTTGTATGACAGGAAGGAATATTCTCTAATTTCTGACTGTAGGGATGTATTTTTTAAATCTTCTACAATCTTTTGGATTTTTGAGGACTTGTTCGAAAATTCCATTAATTAACGAGAAAAAAACCTTTTTTAAAAAACCACAATATGATGATGAATTTGTCAGTTTTTCATTATAATTATATCAGTTTTTGGTTTCATGCATATTGAGGTTATATTATTAAACAAATACAGTATTAGAATTGTTGTATCTTCCTGATGAACCTTTTATCCTTATGCAATGTTCCTCTTTATTTCTAGGACTACCATTTGATTTCAGGTTTATTTTGTCTGATAACAATGTTGATATGTTTGACATTAATATATCTGTATAGATTTTATCAGATACATTTTATCTGACATTGATAAATTATACAAACCTTTTTCTTTAATATTATATCTAGCGTATCCTTTCTGCCCACATATAACTTGTAAAATATGTGTAGTTGGGATTTTTTAAAAAATTTAGTCTGACAATATTTGCCTCTTGGTTGGGAATTTAGTACATATTTTTAGATTGATTTCAATCACCTAATTTTGTCCTTTTATGTTCTCTTTTTCGGTTTCTTTACTTTGAGTTCCATTTTGTTTATTTTCACTAGTGACAGTTACATGCTATATTGTTTGATTCATTCTTTAGAAATTGTGATAAGTATTTTTTAGCTTTATTGAGGTATAATTGATATACATAAAATTGTACACATTTAATTTACACATCTTGAGAGGTTGAACATATGCATATACCCATGATACCGTTACCACAACCAAGGTACTAAACATACCCATTATGTTAAAAAGCGTCCTCATGTTCATTTATGTTGTTGTTTTTTAAAAACATTGAACACGTGATCCCTTCTTTTAACATATCTTCAAGTGCACAATACCATATTATTAATGATATTTGAAAAACAATTCCACACCCATACCAGCCACTGTAAACCACTATTCTATTCTCTGCTTCGATGAATTTGACTATTTTAGATAACCTGTATAAGTGGAATCAGCCGGTATTTGTCATTCCTCTAGGTTTATATATGTTACAAATGGCAGGATTTCCTTCTTTTTTAAGGCTGAATGCTATTCCATCATATATACCACATATTTAAATCCATCATCAGACACTGAGGTTGTTTTTTATCTTGGCTACTGTGGAAAACATTGCAATGAAGATGGGGGTCCAGCTAATTCTTCAAGATGCTGATCTTTATTTTTTTGTATACATACTCAAAAGAGGGATTGATGGATTATATGGTTGTTCTATTTTTACTTTTTGAGAAACCTCTGTGCTATTTTCCATAGTGGCTGCACCTTTCTACATTCCCTCCAACCATATATAAGGGTTCCAGTTTCTCCACATCCTTTCCAATGCTTGATATCTTTTGTTTTATTTTGTTTTGTTTATAATAACCATCCCAGTATAAGTGAAATGATATCTAATTGTCATTTTGATCTGCATGTCCTTGATGATTAGTGTTGAACACCTTTTTATATACCAAATCTAGCCAGTAAAGACTGGAGGAGAGAACTGCTTCTTAAACTGCAAAGACAGCAACAGAAAACTTCAAGGAACATGATGAATTCAGGAAATATAAATGTGACCAAAGGAATGCATTTATAACACAACTGAGAGTATTGTACCCAGCAAATGTAGCCTTCAGAAATGAAGGAGAGATAGTCTTTCCCAAACAAAAGCTGAGGGAGTTCATCACCGTCAGACCTGCCTTTCAATAAATACTCTAAGGGAGCTGTCAAGTTGAAATGAAAAACACTAAATAGCAATGTGAAAACTTATAAAAGCATAAAACTGACAGGTAAAGGTAAGTATATAGTCAAATTCAGGATACTTTAATATTGTAATGGTGGTTCATAAATCACATTTAACACTAACATAAAAGTTAAAAGACAAATGTATTAAAATAACTAGTTGTGATGATTCATTAATGGATACACATTACAAAAATATGTAAATAGTGATGTCAATAACATAAAATGTTGGGAGAGGAGAGTCGCAGCTACATGGGAGTCTTAGGCTGGAGGATCATTTGAGCCTAGGAGTTGTACTCCAGCCTGGATGAGATATCAAGACCGCATCTCTAAAAAATGGAAAAAGAAAAAAAAAAAAACTTCTCCAAATGTGTGTTTTTATGTAAAATCGAAGTCAAGTTTTATCAGCTTAAAATGAACTGTTATACATGTAAGGTGTTTTATGTAACCACAAAGCAAAAATCTATAAGAAACACATGAAAGAGAAAGAGAAAGGAATGAAGCAATTACACTGCAAAAAAATCAGCCAGTCAAAAAGGAAGACAGGAAAAGAGTAAGAAAGAAACAAAAGAACTGTGAAACAAAATTGAAAATTATTCAACACAATCAAGTGGAATTTGTAACTGGAATGCAAGAAGGGTTCAATATATACACATCAATAAATGTAATATACTATGTCACAGAATGAGGGTAAAAAAGGAAACAATAAACTAAATGGCAACAGTTTCTTAATAATTACATTAAATGGATTAAATTCCCCAGTTCAGAGTGGATGAATGGATAATAAAACAATATCCAACTATACTCTGCCTGCAAGAGACTCACTTTAGATTTAAGGGCACAAACAAGGTGAAAGTGACGAGAGAGAAAAACATATTCCATGCAAATAATAACCAAAAGAGATCAAGGTTGTCTACACTTATATCATATGAAATAGGCTTTAAATCAAAAATTGCTACAAAAGATAAAGAAAGACTTATAATGACTACATCATTATATAATGACAAGGTCAGTCCTCCAAGCAGATACACCAGTTGTAAATATGTATGTACACAGCATTGAACAGCAAAGTAACCTAAAGCAAATATTAACAGAACTAAAGGAGAAGTAGACAGTGATACAATAGCACTAGGATTGGATTCCTAATTTTAAGTGTTCTTACCCTACAAAAAATAATAAGTTTGCAAGATAGTATGTATGTCAATTAATTCAATTTAGCCATTCCACAGTATATATATTTCAAAACCACATGTTGTACATTATAAATATTTACAATTTTTGTTTACTTAAAAATAAATTAAAATTCAAAAAATGAATTACTATCTTAAAGTATACACAAAAATCAACTGAAAATTGCTTAAAGATTTAAATGTAATTCCTTCACATTACTTCACAGGGAAAATCATTTTGAGCTTATGGCTTCCTAGGGGCTAGATGACATGGCCCAAGGAGAGAAATGGTAATATGAAGAGATCAAGGATCAATTGTCTGTAACTTTTTCAATTCTTCTGAAAGTAATCCTCTATTTAGATTTGTTAATTCTTCAATCAATTTGAGTAATTTCTATTTCTCTAGGGAATCATGCATGACATCTAGATTTTCCAGTCTATTGGCATAAAATTAAACAGAGTATTCTCATGATTAATGTCTGTTTATGAGAAGGATGTTTTCATATCTTTTTATGATTATGGATTTATCTACTCCCCTTTCTATTATTTTGACATGTGTAACATGTGTGCAAATTTATTTCTGAATCCTTCTTAATTGAGGACTTTTATCAATCTGATAAAATGTCCCTCTGTGTTCCCTTTAATACTTTCTACCTTGTATTTAATAATGTTTGATATTAATATTTTTGGATAGTCTTTCTTTATATAAGAATTTGTTGGTATAACTTTCCCAGTCATTTTATACGTCAGGTAGGTATTGTATTTCACTAGGTTAATGTAAAGTTGACTACTTTTCTCCTGTAGCAAGAAATCTGGACTTGGGCAGTGCTTCAGAGCTAGTACAACCGCTCGTAAAAGTCATCAAAGACCTAGGCTTCTGGCTTCTTAGTCTGCCATCTGCCACACTTCTACCTTTCTGCATAATTTCGTTTGTATGTACATCTCTTTTAAATAGCACTTTGAGGCCAGCCCAGTGGCTCATGCCTGTATTCCCAGCATTTTGGAAAGCCAAGGCAGGAGGCTCACTTGAGGACAGGAGTTTGAAACCAGCCTGGACAACATGACAAAACCCGTCTCTACAAAAAAATACAAAAATTAGCTGAGTCTGGTGGTGCACACCTGTGGTCCCAGCTACTTGGGAGTGTGAGCTCGGAGGATTTCTCAAGCCCAGAAGTTTGAGGCACCTGTGAGCCATGATTGTACCACTACACTCCAGTCTGGGTGACAGAGCAAGACCTTGTCAAAAATAAATAAATAAATAGTAGCTTGCATTTTTTTACTCTGATAGCCTATGTCTTTTAAAGGATTTTAATAATAATTTAAAATAAATTTTAGTATTTTAAATGCTAAAGAATTTAATCCATTCACTTTTACTTTTATTGGTAATGCATTTTGTTTTATTCTTACCATTTAATTTTATAAATAAATTTCTATGTGGTATTAATCTATTTTCTTTTGCTAGACTGAATATTCTAAGTTTATTCTGAGTGTGTGAATTTTAAAAAGTTATACATTCTATTTATATTCTGCTAGAGGTTATACTTACTCTTTTAAATAACATTGATATATTTTTATCTCATATCTGGAGTTAATGAGTATTAATATTATTTTGCAAAAAAAAATTTTAATTTAACATAATTCCATTTACCCCCAACAAATCCCTACTTCTCATTTTGGAATTGTCTAGAACTATTGTTTCTCATTGTAAAGTAATAGTTTCTCATCACAAATTAATAGCATAGTTACATTTAATTGTAAATCGTACTGCTTTTTTTCTTGACCTTTTAACTTATATCCAATGTTGTCTTATTTCTCTGATTTATTTTTTTAATGCAACTGGATTACGTTTGTGAGTAAATATTTCAGAAAGCACCTATGTGTGGTAAGCTTTCCGAATCATTGCATGCTTAATATTTATTTTGCTCTCTCATTTGAAGACTGCTTGAGCTGTATATATAAGTCTATGTTTCCTTGGTGTAGATTACTTGTAAGTATTCTGATTTTTATTTGACATGCAGACTCATTAAAAAGGTCTGAGCAGAGGAAAGACATGATCTGACTTAAGAGTTACAAGGATCATCCTAGTTGCTATGTTGAGAATATACTTTGGGGGTAGGAGCAGGGAAACCAGTTGGAGGCTATTGCAGAAATCCTAGCAAGAGATGGTAATGGCTTAGACCAGGGCAATAACAGTAAGGGTAGTGAGAAGTCAGCAGATTTTGAATATATTATAAGTACATTTTTTATTATTTTTAAATAATTTTACACAGTAATTTAGATTTCCTGACAGATTGGAAGAATATAAGAAAATAAGAAGCCGGGCATGGTGGCGGGCACCTGTAATCCCAGCTACTTGGGAAGCTGAAGCAGGAGAATTGCTTGAACCCAGGAGGCGGAGGTTGCAGTGAACTGAGTGGTTGCACCACTGCACTCCGGCCTGGGCAACAGACCAAGACTCAGTCTCAAAAAAAAAAAAGAAAATAGAAAATAAGAGTAATAAAGGAGAACATCAGGGTATTTGACCTGTTTAACTAGAAGTGTAGACTTACATCAACTAAAAGTGCCAGAGAATTTGGATGCTGCAGGTTGGAGTAGATCCAGAGTTCATTTGGGGACATGTTGAGTTTGAGATATCTATTACCTTCTAAATGAAGATGTTGGGTACCCCCGTAATTCATATTTTACATTTATAGTTTATTTCTCCAAAAAGGATGAAGAATTAAAACTATTAAACAACCTGAGTATATAATCCATCTAGCTTTATTTTTTCAAAACTTTAAGCCTCACTTTCACATAATTTGACAATAACTAATTTTTATTGTGAAATCTAAATCTTAAAACTAATGTCCTCAGAAACAACTCTCTTTGGACATTCATATAAGTATATATAACATCTAATTTAAATAATTACACTAGTCAGTATAAATGATGTGAATGAATTTGGGAACAAATATGACTGTTGGCAAGCAACAAATTGCCAATGAAAGCATAAACACACAAACAGTTAGAGAATAGTATTTAAGATGTGCATATTCATAAGGTCAGTAAGCTTCATAGCAAAGCTATAGTGATTTAGTTAATCCAGTGAGTATTAACTGGTCATCAATTTTAAAAGTTCCTAATGTGCTATAAAATTGCCTGAAAAAGAGATTGCATTATATTATTCTCCAACTAACAGTGTTGAAAGTGATCATCTCTTCAAACTGTCATTACCTCTTGGTATTATTAAACTTGTTAATCCTTCACTTTGGTGGAAAGATCTCATTTCTTTTTTTATTTCTTAAACCCAAAGCCTAGTGAGTCAGATGAAAGATCTCATTTTAAAATTTACATGTCTTTAACTGTGGATGAAGGGCATTTTTCATATGCTCATGGGATATTTGTATTTGACTATTTTGTGCAAAATACATCTAAGATATATTCAAACTCATTATATTTGCAACATGAGCAAAAAGTTTATTTACACAGTCAATATCTTTAGTATTTATTGACTTTCATAGTAAATTGACATTTGTTGTTGTTTTGTTTAGGAATTATTTGGAACTTGTTGCAAAATCTATTCAAGATTGGATTACAAAAGAAGAAGCTATATATCAGGAATCTAAAATGAATGAGGAAATCATCAGGACCAAAGCTGAGCTGGAGTTGAAATCTGCTAATGCCAGACTTACTTCTGCTAGCAAAATCTTTTCCCTTAAAAAATCTAAAAGTAAGTAACCAGTTCAACTTACACATGGAATAAAATTCAAGAACATTCTTCTATCTCTTAATTTAATCAAGACTCTGAATATTTCAGCATTAAAAAGAATTACTCAAAAAAGTTCCTGTGATTCTTCACTTTCTCTAGTAAATAGAGTAGCTGCATTCCAAATATGGGATTGTACCTGAGTGCAATAATAGAATATTTGTTTATATTGACCCCACTTCTTGTCAAATCTGGAAGATTCCATCTGTTTTGCAGATCAAATGTTACATGTTAGAGAAATGCCAAATGCCTTTATTGGTAGGATTGGTAAATTAAGCTATCTAAGATTTGTTGACAACATAAGAAGTAAATTCAGAGTTAATAGATATCTATTTGAACAATTATAGAATCCAAAAGTGAGATTAAAACAAGATCTTTCTTAGAACAGCATACAGAAGGGTCCCAAGACTAACTGGGAGTAGGAATCTAAAGATAATAGGGAAAGAGATTTTTGGAGGCCTGTGGCCGGTACTTGACAGGATATTGGATCAATATATACCTTTGTTGATGATGATGTTGTTGTGGTGGTTATGTTGTGTTATTGTGGCCTTGAGGCTGTGGGCAGAAGGGGAAGACGGTGACAGAGTAAAATAGACTTTTAGAAAGATACTTGATAAAGAAGTGAAACAATGAGATAATTCATCTAGAAAATAATCATATTTCATTGTTTGTTCAAAGAAAATGGACTCCTTGTTAATAATATTCATTTATTATAGCCAAAGTGAGAGGGATTTCTCATAAAGGAGCAACGCTACATAACTTCCAAAATTTTGGCAACCTCTATCAATTACCAAAGGAGTTTGTACCTGGCATGATTTTAAAGTAAACCATATAAAACCAAGTTAATGATGAACCGTTTACCATATCGACCAAAATGGTTGTATAATCTATCAGTTCTGGGTCCTGATGGGGACCCAGAAGGAGAGCATTAAGTACCTAAAAAAAAGAAAAAGAAAAAGAAATAGATAGGACTACATTTTTTTAAAAAATGGGTAGGGCTGCCCTCTAATACTCACGTCTAGGGCCACACCTGCCTATTAGTAAGATAAAAAATGTGAGTTTACTGCCTTTTCTTTATAATACTACTGAAAAGACCAAAAACCTGTGAAAATCTAGATAATGGTTAATTTGGTATTGGATGTACCTGGTAGATATTGCATTCAATTTCAGGTCTCTCAAGTACAGAAAAATATAAGTCTTCAAAATAGAATGACTACAATGGCAAGAGAAGGGCTTCAATGTGGATGGAAACGTTAGATTTGTTCGGTGTAGTCTTAAAGCGGTAAACTAGGATTATTAGGTGAAAGCTTTAGAGAGAGAGAGACTGCAGTTCAATAAAAGCTGCAACGTATCAACACACTGAGAATGGAATGAACTGTCCCCAGAAACTGAGCTCCCCGTCACTGATGTGGCTTAGTCCCATTTCAGATGTTCATTCTAGAGATGGCAAGAAAAAAATCAGAGATAAATAAATGAGAAGTTGAACTTGAAAGCCTTTGAAATCTCATCTAACCCAGAGATTTGGTCCTTCTATGATATCTTATTTAAGAGTTACTAAGAAGTTTAATTGTGTCTGATTATAGGTTACAAAGGAATCAGCAAAACAGAGATATCAGATCAAGAAAAAGAAAAAGAGAAGGAAAAGATTCCTTTCATTTTAGAAGGCTCTCTCAAGGTAATCCAGCTTACATAAAGTTTAAAAACAGGCAAAACTGAACTAAAGTATTACAGAACAGGATAGTGGCTGCCTCTGGGGCAGTAGTGATTGGCAAGAAGCATGAGGATGGCTTCCTGGAAGCCGGAGACCATCTCTTTTTGACCTGCTGGTACTTACAGGAGTGTCTGATTTGTGCTATTTGTGCGTTTTTGTGTGTATGTTACAGCTTATTTTTAAACAGTTTTTGAAAAACTCTGTTATTTTTTTTCCCATTGTGGTTTAAGGGCTTTTATGTTATTGATTCTACTGGGTTGATTCCACTTTGAGATATACATATATATTTTTATGCATTCTCTTAGAATATTTTTATAGATTTTTTTATATTTAGATATCTATCTAAAATGTATTTTTATATAGTATAATGTAAAGGTCTTACTTTTTCTTTGTCCAGATAGGCTATGTTACTAGTACTTTTTAATTAAATATAACATTAATTCTCCCCACTGAATTTGGGTGCCGATTAGATCGCATATTAGGCACCCATTTATTCTTTGAATTCAATTTTGAATGTTGTATTCTGTTTCAGTCACCTACTTAATTATTCCTATGCATGTACCATACTATTTTAATTATGATAGCTTTGTTGCAAGCTTTAATACTGGGTAAGCAAGAGCCAACTTCCCCACCCCTATGAGAATTCAATAAACATTTAAACAAAGTTGATTAATTTTGATGAGGCTCTGGTTTCTGGATATTAATAGTAAAGAAAATTATATGCCATACCATCAACTTTATTGTTAATTGCTGCCAAATTTTATTAATTTTTAAACTCTCTTATTTGTTTGGAGACTAATATATGTTAGTTTTCCTCTTTTGTTGATATATTGAATTATAGAGATTGATTTAACAACACAAGTTGAATTTGCATTTCTATAAAAAAATTCATGGTTTCCTTAAGTTTAGTTCTCATCCCACATAACTACATATGTCATAATTGCCTAAGGGTGTCTGGTGGGAGGAGGGACTTAGTAAAATTCACATTCCTTTACTCCATCCTAACTGCATCTTTGAGAGTAGAACCTAGTAATTTTAATTTTAATAATCTCCTGGGAACATCTTTACATACATAATAGATAAAAATTACGGTACTATATGTTCATGGCATATTGTTATTTCCATAAAAATCTGGGTTTGATTTGATAGCATTTTATTTGGAATTTTTATATCCATGGTGAATGAAATTGGTCTATAGACTTTTGTGTTGTTATTAACAAGCATTGGTATTAAGGTTATGTTGGCTTATAAAAACTTATTTTTGTTACTTATTTTTTAACTGAGAAAAATGGTATATATTTCTGGTGTACAACATAACGTTTTGAATTATGTACATATTATATAATGGCTAAATCAAGCTAATTAACATATGCATCACCTCACATAGTTATTATTTTTATGTGGCAAGAATACTTAAAATCTAATTTCTTAGCAATTTTCAAGTATACATTTCATTGTTATTAACTATAGTCATCATGTTGTACAATAGATCTCTTGAATGTATTCCTCCTGTCTAACTGAAATTTCACAACCTTTGACCAACGTCTTTCCGATCCCCTTTCCTGCAGCCCCTGGTAACCACCATTCTACTCTCTGTTTCTGTGAGTTCAGCTCTTTTAGAGTCCACATATAAGTGCGATCATGTGCTATTTGTGTTTCTGTCCCTGGCTTATTTTATTTAATATAATGTCCCCCAGGCTCATCCATGTTGCCGCAAATAACAGAATTTTCTTCTTTCTAAAGGCTGAATAGTATTCCATTGTGTGTGTGTGTGTGTGTGTGTGTATGTCTATATATACTTTTATATATTATAATAGTTTATATATTATAATAGTATTATATATTATATGGTTTATATATTGTAATAGTATTGTATTTACACTATATATAACACTATATTAATTACACTATATATTATAACTATATATTATATAATATGTATTATGTATTTTGTGTATATATACATACATAATACATAATGTAGTATGTACATAATGTAATATATGTATACATAGTATTATAGAATATATACATAAAATAGTACTCCATTGTGTGTATCTCACATTTTCTTTATTCATTTATTTGTTGATGGATGTTTAGGTTGATTCCATATCTAGGCTATTGTAAATAATGCTGCAATAAACATGAGTATGCAGATACCTTCTCAAGATATTGATTTCAGATCCTTTAGATATATATCCAGAAGTGGGATTGCTGGATTATATGGTAGTTCTAATTCTAATTTTTGAAGAGCTGCCATACTGCTTTCAATAGTGGCTGTGGTAATTTACATTCCCATCATCAGTGTACCATGGTTCTCTTTTCTCCACATCCTCCCCAACATTTATTATCTTGTCTTTTTTCTCATAGCCATTCTGTCAGGTGTGAGATGATATTGCATCATGAGTTTAATTTGCATTTCCCTGCTGATTAGTTATGCTGGGCTTTTTTTTCCTGAACTTGTGGGACGTTTGTAAGCCTTCTTTTGAGAAATGTCTGCTTGGGTCCTTTGCTCAGTTTTTAATTGGGTTATTTGTTTTCTTGCTACTGAGTTGAGTACCTTAGGTATATTTTTAGATATTAACTTCTTATCGGTTGCAGGTTTTCGAATATTATGTCGTATTCCATAGGTTGTTTCTTCACTTTGTTGATTGTTTTCTTGTTGTGCGAAGGTTTTAGTCTAATGTGATGCCATTTGTCTATTTTTGCATTTGTTGCCTGTGCTTTTGAGGTCATATTCAAAACATCATTGTCCAGAACAATGTGATGGAGATTTCTCTTGTGTTTTCTTCTAGTAGTTTCATAATTTCAGGACATACATTTACGTCTTTAATCCATTTGGTGTTGTTTTTTATGCATGGACATTAGATAAGAGTGTAATTTCATTCTTTTGCATGTGGATATCCAGTTTTCCCAACACCATTTATTGAAAAACTTGGTCTTCCTCAATTTTGTGTTCTTGGCATCTATGCTGAATATGAATTGACTGTACATGTGTGCATTTACATATGGGCCCTCTATTGTATTCCATTGGTCTGTGTGTTTATGCCAGTACCATGGTGTCTTGATTACCATAGCTTTATAGCTAACCATTTTGAAATCAGGTAGTGTGATACTGTTACCAGTGGCGAATCCATATGGGTCTGCGGCAACCTCAATTCTTGCCTCCTCAGAAGAAAGAATTCAACTGAGGTGCATAAGGCAGAAGGAGAGTCTGAGGCAAGTTTTTGAGCAGAATTGAAAGTTTATTAAAAAGCTTTAGAGCAGGAATGAAACGAAATAAAGTACACTTGGAAAAGGGCTGAGCAGGTGACTTGAGAGATCAAGTGCACAGTTTGACGTTTTGACTTGGTGTTTTAAATGTTGGCATACTCCAGGGTCTTGCATTACTTCTCCCATGATTCTTCCCTTGGGGTGGGCTGTCCACATGTGCAGTGGTCTGCTAGCATTTGGGAGGGGAGCAGGCATAGTATGATTTCTGGAGTTGTATGCATGCTCACTTGAGGCGTTCTTCCCTTACCAGTCTAGCATTCCTAGAGGAAGTTCATATACCAGTTAAACTCCACTATTTTGCCTCTTAACGCACATTTTTGAGCCCACTCACCCAACTCCTGAAGTCTCACTGGGAAGCTGCTGATCACCAGTTTCAGGTGTTTTCCATCTACTGGAAGACGCCCCTTCCCTGGCACCAGCTGTGACCAATTATTATTTTAGACAGACAGTTAACAACTGCCTGGCCATCACCTGATGGTCATCTGGCATTCCTGTTGTGTGTAATGGGTGGCAGCCCTCATCTGCCCTGCTCATGCCTGACTAGCTACCTACTGTAACAATACCTCTAGCATTTTTATTTTTGCTCAAGATTGTGTTGGCAATTAGGAGTCTTTGGTAATTCCCTATAAGTTTTAGGATTTTTTTCTATTTGTATGAAAAGATGACATTGGAATTTTGATAGGGATTGTATTGAATCTGTAGATCACTTTGGGTAGCATGGACATTTTTATTGTGCTGAGATACATTTCCTCTTTATCTACCACATTTCTTCTTTATCTACTTTGTTGAGAGTTTTTATTATGAAAGGATATTTGAGTTTGTCATAGGTTTTTTCCACATCTATTGTGATGATCATGTGATTTTTATCCTTCATTTTGTAATATGGCGTGTCACATATATTGACTTGAATATGTTGAATCATCTTTGCATCCCAGGAATAAATCACACTTAATCATGAAGAATGAGCCTTTCAAATATGCTGTTGAATTCAGTTTACTAGAATTTTTTGAAGGATTTTTGCATCTAACATCACCAGGGACAATGGCCTGTCATTTTATTTTCTTGCAATGTCCTTGTCTAGCTTTGGTATCAGGGTAATGTTGGCTTCATAAAATGAGTTTGGAAGTATTCTCTTCTCTTTAATTTTTTTCATAGAGTGAGATGAATTTGTATTACTTCTTTAAATGTTTGAGATAATTCGTTAGTAAAGCCATCAGGTCCTGGGCTTTTCATGATGGGAGACATTTTCTTACGGATTCAGTCTCTTCATTGTTGTTCAGTTTTATATTTCTTCATGACTCAATCTCGGTAAGTTGTATGCTTCTAGGAATTTATTCATTCCATCTAGGTTATCAATTCATTAGTGTGTAATTATTCATAGTACCCTTTGTGATCCTTTGTATTTTATTTTATTTATTTTTATTTTTATATATGTATTTTTTTGAGATGGAGTCTCGCTCTGTCGCCCAGGCTGGAGTGCAGTGGTGCGATCTCGGCTCACTGCAACCTCTGCCTCTCGGGTTTAAGCGATTCTTCTGCCTCAGCCTCCCGAGTAGCTGGGACTACAGGCACCACCACACCTGACTAATTTTTGTATTTTTATTAGAGAGGGGGTTTCACCATATTGGCTAGTTTGGTCTTGAACTCCTGACCTCGTGATCCACTTACCTCAGCCTCCCAAAGTGCTGGGATTATAGGCGTGAGCCACCGCGCCTGGCTGATTCTTTGTATTTCTGTGGTACTGTTTGTAATGTCTCCTCTTTTATTCCCAATTGTATTTATTTGGGTCCTCCCTCTTTTTTTTAGTTAAGCTAAAAGTTTATTCATGTTTATTTTTTTGAAAAACAAATTTAGTTTCATTAATTTTTTAACAGAAAGTTGAATTGTTTTATTTATCTTTTCTGGGTTTGAAGGCTTGAGCCTGAAGCCTGGGTCTGCTGAGGTGGGCCTGGAGCTTGGGTCTGTTCTGACAAGCCTGGATCATGAATCCACAGCAGCCAGCCTGTCACCAGAGTCCACTGGGGTAAATCTGTTGACAGGGTTCAACCTCCAGGCTGAGGTGGGCCTGGAGCCTCGGTCCTTGAGTGCTGACCTGACACTGGAGCAGACCTTGAGCCTGAGTCTGCAGGAACTGGCCAGAGACTTGGATGGGCCTACAAATAGGTCCACAAGGATGGGCATGGAGCCTGAGTCCATGGAGGCAAGCCTGGGTCCACTGTAGCCTGGGGCTTTGGGCACCAGCCTGGAGCATGGGGCTGACGTGGTGCTGAGCCATGAGGACAGGCCTGGGTCCTAGAACCATGTGGTCAGCCTGCAACCTGACTCTGCAGGGGTAACCCTAGAACCGAGGTTCACAGGAACCAGCCCAGTGCTTGGGTCTATTGGGATGGACCTGGAACCTCAGTCTGCTAGAGCAGTCCTGGACCTCGTGTCTGCTGGAACATGAGGCCTCAGGGGCTGGTCTGAAACCTGGTGCCACAGGGGATGACCTGGCACTAAGCAAGTCTGGAGTCTGTGTTCACAGGGCCGGCCTGGAGGCTGAGTTTTTGGATACTAACAGGTGCCGGGGGTTCCTGGAGGATAGGTTTTGCACTCGCCAGTCTGGAGTCTGGGGCTGCAGAGTTTTGCCTGGTTTTCAGGCAGACTGGGTCCTGAGTCAGCAGTAGCCAGTCTGCAACTGGAAAGCATAGGTGCTGGCCTGGCAATGATGAGGGCCTGGAAGCTGGATCTGCATGAGCCAGCCTGAAGTCTGGGATCTGAGAACTGTCCTAGCATCGGGAAGGACCTAGAGGCTGAGTCTACCGGAGCAGGCCTGAAGCCTGGGGCCACGGGGAGCCAGCTTGGTGCTAGAGGCAGCCTGAATGATGGGACCACTGAAGTGGGCCTGACAGTGAGGTGGGCCTAGAGCCTGAGTCTGCAGGGGCTGGCCTGGCACTGGGGCAGGTGTGGAGGGGTGATCTGCAGATACCAGCCTGTGTCTTCTTAATTCCAAGCTACATTAAGATGCTATACTCTCTCACCTGGGTTTCCTAGCTCTTGTGAAGGTATTTTCATGTGTGGGTAGTTGTTAAAATCCATGTTTCTGTGAGGGATGAGTTCTGGAAAGTCCTATTCCACCATCTCGCTGATGTCACTCTGTGTTGACTTTAAAAAGAATTGAGGAAGTGCAGGTGTAGACAAGATGAACGTTGAAAACAATCACTGGCATTCCTATTCACCAGCAATAACCAATTAGAAAACATAACAAATAATAAATTTTATTCACAAGAGCAACAAAAACTATATTTTAAGTGTGTTTCTTGTAAACAAGGACTACAAATAGATGTTTAAAAGTCTTGTCTGATGAACACTGATGTTTAGCAGGAAAGTAGACTCCATTTTATCTATTCTGATTAATGACGTGTTTGGGATTTATTCAACTAACCTATTTTGTATTTTATATATTCTCTATGATCCTTTCTTTTCCTCCTTTCTTGCTTTCTTTGTATTAAGTTTATTTTCCTCTTTTCATTTTGCAATCACTTTGATAATAGGGAACTTTGATTTTCACTCTAAATAAGTGAAATGTTATCCCCCCAACACAAAAAAAAGAATTCTATTTTTCTTGTTACTAAAAATTGTACTCAATTATTTGTCAGTAAAATAGTTGTATAAATTTCTTTTCTCTCTCATTGCATAAGTACCTATATGGATGTCCTTGATATTGCCTCTTGGCCCTAAAATATTGACTCTCTGGCCATTTATAGGAAAAGTTTAATATATATGCAATTTTTCTTCCTACTAGTGATTGCTGTAGAAATTTAACTTGTTATATCATTTCAGTTTAACTTAATTTCAGTATAATTTAATGAAATCTAAACTTAACAAAATATTTTTTTCTTTCAGAACAATTCCAGGAACTATTAAAATGATTTAAACTGATGCTTAAGTTTTATCTTGATTTTTTTTGTCTTCCTACAAATTAAACATTATCATTGTAATTGTTTCATTTATTTATTTATTTATTTATTTATTACTTTTTGTTTTAGGAACAGAGTCTGGCTCTGTCACCCAGGCTGGAGTGCAGTGGCATGATAATAGCTCACTGCAGCCTCAAATTCCTGGGCTCAAATGATCCTCTTGCCTCAGCCTGCCAAGTAGCTAGGGCTATAGCAGTGTGCCACCATGCCCAGCTAAGTTTTTAATTTTTTGTAGAGATGGAGTCTCACTATGTTGCCCAGGCTGGTCTCGAACTCCTGGGCTCAAGCAAACCTCCTCCAGGGCCTCTCAAAGTGCTGGAATTACAAGCTTGAGCCACCGTGCCTGACCTCATTGTAATTGTCTTACATGGTCAATGTTGTTTTAGCTTTATCTCCATGCTTACCATTTGTTTCCTTGGGCATTTCTTCTTCTTTTTTTTTTTTTTTTTTTGAGACGGAGTCTCGCTCTGTCGCCCAGGCTGGAGTACAGTGGCCGGATTTCAGCTCACTGCAAGCTCCGCCTCCCGGGTTCACGCCATTCTCCTGCCTCAGCCTCCCGAGTAGCTGGGACTACAGGCGCCCGCCACCTCGCCCGGCTAGATTTTTGTATTTTTTTTTTTTTTAGTAGAGACGGGGTTTCACCGTGTTAGCCAGGATGGTCTCGATCTCCTGACCTCGTGATCCGCCCGTCTCGGCCTCCCAAAGTGCTGGGATTACAGGCTTGAGCCACCGCGCCCGGCCGGGCATTTCTTCTTTATGTTTCAGGAGTCTTTGCTCTAGAAGTTCTTTTACGGGGGGTTTGTTGCTATGAACTGTTTTACTCACAATACTTCTGACAGTAAATTTGTGGGTGTTTTTTTTGCCACACCAACTGAATCTGCAACTTTCCAGACACCAATTGGGTGTTCTACAATGAAATTCCATTCTGATACTAACTACCCAAAGTTAGCACAGACCTTGTAGATTAACTCACTCCCACAAGCCTGCTTCCTCTTCAGATGCCAATTGCAAGTAACAATTTTTGGGTACCCAGGGTACGCACACTTCTGTCTGACTTGGCTACTCATTTGGAGGTTTCCACAATCACCTCCTTGGGTTTGATAACTAGCTAGAAAGCTTATGTCTCATAAGACTCAGGAAAACACTGTACTTACTATTCTGGTTGATAATAAAAAGATATTATAAAGGATACAAAAGATATAAAAGATATAAAAGGATATCTTTTTATTATCTGGTTGATAATAAAAAGATATTATAAAGGAACAGCCAGATAAAGTGGTACATACAGCAAGATCCAGAAGAGTCGCAAGCACAAGAGCTTCTGTCCCCACGGAAGTGGAGTGTGTCATTCTCCCAAAGCTTGGATGCATTCACCATCTTAGTTCAGAAGCTCTCCAAACCCTGTCGTTTAGAGGTTTTTATGGAAGTTTCATCATGCAGGCGTGATAGATTATTAACTCAATCTCTGGCTCCTCCTCCCTCCTGAGGGGTTTGGGGATGAGGCTGAAAGTCCCAAACTTCTAATCAAGGTTTGGTCTTTCTGGACAGCCCACATCCTATCCTGAAGAACATGACAAGAGTTGCCTCATTAGAGCAAAAGATGCTCCTATCACTTATGAAATTCCAAGGGACTTAGGGGCTCTGTGCCAGGAGCCAGGAAAGATGACCAAATATCTGTTTCTTATTATACCCCAATATCACAGTTGCTATTAAACTCAGTTTTTACTTATCTGAAAAATGACTTTATTTTGCCCTTACTCATTAAACATAGTTTTCATTTATAAAATTCTTGGTTGGCTTTTTTATTTCCTCTTATCACTCTTGTATTAGTCTGTTCTCACATTTTTATAAAGAACTACCTAAGACTGGGTAATTCTTTAAGAAAAGAGATACAATTGGCTCACGGTTCTGCAGGCTCCACAGGAAACATGCCTGGAGAGGCCTCAGGAAACTTACAATCCTGGCTGAAGGGGAAGGGAAAGCAGGCACATCCTGCATGAGTGGAGCAGGAGGAAGAGAATGAAGGCGGAGGTGCTACACACTTTTAAACAACCAGATCTCCTGAGAGCTCACTCACTATCACAAGAACAGCAAGGGGGAAATCTGCCCCCATGATCCAATCACCTCCCACCAGGCTCCTCCTCCAACACTGGGGATTATAATTCGACATGAGATTTGAGCAGGAACACAAATCCAAACCATGTCAACTCTTAAGATATTTTTCCACATTTTCCTTGCTGACACATTGTGGGTGTTAACAAGTTGACTGTCCATCTAATTTGTCATTCTTTCATAGACAAGTTTTTTTGTTTTTGTTTTTGTTTTTTTTTTTGAGACAGAGTCTTGCTCTGTTGCCCAGGTTGGAGTGCAGTGGCGCCATCTCGTCTCACTGCAAGCTCTGCCTCCCGGGTTCAAGCGATTCTCCTGCCTCAGCCTCCTGAGTAGCTGGGATTACAGGCGCCCACCACCACACCCGGCTAATTTTTGTATTGTTAGTAGAGATGGGGTTTCACCATGTTGGCCAGGCTGGTCTCAAACTCCTGATCTTGTGATCTGCCTGCCTTGGCCTCCCAAAGTGAACAGTTTATCTTTTCTCTCTAGCTGCTTTGAAAACATTCAGTGGTGTGCTGGTAAATGCTTAAGCAGTAGCACTCTAGGAAAACGAAAGTATACATATATGTACATAAGTTATAAATGTTTCTGATATAGAGTATATATATAAAATACAAAATTTACATGTAATAATAAAGCATATAATATTATTTATGTAAATTCCATATAGCGACCCATAAATTCCAAATAGCATTTTGATTTCTGCAAATTGATTTTTGCTAAACTGTTGTATCCTTAGCCAAGCTATGGTTACAATTGATAAACACATTTAGTTCTAATATGAATGCTGATATTCTTATTTATGTTAACAAGTAAGACAAAAGTGAAACAAAGAAAGGATATGTCACTCATTTGTCAATAACATTAGCAACTTTTTTGCTGAGTCAAGTAATCGTTTTTTAATAATGGAAGACTATTTCCTCACCTTTCTGTGCTAGTAACAATATAACAGCTAGTCTGCATTATTAACATGATCTCCATCACTTCCTTAAATCTAGATAATAAACAATCAATCAGTCCTGACTTGTAGCATTTGCTGGTGTTTGTAGTGTAAGTACCCCTACAATAGCTGATTTCAAGCTACTATATGACAACACTGAAGTTGGCAGTGCTATGCAGTAGCACACCATCATATAATGTTGTCATGATACCATTACAATTGACATAAATAAACTCCAGAGCATAGACAATAGTGAAATGTCACAAAATACTTACATTGTGGTAAGTTTTGAGTCTTTATTGCATTTGTTTTTAATATTTTCTTAATTGCAAATTTATATAATTTTTAGATGATGATCATGGTTAACAGTTGGCTCACAAAATTTCTAAAAATTTAACAATAAACTCTTTTAAGTTAATATGAGCTAAGTCCAATACACCAATGTTATTTCCTGCTTTTGATTTCTTGGTCTTCCTTAATGTTAGTATGAACGTCTTTCTTCAACTCTCTAAATGTCTCAGGCATTATCTGTTCAAATACTGCCTTTTCAAAAATTCAGTTCCATTTTCAAGAAGTCTTTCAAACTCACCTTGCCATTTTTGATAATCCTCTCTTTCTTACTTATGCTTTTAATACTTCTTTTTATTTATTTGAGCATGTTTTAAAACTTACCTTATATTCTCTATTTGGTAATTACAATATCTGAGGTTTTTGTAGATATGATTTCACAGTTTGTTTCTTACTCAAAGTGGTTTACTTCTGCGTGTTTTGTGATTTTCATTTGTGAGCTTATATCAAATCATAATGTTAATGGTGGAGGAGTCCAGGTTCTTGGCATCTTGAACAAAGAGCTGAACAAAATGCACAAACAAAGGAAGGAAGGAATGAAGGGATTTGTTGAAAATGAAAGTACACACCACAGTGTGGGAATGGTTCCAGGCATAGGAGCTCGAAGACCCCGTTACAGAATTATTGAGAATTTAAATACCCACTAGAGGATTCCATTGGTTACTTGGGGTACGCTCTATGTAAATGGAGAGAACGAAGTAAAGTTACAAAGTCATTTACTTGACCTACACCCTAGCAGAGGACGTTTCCTGTCATTGCTGAAGTGTGAATCAGCCTTTTGTTCCCTGCCTCTAGACCCTATTTTCCTGCTTCAATAACTGTTTTAAAATAAAATGTTAAGGTAATCTGTATTTTGGCCACAAGTCTATGTGAGGACAGGCTTGTGGTTAGGAGTGCTTACAGGAGACTTACCCTCCATCATTTTACCTATTTTATCCATCATTTTTGAATTATTTTGTCCCAAGTATGTTTCTCTGAACATCTAGTCTTCCACATTGCTAATAAACTATCTTTAGGACCTAAATTAAAGATCAGACTCATGTGAAGGATAGGAGACTGGGAGACCAGTTAAGAGGCTGCTACAATGGTCCAGGCTAAAGATAATGAAGACCTGAACCTAGGAAATTGCAAAATAAACCACGAGAGAAGAAGCTGAAGTGAGGAGACATCTCTAAGGGAGAATTGGCGGGATTTAGTAGACAGAAGTTGAGTGAGAAAGAGAATCAAGGATGACGTCAAGGTTTCTAGTTCAGTATTTTGATTTGTCAGAGATACACTAACAAAAATCATGTTAAATATTCTCCAAAATGAACCTGAATGGGACCTATGTTTAAGCATTTCAAAATCCTGTTAAATTTAAATTTCTTAAATGTGTTTACAGGCATGGAAAGAAGTGCAAGATCGATTAGCAGAAGAGGAGCGCTTAAGGGAAGAAAAGAAAGCAGAGAAGAAGAGCAAAGAAGCTGGTAAAAAGAAAGGCAAGGATAATGTAGAGAAAGAAGATAGTAGGTCTTTGAAGAAAAAACCATCTCACAAGGAGAAATCTAAAGAAGAACCAATCAAGGTCCAAGAAGTAATAGAAGAGTCCCCCCACCAACCAGAACCTGAGATAACTTACTCAGTACGCTCCAATTCTGCAAAACTTAGTCTCTTTGGGCTATTCCTATTTGTTTTGGGAAAATACAGCTATTGTAAGATTCTTTTGTTTTTACTGCCACCACAGTAGGCCTAGGGTTTCTTCTGGTATCAGTGAGCTCAAACCTGTATTCCACCCCTGATGTCTAGAACCTTGTTTCTAGTCAATCATCAAGATGAAAACAGCCTCAGGTCACTTTTCATTTGAGTGCCATGAACCTAGCTAAGGTCAGTAAAGGTAGAAATTTGACACAGAAGTACTCTTATAGATATATGTAAATAAGTGAACACAAAAGTTGGCTTTTTCTGTCTCAGACGATGACACTTGCTGACTACATTTTGTTGTCTTTTTGTGGGCAATCATGTTTCTGGCTTGTATGCTTTTGTAAAAGCTTCCCTTTGCCAGTTCTCTCTCAGCTAGCTGTTGTGAGGAAAACCTAATGGGAAAAAAAAAATGGAAAGAAATCTAACAGCCCCTGTGCTTTGTAGCTACTCCTCTAAACCAGTTGTTCTCAAGTTTTAGCATGCATTAAATCCCCTGGACCTCTGTTAGCAACACTCAGTAAAAAATATCTTCTACATATGACCTCCTTAAGTGGAGTGTCCACTCTCCCCAGCATCAGTTCACTTTAAACAGAAAATTAACAACCAGTGAATGAGAACTTGATTTCTTCTTGAACTGCCTTGACAATAGTATGATAATTCAATTTTCACTAGGTTATGAGAATGTACCGATGAACAGAGTTTAACATAATATCTTTAATTCTGCCTGTTATAACACCATAGATGTTTCTAAAAATAATATGAACACTGGCCTCTGAGTCTGCAAAGTGACAGACATACTTAGCGAAATTAAGCTTCTGATAACTTTAGTTCGCTAACACTGATAAGTTGATTTTTGTCTATTGAAGCTTCACATTCAAAGCATGATATTTTCTCTTCTAGTTTCACGGATACAATATGGGAAATATACCTACTCAAATCTCGGGGTCAAATTACTACCTGTACCCTTCTGATGGTGGGCAGATTGAAGTGGAAAAGACAATGTTTGAAAAAGGTACATTTTGAAAGCAACCAGTTAATGACTGGAAAGATAATAATGCATTTCAGATAACCAGGGGCCCTCTACTCCTGAGTTTGATAGGCGAGAGTGTTATTCTGTCCCCTACAATACATTTAGGTGCCACAGTCAGCATTTTCAGACTTCACACTTTCTTCTATTGTAATTGACTCTACAAGGCATAGGTCAGTCAAGAGTTTAACTGATACATGCTAATATGACCATTCTAGTTGTTAAAATATTAAAATACTTCCATACAATTGGTAAAAAGTAATAGTAACTGCAATAAGCAATTAAGTAATAATTTTCATTACAGCACACCTTGTTATCCCAGAAACCAAGCACATTCTGTGAGTTTATTGCATTTTTCTGGTGTGGCTTTTGAGCACAGAGCTTGGAACCTACTCCCAACATCCACCTATTGTAGCTCTTACTAAGATTTGCGTAAGCGTACAATGCATGTAAGTTTCAGGTGATTGATAGTGAATTCAGTATTTTCTCCTAGTTCTGTCAATTTTGAGGGTTGATAGCTCAATCCAAATTGAGAGGAGATAGCCAATTTTTTTTAAACAAAAAAAAATGGGTCTGAACACTAAAAAAGAGAAAGCGTTGTTGGAAAAATTTTTATTAACTACCACAATAATAATAATAGCTACCAAAACTAACACACATAATTTTTAGAAGTCGCAAAACCATTTCACATTAATTATATCATTTGATGAATCATAATATTGATTATAGGCATACATTGCCTCAGCCAGTTCATTTTCTCTTCTGAAATTGGGTTTGAAATGTGACTAAAAGGCCTGCAAATACCTCCTTGGTCTCCCTGCCATTTATGCCTGGAATTCCACCATTACTTTATTTCCTTAGGCTTTGTCTTATAGAGGTGTTGACATCTCTAGGCATTTCCCCTCCCTGGTTTATATTCTATGCTGCCTTTTTATTTTTGTTTCAGGGATACATATTCAGGTTGATTCTATAGGTAAATTATATATTGCAGAGGTTTGGTCTGCATATTATTTCATCACCTAGGTAATAAACAGAGTACTTGACAGGTGGTTTTTGGTCCTCACCCTCCCCTCACCCTCAAATAGCCCTGGTGTCTATTGTTCCCTTCTTTGTGTTCATGTGTTCTCAATGTTTAGCTGCCATTCCTAAGTGAGAACATGTAGTGTTTAGTTTTCTGTTCCTGTGTTGGTTTCTGTGGAGCATTGTGTAACTATCTTGTTGAGGAGCTTAATGTGGCATCCTAATCGCCCATCTTCTATTCTATGGTTCCTCCTCAGGCCCAACTTTTATCAAAGTGAGAGTGATAAAGGACAAGCACAATTTTATAATTCATTTAAATGACCCTAAGGAAATTGTGAAAAGGGAAGAGAAAGGGGACTATTATTTAGAAGAGGAAGAAGAAGAAGATGAGGAACAAAATCTTGAAACAGGTAAGCAGCTGCATCTTTGTGCCAGTGGAGGTTAATGCTTAAGCAATGCGCTGAACCCATCTACCTGACACAAATACATATGGACCTCTTGCCCTTAGCACATGGAATTTTTCCACATGGTAACTGAGGTATTTTGACATTCTGTATTATAATATGTTATTATACACATAGTACATCGTAGTGGGCTGCTTATTTGGCTTTTGTTCCTCTGGGCACCGAGCTTTTGATTCCAGTTGTTTGATACAGAGTCTACCCAGACTGGTCATCTTTATGGAGCAATCATTGAGTTTGCCGTGTCTATTCTGCCCTTAATTTTGGTTTATGCACTTGTACCAACTGAATTCTCGAAGATGCAGGTCCTTTCACAGTGATTCCATAGTTTCAGCTTCTTTCCAATAGGCACTGCAATGATGAGGTTTCTTCCTATGCTCTATCACTTAATCCTCTGTAGCACCAAATATATTAGGTTGTAAAGACAAGGAAAAACCATACATTTGACCATGAGAGTCATTACCTACTTGGAAATGAGAGCTGCAAATGGATGTCCATTGATAAAACACCATGAAACTTCATAACACCATTGTACCAGGAAACATCATTAAGATAAATTAATTGCTTCTTTCTTGTCCAGTATGGTGTTGATTATACCTGCAAAAGAAAATGAGTTACTAAATGTATTCAACTCAAATTAGTGATATAAGGGCAGGGCGCAGTGGCTCATGCCTGTAATGAGGCTGAGGCAGGCTTATCCCTTGAGCTCAGGAGTTCGAGACCAGCCTGACCAACATGACAAAACCCTGTCTCTACAAAAAATACAAAAATTAGTCAGGCGTGGTGGTGAGCCACTCAGGAGGCTGAGGCATGAAAATCACTTGAACCCTGGAGGCAGAGATTGCAGAGCTAAGATCGCACCACTGCACTCCAGCCTGGATAATGGAGAGAGATGCTGAAAAAAAAAGAAAGGAAGAAGAGGAAGGAAGGAAGGAAGGAAGGAAGGAAGGAAGGAAGGAAGGAAGGAAGGAAGGAAGGAAGAGGAAGGAAGGAAAAGAAAATTAGTGATATGACCAATAACTAAATTTCACATATGAGTTTAGTGACACTTTCTAAACCCAAGGTAAGAACACAATGTTTTTTTTCCTCTGAGCCCTTTGCTAGAGAAAGAACACGATGTTTGATAGGTGTGAATGTTCCCAAAAACTTAGCACAGAAAATTTTAAATGACTTCTTTGTTTTACCTGATACAAAGATATATGGATTATTATTAAAAATTGAGAAATATGGAAATACTTAAAGAAGATAACCATTGCCTATAATTCTGCCACCGCAGTGATGACCTCTGCTAATAATGTATTTCTTTCTTACTTTATCCTCATGAGCATTTTCATATTCATTAAATATTATTTGAAAGCAAGATTTTTTTGATGATTTAATTTTTTATCGGTATATAATTATAGTTTACTTATTTCCATGTTTTGCATACTTAGGTGATTTCCACCAAAATAAATCAATATATTTAGTTATATTTATAAAATTCTATGTAAACATACATGAAACTATGTATGAATTATATGAATAGGACATCTTGGCTGGATACATGAATATATATACATACATGAATAAGTGTACAATATAAACATACATGAAGATATGTATGTTTATTTACATGAAGATATGTATATAAATTTACCAATATAAACATATTGGTAAACAATTTACGAATCCTCCCGCCTCAGCCTTCCAAAATGCCAGAATCACAGGCGTGAACCACCATGCCTAGCCTGCTTTGTTTTGAAATAATTTTTTCACTTGAGTTGCTAAGAAACTCATTTGAATCTCAAAAGTGACCATTCTTTCCTTCAAGTCATCTACTGATTATGAATGATTTGTTGGGAAAGTATATTTTTAAATTCTAGAAAGTGCTTTTTAAAATATCCTTATGTACTTTAAAAAATTCAAGCATTTAGCTAACTCTTCTATAAATTGGTAAACAATTTACCGATATGTTTATATTGTATGGTTATTCATGTATGTATATATATTCATGTATGTATATATTATTTATATACAAACATTTATATATTCGTATGTATAATAATTTAATTATTTTATTTTTTACATTATTGGCTAATGTCCCATTTTTAGCCCTAATATTAAACCTTCCATTTTCATTTCAGCTTTAATTATCCCTGGAGTCTGCACACTTTGACCTAAATTTGCCCCACAATCTGTTTTTGTTTGGTCCATGAACTAAGAATTGTTTTTGCATTTGTAAAGAATAGTTCATAAAACAAAAGCAAAGAAGAAGATGTCATAAACACCATATACCTGGCCTATAAAACCTAAAACATTTACTATCAGGCCCTTTTCAGAAAAGGTTTGCTAATCCCTGATCTAGATGGATCTACAACAGATCAACAGACAGGGAGAAAGATGAGGATGCAGAGAGGAATGGTCATTGCCCACCACTGCTTGCTTTCTTCTTTTCTATTTCTGTCCTGGTTTATTGATTTTTGTTTAGTTTTATCAAGTTTTCTCTTCACATGAGGCACACGATAGTATGCCCTCTCAATGTTTATGCGTCTCTGGATATCTGGAAGGACGTCTTGGCTGGATACAGGATCCTTGGGTTGTCATCCTTTTCTTTTTATGATTCATAGTTGCTATTGCATCATCTTGTAATTTTCACATTAGAAGTTGATGAGCCCTTGTAATCTAAGACTCAAGCTCCAGCTTTAGGTCAGGAAATTTTAATTTGGTTGTTAATTTAATTTTTGTTCTTCTTCATTTGTTCCTTTTTTCCTTCTGTAAAAGCCACACTTTGCATATGTTTATCCTCCAAATCTTTTACGTCTTTTGTATGGCCCATGAACTAAGAATTGTTTTTGCATTTGTAAAGAATAGTTCAAGAAACAAAAGCAAAGAAGAAAATGTCATAAACACCATATACCTGGCCTATAAAATCTAAAACAATCACTATCGGGCCCTTTTCAGAAAAAGGCCGTTTTCATGTTGTTTTTCATATAAACATACTATCTCTTTAAATGTTTGCTCTGAGTTTCGTTTTGTTTGTTTTATAGACAGGGTCTCACTTTGTTGCTGAGGCTAGAGTGCAGTGGCCCAATCATAGCTCACTGCAGCCTCGAACTCCTGGACTCTAGGGATCCTCCCACCTCTGCCTCCCAAGTAGCTGGGACTAAAGGCACGTCATGACTGGCTAACTTTTGTATTTTTTGTAGAGATGGGTTTCACCATGTTACTCAGGCCTGTCTCAAACTCCTGGGTTCAAGCAATCCTCCCGCCTCAGCCTTCCAAAATGCCAGAATCACAGGTGTGAGCCACCGTGCCTAGCCTGCTTTGTTTTGAAATAATTTTTTCACTTGAGTTTCGAAGAAACTCATTTGAATCTCAAAAGTAACCATTCTCCCTTCAAGTCATCTACTGATTATGAATGGTTTGGTTAGGAAAGTATATTTTTAAATTCTAGAAAGTGCTTTTCAAAATATCCTTATGTACTTTAAAAAATTCAAGCATTTAGCTAACTTTTCTATAATTTATATTTCGCTGAGCATGTGTTCTGTTTGTTTAGTGGTTTCTTTCTTCTGACTAATACTCTTGTCTCTGTCCACTCCACTCCATTAAATGGCTTATTGCCCGTTCTTCTTCTCCAGTTTCTACCAATACACTCTCTCATTAATAGTGCATGAAGATACCAATTTTCGTGAACTGAACCCTACTGGATATTAAGCATTATCTTTTTACTTTACCAGACTTTATTTTTTATAGCAGTTTTAGGTTCATGACAAAATTGAACAGAAGTTACAGAGATTTCTCAACATCCTCTTCCCGTACACATGCACAGCCTCCACCACTATCAACATTCCTCACCCAGAGTGGTACATTTGTTACAGTCAATGAACCTACCTTAACATAACATTATCACCCAGAGTCTATAGTTTACATTACCCTTGGTGTTGTGCATTCTAAGGGTTTGAACAAATGTATAATGGCCATGTGTCTACCATTATAGTATCATACAGAGAAGTTTCACTGCCCTAAAAATCTGTGCTCTGTCTATTCATCTCTCCCTCCTTCCTAACCCCTGATAATCACTGATCTTTTTACTGTGTCCATAGTTCTGCTTCCTCCATAATATCATGTAGTTGGAATTATACACTATGTAGGCTTTTCAGATTGAATTTTTTCATTTAGTAATATGCATCTAAGTTTCCTGCATGTCTTTTCATGGCGTGAGTAGTCTTTTCCCACTCACCTACTGAAGGACATCTTGGTTGCCTCCAGCTTTTGGCAATTGTGAATAAAGGTGCTACAAACATTCGTGTACAGGTTTGTGTGTGGACATAAGTTTTCAACTCCCTTGGGTAAACACCAAGTAGTGTGACTTTTGGATTATAGGGTAAGAGTATGTTCATGTTGGAAGAATCCACCAAACTGTCTTCCAAATTGGCTGTACCATTATGCATTCCCACCAGCAATGAAAGAAAGTTCTTGTTGCTCTATATCCTCACCATGATTTGTTGTTTTGGATTTTCTCCATTCTATAAGGTGTCTAGTGGTATCTTGTTGTTTTAATCTGCATTTTCCAGATAACAAATAATATTGAGCATCTTTTCATATGCTTATTTGCCATTTGTATATCTTCTTTGGTGGAGTGTCAAAGTTTCTTTCCCATTTTTTAATCAGGTTTTTATTTTCTGTTATTGAGCTTTAAGAATTCTTCATACATTTTGAGTAATAATCCTTTAACAGATATGTCTTTTGCAGATATTTTCTCCAACTCTGTGGCTTCTCTTTTCATTCTCTTAAAGCATTACCTTTTGTTCCATGGTTCATTTGAATTTCCCAGTCTAAAAATTATCTTTGCATGAGTTACATTATTTTAAATCAATATTGCCCCATCTTTATTATCTGATAATGGAGGAAATGGTGAACTGAAAATAAAACAACAGGTCAGAAAATTCACAAATTCTTTACATACACCTTCAGATGTGTGCTTCCTATTCATGATAGAAAAGAAATGGAATCAACCTAGATGCTCATTAGTGGTGGACTGGATAAAGAAAATGTGGTACATACATACTATGGAGTATTATGTAGCCACGAAAAACTAAAACATATCCTTTGCAGCACATGGATACAGTGGAGACCATTATCCTAAGCAATTTAACGCAAGAACAGAAAACCAAGTGCTGCATTTTCTTACTAATAAGTGGAATCTAAACACTGAGTACACATGTGCATAAAGATGGGAATGATAGACAGTGGGGCCTATTTAAGAGGGGAGGTTGGGAGGAGGGTAAGGATTGAAAAACTACCTATCAGGCACTATGCTCACTAACTGAGTGATGAAATTGTTTGTACACCAAACCCCAGTGACATGCAATTTACTCATGTAACAAACCTGCACATGTAACCCCTAAACCTAAAAATTGAGAAAAGAAAAAAATATGTGCCGTAACAATTTTGTTTTAAAATTATGTTTGACTGAAACAATTTTTAAATGTTTTAAAATATAAAAAAGTTTAAACGTGGGAATTTAAGAAAATGTTTTAAAATGTGGGGAAACTGAAACTGAACTGATGGTTTTAATTTTAAAAGCCATGTGGACGATCTGCCAGATGAATAATCTGCTTATGGCTATGCCATCAACCCATTGATTTCCTCACTTCGTTGTAACCTAAAGTCCTTAAAACAAGAGTTTCGTGTTCTTATCTTTGTAATTCCACCCTACGTCTAACAACCCTGAGTGCATGGTCGAGCTAAACCAATTGTTTTTAAGTTGATTGTGGTAGACCACAATCTTCGTTATATTTATTTTGAATTAAATGAAAACGTTTTTGATTTGATTTTGTCTTTTAGAAGTATCAGATGCAAAGAATAAAGCTTTCAGCAAGTTTGGATCTTTTTCTGCCACCTTAGAAAATGGAATCTGCCTCTCAATAAGTTACTATGGATCAAATGGAATGGCACCAGGTGAAATGAACACAACAGAAAGGATAAGTGTGCCCCACTGCCCAGGGCCCCTGCAACTGCCCATTCTCAGTCTGCTCACTTGTCAATAACATGTTATGATTTAATGTTCCTCATAGTTTTTCCTGCATAATAGGAATAGAAGAGGGGTGTGTGTGTGTGTGTGTGTGTGTGTGTCTATATATGTGTGCATACATATGTGTGTATATAAGTATATATATATATATAAAATCTTTCATACATAGATGCATACAAAATAAAAATGCTTTGAAATGCTTTGACATTTTATATAATCCTTTATATAATCACTTATACGTATAAGATTACATGTGTGTGATATATATACATGTATGTATACATGTATATGCACACACATATATACCAGTTATCCTTGTCAACTACTCCATAAAAATGAGCCTTTTAGTTGGGTGTTAAAGAAACCATAATTTGCCAAGGAATCCTCTTGGTTTTCTTTGTGAATCCTGTAATTATAAAACTGTTCAGTGTGCTTCAAGACATTAGCCTTAAAGGAGCTACTAAGTGGACAGAAAGCTTTCTTTCTTTCTTTCTTTCTTTCTTTCTTTCTTTCTGACAGGATCTTGTTCTGTCACTTGGCTGGAGTGCAGTGGCGCAATCATGCCTCACAGCAGCCTCAAACTCCTGAGCTCAAGCACTCCTCCCACCTCAGACTCCTGAGTAATTGGGACTATAGCGCACACCACCACACCTGGCTAATTATTTTTGGTAGAGGTGAAGTCTTACTATGTTTCCCAAGCTGGTCTTAAACTCCTGTGCTCAAGTGATGCTCCCACCTTGGCCTCCCAAAGTGCTGGGATTACAAACGTGAACCACTGCACCCAGCCTTCTACCCCATTTTCAGTAAACAAATTATCCAACTGGAACTATTTCTTTACAAACCACAAAATAGGATGTCACTTTACCAAGAACCAATTAGGAAATTTGTGGCTTCCCATGCATTTTAGAGGGATCTAACCACAACATATTTTTTTAAAGTATTATAAAATCAAAGGTAAACTCAATGCTGCCTGAACTTAAAGCTATATGTTAGTGTCAATCATGGTGATCCAATTACCTGTCTTTCTATATAGTTTCTTTTTTGCAGTGATAAATTTTTCATGGATAATTATAATTTTATTTCTTACCTTGTGCCAGATATCCTAGTACTCTACTGAGTTTGAGAGTCCATTAGATTTCTTAGTATTTTGGCTTTATTGGAGTTTTTGTGTTTTAATTTTGTCTTTGTCTTTGATTTGTTGTTAAATCAGCAACTGGAGAAGTCATTTGATGCCTAACAAATTTTGTATTAAAATCCATTATCACTACACAGTCACTAAAAATTCTTACCTCTTCTTAATATAGGTTATCATTATTTTAGATTAAGATATTTATACCTACTATCAATTCTGTTGCTCCTATTCCTGAGTGATTTTCTTAATCCTGATTTAGTCCTTAAATTAATATGTAATAAATTTTAAACAGATGTTCCTAATTTCAAGATATAAATATGGCATTTGAAAATGTTTATTGTGTAGATAAGTAATATTTTACATCCTATATGTTTTTTTAAAAAGTTGAAGGTATGTCAGGAGATCAAGACCATCCTAGCTAACACGGTGAAACCCCATCTCTACTAAAAAATACAAAAAAACTAGCTGGGCGAGGTGGCGGGCGCCTGTAGTCCCAGCTACTCAGGAGGCTGAGGCAGGAGAATGGCATAAACCCAGGAGGCGGAGCTTGCAGTGAGCCGAGATCACGCCACTGCACTCCAGCCTGGGCAACAGAGTGAGACTCCGTCTCAAAAAAAGAAAAAAAAAAAAAAGTTGAAGGTATAAGTCTTTGGAAAAAAACACATACATACATATATATATGTATATATACACACACACATTTTCTAAGGGTTCATATATAACTGATATTTAAGAACTTTATCTGCTAATGGCTAAACAGATTTCCATTCCAATTATCCCCCTTTAATTGGGTATATACAGCTAAACATAATTTAATAACCTTTTGGACAAATAAAAAGTAGACAATACAGCTATGAAATAGGCAAAAATATAAAAAAACCCAATCAAATCTTTGGACACTACTTCCTCTTGCTAAGAGGAATAGATCATTCTTGCTTCTTACTGCCTTTCAGGGCTCCTACTGAATACACCTAAAATTAAGAATCTTAATCAGGCCCCAACTTAAGTTTTACATGATTGTTTACCCAAACCCTGAATGACAACCGACCTGATCCATTTTCCCATAGAGAAGTATACCTTCCTACCCTATTATTTCTATGACTTTCAGTTCCTTGAATAAACTATGCTGTCTCTTACATCTGCCCATTTTCTTATGCTGTGCCACTACTCAGAATACTTTCTGTTGTCATGTGCACCACCACTTAGCAAGGTAAAAATTGTTGTCAACTTGTATAAATTTTTGAGTTGTAAATATTATTTCACAAGGATATCAAATTTGAATGTTGAATCAACTTCATTTTTACTTTTTCTGTTTTTAGAAGATAAGGATCCTAATTTAGAAACAATATTGAATATCCCTTCAGCACTCACTCCAACAGTGGTTCCTGTTATAGTGACCGTTCCTCAAAGCAAAACTAAAGGGAAAATAAAAGGCAAAGAAAAACCCAAAGAATCTCTTAAAGAAGAAGAGCACCCAAAAGAAGAAGAGAAAAAGGTAAACGAACCTTGCTGTAGATTCCCAAACTCTGTTTCTGCTTCAGTGTTAACTTTTTTAAAACCATGAATTACGTCAATAGTGTTATTACAGTGCATACATTTTATTGTGCAGATACATTAATGTCCCTTGTAGTCTCAACTTTGAATAGACAAGAAGGATTTGTACACAAAAGTTGGGTTACCACTCCAGGAGACATATTGTCATACATAAGTTGTCTCAGGTCATTCATTCTAAGTTTGGAAAAACTTAGTTCAACCTTTTTTCCACTCTATTTCTTGGATTTTCTTTGCTTTTGATTGGTCAATTTGCTGCCATCCCATATTTTTAATACTTTGTTTAGCTCCACTGAGATGAATAACAATTGGAAAAAAAATATATTCAACCAAATAATGGAAACAGTTTCATTTGGTCAAGTTGGTCTTAGATATTGATGTGCTAAGAATCTAACAAGACTAACAGCCCACCTCTGATTAAAGAGAAGTCCACCTATTACCCCTAGCCCTTCATCATAGTACACACACACACACACACACACACACACACTTTGACTCTAAATGTTTTCCTAACAGAACAAAGATCAAAAGATGGTTCTGCTTTTACACTGTTGGTGGAAGTGTAAATTAGTTCAACCATTGTGGAAGACAGTGTTGCAATTCCTCAAGAATCTAGAACCAGAAATACTGTTTGACTCAGCAATCCCATTACTGAGTATATACCCAAAGGATTATAAATCATTCTACTATAAAGACACACACTTGTATGTTTATTGCAGCACTGTTTACAATAGCAAAGACTTGGAACCAACCCAAATGCCCATCAATGATAGACTGAGTAAAGAAAATGTGGCACACATATACCATGGAATACTATGCAGCCATAAAAAAGAATGAGTTCATGTCCTCTGCAGGGACATGGATGAAGCTGGAAGCCATCATTCTCAGGAAACTAACACAGGAACAGAAAACCACCGCATGTTCTCCCTCATAAGTGGGAGTTGTACAATGAGAACACATGGACGCAGGAAGGGGAACATCACACACCAGGGCCTGTCAGGGGTCAGGGGTAAGGGGAGGGAGAGCATTAGGACAAATAGCTAATGCATGTGGGGCTTAAAACCTAGATGTCGGATTGATGGGTGCAGCAAACCACCATGGTACATGTATACCTATGTAACAAACCTGTACATTCTGCGCAAGTATCCCAGAACTTAAAGTAAAATTAAAAAAAAAAAAAATTTAAAAAGAGGGTTTTAAAACACAGGTAACAAGAAAACTACTGGTTAAGTCTTGACTATTGGTACTTACTACTAAAAAAATACAGTGAAAAAATAATCAACTACGGGAAGATAAAAATATGTTTAAAAGTCCAAGAACCTGGGTTTCAGACTCTGGCCTTTTAAAAGTTACGAGTTTTAAATACGACAATGCCTCTGCACCATATTTACATAGGTATGCTAGATAAAATTTCTCATGCCAGGCCACTTGACTCTTGTTAAGTAAAAATATTCAAGTATTAAAACAGAATAACTCCAGGTAATTCTTTTAAAATTAATTTGGCCAAAGGCATCTTGCTAGCAAACTAATGTGTTCACTCAATGTTTTTTAAATAAATGATAATGGAAGGATGAAGGATGATAACTGGTTTTATGTGTGATGATAGATTTGCCATGGCAGGTTTGCATCTTTGAGCAGTTTTGTTCATTTTACAGAATTTCATAAGCATTTTTCTCTTATTTTTGCTTTGCATTTTTAATTTATTTTTAGCTAACTATTTATATGTTTTTCCTCAGTGACAAAGAAAAGGCAGAACAACTTAAATGTTCAACAGTAGAAGACTAGTTAGAAAAAAACAAATATCCACCAATTGGGTACCAGTGGAGTGATTTTGGTGGTTAACAAAAGAGAACCAGTTAGAAAAATTGAAATGATTATCATTAGGGATTGTTTGAAAGTTAGTAAGTAAATTTCATTCTTTAGTACATATAACCAAACAAGGGATTTAGGCATAACTGACATAAAATTAATTAGGATTTTAAAGTAAACACACCCAAACCCTCATTAATTTATAAATAACTTTATAATTGTTTTACTTTTATTTTATTACTTTCATTTGCTACAAAAGCAATATGTGCTCATAATAGAAAACAAAGGACAGATACCTTAATAGCATAATATCTCTAGCATCCAAATTGTAAGAACATACCAAAAAAAGTGATGGAGATGTTGGTCTTTCAAACACTTTTTCTGTATTACTTTGGGCTGCTATAAAGAAATAGACTGGATGATTTATAAACAATCAAAATTTATTGCTCACAGTTAAAGAGGCTGTGAAGTCCAATATCAAGATATTAGCAGATTTGATGTCTGGTGAGGGCCTGTTTCTCTTATTTTATTTTATTTTATTTTATTTTATTTTATTTTATTTTATTTTATTTTAGATGGGGTTCTTGTACTGTCACTCACACTGGAGTATGGTAGTGTGGGCTCAAACTCCTGGGCTCAAGCAGTCATCCCACCTCAGCATCTTAAGTAGCTGGGACCACAGGCATGCACCATCATGCCTGGCCAATTCTTTTAATTTTTAAGGAGACTGGGTCTCACTATGTTACCCTGGCTGTTCTCTAACTCCTTGCCTCAGGTGATCTTCCCAACTCAGTCTTTCGAGTAGCTGAAATTGCAACCACAAACTACCATGCCCAGCTATTCTTCATACAGATGGTGCCTTCAGTGTGTCATCACATGGCAGAAGAGAAATAGGCAAAGGTGTTCCCATCAATCTCTTCTTTAAAAGCACTAATCCCATTCATGAGGGTGGAGCCCTCATGACTTAATCACTTTCTAAATGGCCCCACCTTTTAATACTGTCACATTAGGTGTTAGGATCCAACATATGAGTTTGGGTGGGGGCCACCAACATTCATATGCCAGCACTGCTCTTATGCCTACATATCCAAACAGAGGTATCTTTCAAGGCCTACTTCAAGCCCCAATTATTTCACAAATCCTTTCCCAATTGTTCTTATTAACTTTCACTATATCTCTATTTTCTGTGAAAAGATGTGCCGACTATTGTTACTGCCATTTGTCCCACCTGTCTGTGTGCCAGTCTGCAAGTAGAATATAAATTGCAAAACCAGAGACTCATGTGTCCTTGCAGGGTCCACCTAGCTCTGTGCAAGTCAGGTCCTGAGCACTCAGCACATCCTTGCTTAGTCAAAATAAATAATAACTCATTTAGAAAATGACAACCAGTTATTCACATGCTGAATTATTTACAGGAAGAAGTAGAACCAGAACCTGTTTTACAAGAGAATTTCGATGTTCCTATCTTCCAAAGCCTAAATGTGTCTTGCCCCAGTGGGCTCTTGTTGACTTTCATTGGGCAAGAATCTACAGGTGAGTGCTATATGGGGTAGGGTGGGGAAGCGGGGAGCAAAATGGCATGTAAAAAACAGGAAATTGTGTATTTTCTTACCAGTTAAACATATGTCTTATTGATAATGAGCAATAGACCTTTTTCACATTTTTAGCATTTACTATGGCCAGGCACTAAGTACTTAGTATACATGTCAAAAATACAAATATTATGAGCTAGATACTAACTACTCCATTTTACAAAATAAGGAAATCGGGGCTTCAGGAGGCTCAGTTACTTGCCTAAGGTCACTCAACTCCCAAGTGGCAGAGCGGAAATGCCATTCTCAGCCCAGTGATGACAAAGCCAGTGCTCTTAAAAACTTGTGTATATTCCTACGTCCTTCACTCTACAGAGGGTCATGGGTGCAGCATGTTGCTGGTCTGACCAAAACAAATGACACTGGACACAAAATACGTAGAGATAGATGCAGATTAAATAGGTTAAGAAAACCAAGTCTTCTTTTTCATGTGTCCATATATAATTTTATAGTGTATTATCTCTGTTGGTTCTGTACCTGACTCCTAACTTCTTCAGCTACGTAAATAAGTACAAGTAAGATTTCTTTAATTAACCTGATGAGGCATCTGCATTTGTAACTGAATCTGAATATCATTTAAATAGAAACTCACTGTTGCAGTAGAAGTAGGAGATGCAACAAAGCAGGCACTGAACAGGGACTTGAGTTCTAAAGCTGACCCTGATGCCAATGAATGATGTGGCCCTTTTAAGTTACTTAGGGTCTCAGGGCCATGTTTTCTCATCTGAATAATACTACATTACATTAGCAATTCTTTACAGTTTCACAACTTAATATCCTTTTTCATATAATTCCCTTATGTATATCACATTTGAAAAGTGTATCTATCAAAGAAAAAGGCTATGCTTATTTAAAAATAATTTAATATTTTATTTACTTGCCAGCCTCCTCCCCACCCCCAAAAAAACAGAAACTAAGTGTTGAAGTTAAATTGTGCTTCTCCTTAGGCATTCTGAATTATTAAAAATAGCCCATGGACCCTGCTCCATTCCCAAGAATCCCTAGTGGTCCAGGTTTTCCCACTGTGTTGAATGGTCACTGAGTGTCTTCCAGTCGAAGAGCTATGAGTGTACTCAAAGAGATGTTGCTTTCAAATTCAAGGATATATTTGTTTGCTTGTTTGATCCTGTTACCAAACCCCAGCTTAATACCCCTTTCAACTGTCTTTTCTAGTAGTTTCATTATCCAGCCTAATATTTTCCTCCTTATGTTAGGGTAGACAATGTAGTTAATAATAACTCATCTGTTTAAAATCATCCATATACTATGAAAATCCTAATTCAAGTCTGAACATAACAACATAAATACCAAAGTAGCAATATCTTCATCAGGGTCAGCCTTGGACATTAGGGAAAGACAGCTATCATGGGATAAGAGGAAAGAGCCTAGACTTGAATCCTTTCCTGAGTGACTTTTTGTTTTTGGCTGTTAGTGGTGGTTGCTTTTATAGTATAAGAAAATGATTCAAATTTCACTTCTCTTACTTACCAGTTGTGTGTCCTTAGTGCTGGATGGTTACTAAGTGTCTTCCAAAGTTATAGCTTTCTAAGTTAATAACCTCTCCAAGCCTCTATTTCTTCATCTGAAAACTCTGGAAAATTAAAGTGCTTATTTTAAAGGATTGTGAAGGCAGACTCAATAAAAGATACACGTATAAAGCATTTAACATATAGAAGAAATAGCCCAATAAATGTTTATTGGTTTATCATTATTAGTAGTACTTCCGTGATTTAAGGGGTGCCATGATTTTCCCATCAGGCTGATACATAGTTCTTAAAATGCTATCATTATGTGTTAATTCCTTTGTGTTAGGGCTTTTTGGCCCCAATAAACCATATTATAAACTAAGAGGAATTTATTCAGTTAGCAAAGCCTGACTAGGTACAGTATGCCAGAATTTCTCCATAATAGTGCTTGCTTTTGAAGGAACTTATTAAGTGCTTTTCCCCTTGATTGCCAGCTAACAGCAGAATGCTAAGATAAATCTGGATTTGGTTAGAGATGAGGGGATTATGTTAACGTTAACTTTGAAAGATGACAGATGACTTAGGAAAGGCAAGCCTGAGGGGGTGACTTCCCCTGGGGCTATGGGCAACCAGGCACCACCAGGGAAGCGTGTGTATCCAGGGTGGAAAGTTTAGTCAAAGGTGAGAGATAAGCACCAGTGGGCAGGAAGAGGAAACACCTAATTCAGCAAAACTCTGCTTCCTTCATAATTTTGCCTGAATTTGTCCTAGATTTTATTAGAGAGAGTGGCTTGCACATGGAGAAGGTACCTACCAGGTGTTGTAGATGACCTAATTTACTACCTTTGAATGTAACAAGGTCAGCAAAGAACCACTATTCTAGGCCATCTGTCATAATATGGAAACTGCCCTATTACCCACATGCAGACAAAAGAAAATAAGCACCAGGCATGGTGTCTCACACTGGTAATCACAGCACTTTGGAAGGCTGAGGTGGGAGGATCGCTTGAGGCCAGGAGTTTGAGACCAGCCTAGCCAACATAATGAGACCCTGTGTCTACAAAAAATAGAAAAACTTAACAGGGTGCTATGGTCCAAGCCTGTAGTCCCAGCTGCTCAGAAGGCTTGAATCCAGGAGTTTGAGGCTGCAGTGAGCTGTATTTGCACCACTGCACTCCAGCCTGGATGACAAAGCGAGACCTTGTCTCTATTTTTAAAACAAAGAAAAGAAAAGAAAAAGAAAATAATTAAGCAAGAAGATAAAATCCAGCCCTGCAGCATTGCCCAGTTCACAAGAAAGCTTTATTCTTTTTTTAGGTCAATGTGTTATAGATGAGGAACCCACCTGGGACATCATGATCCGTCAGAGCTACCCCCAGAGGGTGAAGCACTGTGAGTTCTATAAAACGGTGATGCCACCCGCAGAGCAGGAGGCTTCAAGGGTTATCACCAGTCAAGGCACTGTTGTCAAATATATGTTGGATGGATCCACACAGGTAAAAGAATGTGTTAGAGAAGTTATTCTTCCCTGTTCCAAAGTAAAAGACAGGTTATGGGTAAGGAACAGTTCTATAGCAGGGAAAAGGAACAACTCACTTGAAAAAGGAATGACACCTTAAAATGACAAATGATAAATAATGTAGTTTAGAATTTAAAAAATCACTATGCAGAGCAAGATATGAATAAACTTGTCATTTCTCTGCATGATCTAAGATTGCAAACTGAACACAGTTTTTTCCTTTTCTCCCTCTCAAGATATCTTAAACTAGTTTTTAACATTTAAATAATGAATTCATAGTGGTACTGGAGAACAACAAAGCATGTCATCAATAATAGATCAGAAGATTTGGAGAATTTCTTTTAAAATGCAGATCAGATGCTATCAAACTGATGGAGAAATATGCACACACAAAGTTAAAACATACACAAGAGGAGAACATGCAGCAAAACTAAAAGTCAAAATGGGAGTTCTAACACAAACATTTGCACATGGAGCTCTGGGCTCAGAAAATGAGGGTAGTTCCCCAGGTAACTCACTGTCACCTGGAGGATGGGAACGAGAAACCTTAACAATCAGAAGCCATATCCCTGCTCTTTCCTTCCCCAGTGATCACAAAACAGGAGCTCCTGTGAGCAGACACTGTACCACCAAGAAGTAAAAGGGATTCTCAATGAGAAAGATGACCGTGCACTCAAGAATCATAAATCTTGGAAAGAAAGCAATCCCATAAAAGTAAAGTACATAATTCAGTAACTGAAAGAAATAGCACCTGAAATTAAATACTTTAAAAATTTTAAAGTGGGTAAAAGTAATATAGGCAGACTTGAGAGGTTAACAGTTCACAACATAACAACTTTTTTTAAAGTAGCTGAGGAAAAATATCAAGAGTTCTTAGAAATTAGAAATAATTATGAATGATCAAAAACGGGAGGGGGTAGATTATGAGGGAGAGAAAAGCTGAGAGATGTGGAAAAAGGGTCCATATAATATAATTTCCAGAAGAAGAAAATAGTAAGAATGAAGGGAGAAAAGAATCAAAGACATGACATAAGAAATTTTCACAGAGCTTAAAAATAATACTTCAGATTAAACAGGGCAACCGAATGACAATCAGAACTGATATTAATTGTCTTTAAAGGATTATCTAAATATGCCGTCATGCAATTTTAGGACTGCACGGATAGACAATCCCAAAAGTTTCCTGAAGGAAACAAGTTACCTACACAAGAATAAAAACCAGATAGACATTTGACTTCTCATCAGCAACACTGACCTTAGTCCTTGTCACGTTTGTTGGGAGTGTCTAGGTACCGATATCAGGTAGACAAATCTATGGTACCTAGAGACACTGTACATACTAGATAGATATTAATAGAAACTACAAATTTAAATATGTGATAAAATTTTAAAAACAGTCATTAGAAAAATTGAAATAGAGTTTATAATTTCCCAATCGCAAAGGGGAAAGGTGAAGAATGGAAAAAATAAAACTCAAATCAATCCAAGAAAAGATGGAAATAAAAAGAAAAGAAAAGAAATAAAATAAAAGGTAAATAGAAAATATAAAATAATATTATTGTGGTGGTAACTAGGCTATTGTCTCTGAACTCCAGATCTACCTTTCTATAATCTGCTTTGTGCTGCTGGGTCTGGAGGTCTGCAAACAGCGCTTCTTCTGTGGATCATGTTGAACCTATTTCCATTTGACACACAGTGTTTATTGTTAAACAACGTCTCCCTTGCTTCTGAGAATGCTGGAAACTTTTGTTCTTTCTTCAGATTCTCTTTGCAGATGGTGCTGTGAGCAGTAGTCCCAATTCAGGTCTTATTTGTCCTCCTGAAATGCCAGCAACCCCTCACAGTGGAGATTTGATGGACTCTATTTCTCAGCAGAAATCAGAAACGATACCGTCTGAGATTACCAACACAAAGAAAGGTAACAACTGAAGCCTCTCAGTTTATAATGGATTTACTAAAGTCTCCAAGGGCTTAGTAAGTGTTCAATATTATTATTATTATACTTGTAACCTTTTCTATGAATATATTCTTATATATTCTTATACATATATACATATAAATGAATTCTTGCTATCACAGAATTACGTACTGTTTCATGAAATGCTTTTCTCTTAGTAATAAATAATTAACAGTTTCATATGTTGTTACACATTCTTACACATCAGGTATAATGCCTAAGCTGCAGTTTTAGGGTTGATTGGGCAGATTGATGATGTCAGGATTATGAGTGGGCATCTCTGTGATTCTCTTGAACTTTTCCTCATAATTGCAAGAAGGTATATCAACTCTAGGCATGAGGTCCTCATTCAGCAACTTCCAAGAAAAGAGGGCAAATGCAAGAGCTTTCTTCAAATGTCTCTGTTCATCAGGAAGGAAAAGGAGTTCCAGAACTCCACGTCTCACCCCAGCAGACCTGTCTTGATGTCATTGATTAGACCTGGCTGGGGACCAAGGTTAGAAAAACAAGTACCTGACATTTTTTGCCTCTGTCTCAGGAGACAGCACTACTAGTAGGGAAAAAAGAAGGTGAACAATACTTGGATAAGCAATGAACAGGGTCTGCCATAATCTAAATTGCAAGACTGCTGTCCTGAGAAGTGTTTTCAATTTATACCCCTACCACAACCACAGGAAAATGTCTACTTCCTCATACCCTCACCAATGCCAGATATTATCATTCTTTTAATCTTATTCAGCATGATAATCAATGCATCTTATTGTGTTGATTTGCATTTCTTTAATTACTGGTGAGGTTAAACATCTAAAGATGTTTACTGTTTGTTTGTTATTTTTTTTTCATTTTATGAATTTCCTATTCACATCTTTTCTTGGTTTACCATTGTGATGGTCTTCATTTTCATATGAATTTGTAAGATATATTTATATATAGAAGGTGCATATTTGTGTAACAGGAAAAAAATCTGGTGTTTCAAATATTAAATCAGCTAACCCTCTGTGAGGCACATATTTTAATAATCCCCAATTTACAAACCAGAAAATTGAGGGAGAGAGGTTAAGTAATTTCCTTGAGGTCTCTTAGCTAGCAAGTGGTAGAGCTGGGATTTGAGTCTGGGTCCCTAACCCCTAAATTACACTGCCTCTCCTGCCTTACAAACTTTTCTCGATTTCTCAATATGCCTTTAATGATCTAGATTTAAATCTAGAAACCTAGATTTAATCCTTTTTTATCAGTTTCACACATCTCACCACAGTACCCAGAAATATTATATGGAAGCAACTGGATTACTTTTTAATTACTCAATATTTAGTAAAACAGATTTTCCTTCAGTAGTAGCAGAAGGATGCTGGTTAGAGAAGTATCCAGGTAGCTTTCCAAACTTCTTGGCTCAAGGGTTCCATCTTTGGTGGATACAGAGGACTTGATATAAGAGTAGTTTGTGTAGCCACTTTTCTAATAGCCTACCCTGGTTCTGGAGAACTTCTGCTTCTAGCACAGTGTGCCCCAGATTTTCTTCACAGCCCTTCCATCCAAGACGATGCAATCACTTTTTAAATTAATAGGCTATTCTTAGAGCAGTTTTAGGTTTACAGAAAAATTGAGTGGAAAGTACACAGAGTTCCTGTTTACTCTGCTCACAGTTTCCCAGTTATTAACATCTTGCTTTAGTGTTGTATATTTGTTACAACTGATGAACCAATCTTACATTATTATTGACTAAAGCCCATAGTTTACATTCGGGTTCACCCTTGGTGGTGTACATACTAAATCTCATGTATCATACAGAATAATTTTGCCACCCTAAAATTCCCTCTTCACCTATTCACCTTTCTTATTCCACCCATCCTGAACCATGCACACCCTACCCCACCAAACTCCTGGGAACCACTGCCCTTTTTATTGTCTGTATAGTTTTGCCTTTTCCAGAATGTCATATGATTAGAATCATACCTTAGGTAGGCTTTCTAGACCAGGTTCTTTCACTTAGTAATATGCATTTAAGATTCCTCCCTGTCTTTTTGTGGCTTGATAGCTCATTTTTATCACAGTTTGATTGATATTAATTTAATTGATATTGCATCAATTAAATTAAATATTATAGATAATATTTTATCAAATCCTCAGATTGTTACAATTCTTTGGTTAATATTCAAAGTTCTGAAAAAGTTTACTTTGATTCTTTTTAAAAACATTCTCATAGTTCTTAGGGAGGGGTAGGTTTTCCCTGGTCTTTACTTGTCATTCCAGGAGTGTATCCCATCTCACAAGAAATATGTAGTATTTTTCTTATTTTTCAATCCTAACTACTTATTTCCACTATAGCTTTTTATTTGACTCTTGAATTATTTAAACTTACTTCTGGATTTGAAGCCTATGTGGTATTTCTGTTTGTTCTTATAACTGATTTTTGATGAACAATTTAAAAATGTGTTTAAATGGTCAAGTTTTTTTAAATGTCTGTGCTTGAAAAGAGCATGTATCTTGTTATTTGGTACAATGTTCTCTTTATGTTTATTTGATGAAATGTGTTAGTTTTAATGTACAGATCTATATCTGAGTCCAGCAAACAATGCTGTAAAAGGCCATAGAGTAAATATTTTAGACTTTGGGGGCCATATGTCACTGTCACAACTACTCAACTCTGCCATTGGAGCATAAAAACAGCCATGGGCAATACGTTGTTAAATAAGCCTGGGTCTGTTGTATTCTAATAAAATTTTATGTGCACTAAATATACTAAATTTGAATTTTATATAATTTTCATGTTATAAATTATTACTATTCTTTTGATTCTATTAGCTATTTAGAAATGTAAAAAGAATTACTACTTCACAGACTGTACAAAACAGACAGCAGGCCTTATTTGTCCATAGTCCACAATTTGCCAACCCCTATTCTATATTTTTACAGATGTTTTAAATGTGCTACATCAGTTTACTTAGCAAAAGGATGTTTAAAGAAAAGATAGAATAGTCTGTTTGGTGCTGTGTTCCTTATCATTTAATCATTATTTCTTTATTTGTGAAATAAATATGTCTTTTTTATAGTTCTGTCATTTTTCTTTATTTATTTTAAGGATATGATAGATATTTATACATTTAGAATTATTGTATCTTCATTAATTTAAACTTTCATCATTATGCAATGACTTTCTTTTTTTTTGTTTTTTTTTTCTTGAGACGCAGTGTCACTCTGTTGCCCAGGCTGGAGTGCCAGTGGCGCAACCTCAGTTCACTGCAACCTCCACCTTCCACATTCAAGCAGTTCTCGTGCCTCAGCCTCCCAAGTGGTATTACAGGCACGTGCCATCACAGCCAGCTAATTTTTGTTTTGTTTTGTTTTGTATTTTTAGTAGAGACAGGGTTTCACTATGTTGGCCAGGCTAGTCTTCAACTCCTGACCTAAAGTGATCCGCTTGCCTTGGCCCCCCCAGAGTGCTGGGAGCCACTGCTCCTGGCCTGCAATGACTCTTTATTCTAGGATTCTTTTTACCCTAATGTCTGTTTTGCTTGTTTTATTATAGCTACACCAGCCACTATTTAATACTTTACCAGTATAACTTTTTCCACATTTACATTTCACCTTCTGTGGTTTTTGTTTAAATGTGTCTCTTGTAAGCAGCAAACAGGTGAATATTTTAATAATTCAATTTGAAAATATTTGTCTCTAGGGTTTCAGTCCATTTATTGTATATCAAATAGTTTCCAAAAATGTCTTTATGTTGTCCTCCATTCTTGAAAGATAATTTCACTTGGTATAGAATTCTAGCTTGTAGATATTTTCACTCAGTATGTTGAAAATATCCTTTATACTCTCCTACTTCCAATGTTGCTGTTGAAAAGTTGGCTATCATTTAAGTTGTTGTTGCTTTGAGGATAATCTAACTACCTTTAAAATATTCCCTGTGATTTTTAATTGCAATTTCAATATAATTTGACTAGGTATGGATTTCTTTTTATTTATCAAAGTGGGTTTACATTGAGCTTCTTGAATCTATAAATTTGTATTTTTCATTGATTCTAGAGATTTCTCAATAATTATCTCTTCAAGTATTGTTTCTGATCCATTTCCTTTTTCTTCTCTTCTTCTGGAATTCCAATTAAACATATTTAAGAGGCCTTGAACTTTTTTTTTTTTTTTTACTTCTATTTCTTCGGTTCTCTGAGCTTCATTCTAAGCAATTACTTTAGGTCTTTCAGTTCTCTTTTAAGCTGTGTTTTGTCTCCTGCTAAACCTGCGTGTTAATTTTTTAAATTTCAGTTATTACATTTTTTAACATCTAACAATTCTCTTTGTTTCGTTTTATAATCAGTCTTCTCTTTAGTCATGTTTTTGTCCCCTTTTTATTTCTGGAATCACATAAAGTATGCATTTTATGTGCTGTGCCAGATCATTTCAATATCTAAAGTATTGTAGATCTAATTCCATTTTCTGTTGCTTCTTCTGGCTTTCACTTGAATTGCCTTGTTTCATTGTGTCTTGGTACTTTTTGATTATGAGATGATAATTTTTTCTTATTGCTTTAATTCTAAATTCTTGGGCTGGTATAAAAGTGCATTTTTTTTTGAGACATGGTCTCACTCTGTCACCCAGGCTGGAGTACAGTGGCATGATCACAGCTCACTGCAGCCTCAACCTCCAGGGCTCAAGCAATCCTCCCATCTCAGCCTCTAGAGTAGCTGGGACTTGCCTTTAGAGGTTTTAGTCCATTTATTATACACCAAATATTTTCTAAAAATGTCTTTATGTTGTCCTCATTCTTGAAATATCATTTCACTAGGTATAGAATTCTGGCTTACAGATATTTTCTCTCAGTACCTTGACAATATCCTTTATATTCTCTTGCTTCCAATGTTGCTCTTGAAAAGTTGCTTTGCACCACCATGCAGCAGGTATGCACCACCATGCCCAGATTTTTTTTTTTTTTTTTTTTTTTTTTGTAGCAATGAAGTGTCACTATGTTGGCCAGGCTAGTCTCAAACTCTTGGGCTCCTGCCTTGGCCCCCCAAAATGCTGAGATTGTAGGTATGAACAACTGTGCCTAGCCAATAGTGCATTTCTTTGTAAAAGACTTTGGTTTCAGAAAGGACTTTAGCAGTTGATAGGGGAACCAACAGTCTTGGATCACTTTAAATTATTAATTTAAGGAATTTCTGAGGGTGCCACTCAAGTGGTGTGAATTTTCACTTCAAACCTATGTAAGGATCTACTTGTGGTTATACAGCCTCTTAAGTACTTTCTTGTCTTCTCTGCTCAGCACCAAGTTTGAACACAGGCAAGCTTTCTGACAGTTCTGGAGTGGGGTGGGAAAAGACATGAGTGATTTCTGTTAATAATTCACGCTTAGTCTGAGAGTGTAGTCATTTGAGGGCCTCATATCAAGCCTTCCATCCAGATTGTGCAGGTTCTGGCATTCATTTCTGCCTGAGTTCCACAATGCTAAGAAAACAAATACTCAGAATCACCCAGTTTGACAAAAACTCACTGGACAAAATCCAACTTCAGAGCCCTTGTACCTCTTTGGCTTCCTACTTTTACGTAGTCCATGACTTGTGCTGATCTTACTTATAGTTGCCAGCTCAGAGTCACTTTCAAGAAGATTGATTAAAAGATGTTTTCTAGCAGTTACGGTTCTTTTCAGTGGAATTATTGGTATCTAGTCTGTGATGTTGCTAAAAATGAAACTCCAACCCTGCTTATTTTCTTCCTCACCTTTGACCTGATCCTTGGTCAGTTTGCTTTTTTGACCCAATACTTAATGGAAAACAATAGTTGATTAAGATTTCAGGATCTGCATGTGATTCTTTCTCTTATCCTTTCACTGCCATCCTCATCCTTTCATATCCAAATTTGTTCCCCAATATACATTTGTATCAAAATTGTACTCATTTATCTCTTCTGCCAACTTGAATTTGTAATACTTTAAAACCTTCTAACTGTTCTTCCTGCTTTTATTAGTATCGATTTTGTATCTTTCTGCCAAAAGTATGTAACTAATCTTCCAAGTGTCTCACTTTCTCTCTTATAACACTTTAGTTATTAAATATTACCTATAGGAAAAATTCCAAGGTCTCTAACATACTGCTAAAGACCACTCAATTGAATCAGTGCCTACCTCTTCAGTCCCTTCTCTCATCCAAAATCTGCTTGAAATGTATCATCTGGTCACATTGGTCTGTGTATACTATGCTATTCTTTACCCCAGTGTATTTCTTATGTTCCTTATGTTGGAATGCCCTTTCCATAGCTCACCATTTTTGATTAGAAAAAGTAATAAGAACAGAAGGAGAGGGGACGGAAATAGAAAAACGGAGAATATAGAAAAAATGATAATTCCTAAAGTATTTCCTACTATTTCTAGAGGATCTTCTCTTTATTCTGAAAGTGATACTATTTTCACTCTCTACCAATATTCCAGAAGTATAAATACGTCCAAATTAAATTTTAGGGCAATGAAAAGGCTTAACCTGATTTATCTGTCTTTGGTTCTTCCCATTAGTTGAGTCCCTATTAGTTAGGTCGAGATGCATGTTCTGCTGCACATTTCATGGTTTGAATCTGGAGAATCTTCCAAGAGTTAACATGCCTTTACTATCATTACTTGCAATTTGTTTCTGGGCCTGAGTTCACCTCATCATTGAGATGTGATAACACTGTCAAGTCTCATCTACAGATTACTCTTTATTATTCATGGAAATAGAGTATGTCTACCCTGATAGAGCATTGAAATATTGGCCAAGGAGTTCCATGAGGGTGTCTTCAGTTCTCTCCTCCGGTTCCCAATGAGTGGGAGGTAGAGGATGGAGAGGAGGATGTATCAGACAATTGTTGATGTACTAATTAAACTGCACAAATTCCTCTCCCCAGGGATATGCCTGGCTGGTGAGGTTTCCCAGATCCAGGATTGAAGAAAGATGTTTCCTGTTATTACTGACAAAATAGCAAAATCAGGGGAATCAAGAGTTAAAAACTTAGTAACTGTTATAGTCCAATATGTCAAAAAGAGGCTGAAAGTTTGAAGATAAGTGAGAGAAAAGGTAGGCTTTAAAAACCAGAATACAAAACCCAAAATCTGGGACTCAGGGAGAAGTACACAAGACCCAAAAGAGTACAGAAGTTGACCAGAATATATTTTGTGCCCTAGAAATGAGTTGTGTAAGCATGTGTATGTCTGGGGAAACGTGGCGGAAATTTAGCCACGGTTTGAGTGCCAAAACTAAGCTACTCATAACCTCATACTTTTCCCTATTGAGAAATAATATGATTGATGAATACCACTTAGAATTGTCTATACCACAGTATCTGAGGTAGTTTTCACTGTATCAAAACATAATGAATGATGTATATAATTGATATTATAGTTATATTGTTGTTGTTTGATTTTACTTGAACTTCACAGGAAAAAGTCACAAAAATCAGTCATCAATTGCCCATAAGGGTGAAATCCATGACCCTCCTCCAGAGACAGTTCAAACTGTAACTCCTGTGGATGTTCACATAGGCACTTGGTTTACGACCACACCTGAAGGAAATCGGATTGGGACCAAAGGATTAGAAAGAATAGCAGACTTGGCCCCATTATTATCCTTTCAGGCCACAGATCCTGTCAATGGAACGGTATGACAAACTATTGTTTATTGCAAAATTTTCTAAGTCTTTAGAATTCTGAAACAACACCCAAAGAGTGCCTAGCTGATAATATTTTTTCAATAAATGTCTGTTAAGTAGTGGGTGAGTGGGTGGATGGACAGATGGATGGATGGATGGATGGATTCATTTTCCAAAATCTAAAAACATCTTGTGGTATATTTGCCAAATGGAGAGTAGCATTAGCGACTCTTTTTGTGTGTTGTGGGCACAACCACGTCAGAACAAAGTGCTAATTTTTAAGGGGAGTGGCAGTTCCTGAGTTCTCTATGCCACTTTTAAGATATATGTGATTAATGATGTTGTCGGGTGTTTCCTTATGCTGAATGTATGTGTGTAAATATCTTCTGGAAGTGAGAGGCTTCTGGAAGTGAGTGTCTCATTACTACTTATTTGTGTCCGCTTGCAGTTGATGAGAGAAGTTTGTTCATGATCCTTTGATTTTGAAAAACTTACGGTATATTGAAAGAGATAAGACACACATTAAATAACTCAAGAATCCAAAACTGTAGAGAAGCTTTACAAAAACTTTATTTATAGGATAAGAATACATGAAAAATTAGTGGTACAGAACATAATGGTTCTGTTTATGATATAAAAAGCCAAACTCCTGGAATGAACAATAGCAGTTTCTGTGTACCAGGACTTTTTTTTTTTTGAGATGGAGTTTTGCTCTTGTCACCCAGGCTGGAGTGCAATGGTGTGATATTGGCTCACTGCAACCTCCACCTCCCAGTTCAAGCAATTGTCCTGCCTCAGCCTCCCGCATAGCTGGGATTACAGGCACCTGCCACCAAGCCCGGCTAATTTTTGTATTTTTAGTAGAGACAGGGTTTTGCCATGTTGGCCAGGCTAGCCTCCAACTCCTGACTTCAGGTGATCGGCCCACCTCAGCCTCCTAAAGTGCTGGAATGACAAGCATGAGCCACCACGCCTGGCCCTCTATGTACCAAGATTTCTTTGGGGGCCTTTATACACGTTATCTCATTCAGCCTTCACACCAAATGTATATTACACAGATGAGGAAATTGAACCTTAGCAAGTAATGTGGTCAAGAGTATATATTCAGAAAGTGCTGAAGCCAAGATTAGAGCCAGTTGTTTGTGACCAAACACTGAGCTCTTTCCATTCCTTAGCTATTCCTCTAACATCTTATATGGAGATTTGCAGCACCCTCTGAATCTAAACACAATGAACAGTTTCCTAAGTGCCTTAACTCTGGTGTCTGAACTTCCTACCCTTGTTTAAAACCATGTGCTGCTGTAAAAAGCAAAATGCCTGCATGCTATTGAGATGGATTACATTATCTAACCAAATATCTTTTCCTCTTCAGCCTACTTCTGAAATAATTTTATAATCTCTGACTTTGTTTGCTAGTTGCCTTTTTTTGTAAGACTCAAAGTACATATGATCTCAGAAAGGATTTTTGTTTGTTTGTTTGTTTCCTGGGGTTTTTTCTTGTTTGTTTTAGTTCCTTCAAATAACTCACTTTAATTTGGCCCCTGAGTTAGATTATTTGGCTTAATATGCAAGTTTGATTAACATTTCTTTGTTAACTTTTAATTTCCCTCATTCATCTCCATCACCATTTTGGAAGCATGAACCAACATCCAAGAACCTGGATTCAAGCATGAATTAAACACCAAATGCACAACAGAATAAGAGCAATAATGGTGATATTTACTGAGCACTCACTGTGTACTAGGCCCTGTTCTCTGCATTTTCCATATACTAACTCAATCAGTTCTCACAACAAACTACTATTGTTTCCATTTTATAGATGAGGCAACTAAGCTACAGAGAGGTTAAATAATTTGCCCAAGATCACACAGCAAATGGTAGAGCCAGAATGTAGACCCCCACACTGTGTCCCAGATCTCAAGAAACTGGCATGATCATATGAAACAAAATTGAAAATGGGTGTGTATTTTCACAACCCCTGACATGAAGTATTACATTCTAAAGGAGTGAGCACTGCCCTTGGGGTGAGGCAGACCTGTATTTCAAGCCCTAGCCATAGTCCTTACTAGATGGATAACTTTTGGCAAGTTTCTCATCTGGTTTCTTATTCATAAACTGGAGATAATAGTCATTACCTATTGAGAAGATTAGTACCAGACCTGGTGCTATCAGGCATTCAGAAATATCCTTGTAACTGTGTTATTGCCACCACTAAGAATGATTATCCTATCCTATAGTGACCAGAAAATGTCACTGTTTATGTGGCATTATGAAATGTTTGAATAATTCTAAATCATAATATGTAACTATCTCTACTAGATTAAAAACTGATATCAATAATTACTAACATCATGGCCAAGTGTGACACGCTTTACCAGCATCGTCTCATTTAACCCACATAAGATTTCCAAGAAGATACTAGTGTTGGCTCCATTTTGCGGATGAGTAAACCAGACAACAAACAGGTTAAGCAACATCCCTAAGTCTACCCAGCCATTTGTGGAGTCAGGATTCAAACTCAGGCAGCTTAATCCCAGAGCTCATGCTCTCAACCATCACATTACACAGCAGTATTTCTCAGTATATGCTCCTGGCTGAAAGTGCCAATGATAAGAACCTAAAATAATGATCAGCATTCATTTCTCTCTTAGTGATTGCCGCCTACCATTAAGAGCTAAGAAGGTGATAATCACCTGCTCCCAATAGCCATAGACTCTGGAGTCAGAAAATAACTAGCAAACTCACTCTCACATCCATCCAGACCTCAGTGAAACATTAAGTTCCTTAGAGTTAGAACAGTATAAGTTTAGAAAATGCCCAATGATTGCAATATGCATTATGCAATTTACAGTACTGCAGTTGCAGGTTGAGCTTTCCAGAAGCAAACGCTGAGGTGAAGTCCGGAGTGCAAGATTTTAATAGAGACATGTATGTGAAAGGAGGAGGGAGAAAGCAGTAATGGGCAGAAGTAAAAGCTGAACTGTGAAGCAAACACAACAGAGCCATGGTCAACCCAGTGCAGAGCTCAGGAGCAGCAACACACGCACACCACTTCTCATACCCCTCAAGCTCACAGGCGTGCACAGGCACTGAGCAGCAGACACATGTGCAGGTCAGCTTGACACAGAGAGGCTACAACCTCTGTCCCCCACCAATCTTCAAGTACTGCTCTGATGACGTTAGCACGACACTTGCAGGCCATCTTGCAGTTCACCCCATCTGGGGAAGTTCTGCAGAGCAGGGGTTTCACAGCGCACAAGGCAGCCACAATATGCCACATTTATCATTATTCCATAGTTTCCAAGGAAACAGGGCCTGTGGGCATTTTCCCAGACAGACCTGGGTTAACCCAGTCCAAATGTTAAGTGTTTCCTCAAATATGCCCTGATACTTACTTGTTGCATGACTTTCAGCAAGCTTCTCAACTTCTTTAAGCCTAAATTTCCTCATCTATAAAATGAGGGTACCTGCCAAGATTGTTGTGAAGGTTAGATCAGGTAGATGAGATAAAACTTTTGCTTATAAAGAAATAACTAGGACTTTGATGGTGCCATCTTTGTATTCAATGGATAAAAATAAGTAATAAGTACACTTGGGATTAACCATGTGGCCAAATGATTATGTGCTGCCTTTTCACGTTCAGGTTATGACAACTCGAGAAGACAAAGTTGTCATAGTTGAAAGGAAAGATGGGACTCGGATAGTGGATCATGCTGATGGTACCAGGATCACAACCTTTTATCAAATTTATGAAGATCAAATTATTCTGCCAGATGATCAAGAAACAAGTACGTTTTATTTAGCGTAAGTTAGATAGAATCCTCACTGACTGCTGAACATACACATAAGAAAAATAATTTTTTGGTAAAGTTAGTCAACTAAAGAAAACCCATGCAGTCCAAAGCAGGGTCTATAAGGATTTAGTATTATTACTGTCATCATTACTGATTTTGCTGTTTGCTTTTTAAAATTTAATTTTATTCTTTCAATTGACAAATATTGTGTGTAGATATATAAAATAAATAATATGATGTGTTGAAATATGTATACATTGCAAAATGACTCAATCAAACTAATTAACATATTCATTACCCTCAGATACTTATTTTTAGTTGTGAGAAAACTTAAAATCTACTTTTTTAGAAATATTTTTTGACCAGCAGCACCCAGCAGCCAAAAGTTTCTCCAACACACCTCACTGTGTGTGTGTGTGTGTGTGTGTGTTTTATTTATGTATTCATTTATTTAAAACTTTTGAGTTAAGGGGTACATGTGCAGGTTTGTAATATAGGTAAATTCATGTAACGGGGTTTGCTGTACAGATTATTTTGTCACCCAGGTATTAAACCTAGTACCCATTAATTATTTTTTCTGATCCTCTCCCTCCTCCTACCTTCCAGTAGGCCCTAGTATCTGTTGTTCCCCTCTATATGTCCATGTGTTTTCATCATTTAGCTCCCACTTATAAGTAAGATGAAGCAGTATTTGGTTTTCTCTTCCTGTGTTAGTTTGCTAAGGGTAATGGCCTCCAGCTCCAAGCATTTTCCAGCAAAGGATGTGATCGTGTTCGTTTTTATGGCTGCATAGTATTCCATGGTGTATATGTATGCCATTTTCTTACTCCAGTCTACCATTGATGGACATTTAGGTTGATTCCATATCTTTGCTATTGTGAATGGTGCTACAGTGAACATACGTGTGTATATGTCTCTACGGTTAAATGATTTATGTTCCTTTAGGTATATACCCAGTAATGGGATTACTGGGTTGAATAGTACTTCCGTATTCAGGTCTTTGAAGAATCACCACACTGTCTTCCACAGTGTCTGAACTAATTTAAATTTCCACCAGCAGTGTATAAGCATTCCTTTTTTTGCTGCAACTTGGCCAGCATCTGTTACTTTTTGGCCTTTTAATAATTGCCATTCTGACTGATGTGACAGTGTATCTCATTGTGGTTTTGATTTGCATTTCTCTAATGTTCAGTGATGTTGAGCTTTTCTTCATATGATTTTTAGCCACCTTTATGTCTTCTTTTGAAAACTGTTCGTGTCTTTTGCCCACTTTTGAATGGGGTTGTTTGGTTTTTTGCTTGTTAATTTGTTTAAGTTCCTTATGGATGCTGGATGTTAAACCTTTGTCAGATACATAGTTTGTATATATTTTCTCCCATTCTCTAGGTTGTCAGTTTAGTCTGTTGATAGTTTCTTTTGCTGTGCAGAAGTTCTTTGTTTTAATTAGATCTCACTTGTCAATTTTTGCTTTTGTTGCAATTGCTTTTGGTATCTTTGTCATGAAATATTTGCCTGTTCGTATGTCTAGAATGGTATTGCCTAGGTTGTCTTTCAGAGTTTTTATAATTTGGGGTTTTACATTTTATTCTTTAATTCATCTTTAGGTAATTATTCTATATGATGTAAAGAAGGGGTGCAGTTTCAATCTTCTGCATATGGCCAATCATTTATTTCAGTACCATTTATTGAATAGGGAGTCCTTTCCTCATTGCTTGTTTTTGTTGATTTGTTTAAGATCAGCTGATTGTAAGTGTGTGGCTTTATTTCTGGGCTCTCTATTCTGTTCCGTTGGTCTCTGTGTCCGTTTTGCTGCTTTGGTACCAGTACCATGCCACTTTGGTTACTGTAGTCCTATAGTATAGTTTGAAGTTGAGTAGCACAGTTGCCTCCAGCTTTGTTCTTTGTACTTATCATTTTTCGTTGTGAGAATACTTAAAATCTACTCTCCTAGAAATTTTCAAAATATGATCAATTTTATTTACTATAGTCACCATGTTATACAGTATATCTCTTTAATTTATTCCTCTTATATAACTGAAATTTTATATCCTTTGACCAACATCTCCCCAACTCCTCACCCCGATGGCTGGTAACTACCACTCTACTCTCTACTTGTATGAGTCCAACTATTTTAGAGTCTACATATAAGTGTGCTGTTTGTCTTTCTGTACCTGGATTGTTTTACTTAAAATAATGTCCTCCAGGTTTATCCATATTGTTGCAAATGACAGATTTCTTTTTTTTTTTAACACTGAATAATATTCTCTTGTCTGTATTTATTACATTTTCTTTATTTATTCACCCATTGATGAACATGTGGACTGATTCCAAATCTTGGTTATTGTGAATAATACTGCAATGAATATGAGGATGCATTAGGACTTTTTATTGTGATCATTATCTCAACAGAGATGGGAGTGATAACAGCTCTAGTTAGCTGATGGAGAGTAATAGTCTTTGATTGGTGGCAACTAAAACCTAATAACCATGATTCATCTGTCCTAGGTGCTAGCTTTAGATGCTTCCTTTGATCCTCAAGGCATCTAATTTGCATAAATAGGTGACCTTAGATAGGTTTTCAGTCAGAGCATGTCTTTTGTCAGAAAGGTGGTATCAGAAAAAAGGAAACTGTAGTTGCTAATTAACAGGAACCTACTCTAAGACTCAAAGTCTTCCACTCTTCCGAACCTGAATTTAAGAAATATTTTTAATGAGAAGTTATTCCCTGAGTTCCCTTTCCTTAATGCCAGTGTTTTTTATTGGATATATTTAAGATGCACAACATGATATTTTGATATCTATATACATAGTGGAATAAGTCAAGCAAATTAATATATCTCTTACCTTATATAGCTGTTTTCTTTTGTGTGTGTGTGTGTGTGTGTGTGTGTGTGTGTTATGAGCACCTAAAATCTACACTTTTGGAAAATTGTAATTATACAATACAATGTTATTGACTATAGTTTTTGTGCTATACATTACATTCTTATACTTATTCATCTTACATAATTGTAACTTTATATGCTTTGACCTACACCTCCCCACCCCACCCACATATCATATTATGATGCAATAACTTTATTTCTGCTTATAGAGAGAGGGACACTCATACACATTTGCATAAGGAAACAAGTACAGAGGAGCGACTTGCAGCATTGAGTATAGTATTGAAATTTTGGGAAAATGTAAATGTCCATCAATGGCAGAATAGAAAAATAAAATATGGTACATTCCTGCAAAATAATACTATAAGACTGTTAAAGGGAGTCATACACACACAAATAAATATATCTATGCACACATATATGTATAGATAGATATAGATAAAGATGGTTAGGGGTCTTGAAACTGTGTTAAATGAAAAAAGCAGGAGTAGAATGATAGTACAGTAATTACATAAATACATGGAGTAACATATAGCTTATATACATTTAAAGCACACACATATGTATTGTTCATGATGTATGTGTACATAAAAGTGTAAAAATGAATTTCAAGATAGAAATAAGCCCACATATAAGGATAAACTTCAATTTTATCTGTGATTTTTCTTTTACATATGTATTAAAAAGTATAAATTTTAATTGATGAATATCTGAGTGCTTAAATTATATTTTATGCTTTTCAATTTTTCAAGTTGAAAAATCAGATGTTCTCAGCTCCTACAAATAAATAGTGAAATTAAGACAGCATACTAAATTAAGTAAGAAGATTTTTTCCAGAGGAATTATTCTGAATTGACAAGAACAGCAGGCCTCACTCCAACCCTGTGGAGTTCTCAGTACTTGCTCTAGACTTTACAATTGTGTTTTTCCCATGGGGAATCCAGACAGCCAGGAAACAGCAGCAGAATCAATAGGCTGAGGTCTGTTTTGCAATGTCTACACTCTATCAGATCTGCTTACCTTGCATTTGCTTGTAGCCGAAGGTCCTCGGACTGTCACCAGGCAGGTGAAGTGTATGCGGGTAGAAAGCTCACGCTATGCCACTGTTATCACCAACTGTGAGGACAGTAGCTGCTGTGCCACCTTTGGAGATGGAACAACTATTATTGCAAAGCCACAGGGAACATACCAGGTAGGTCTAGAAGGAAAATGAGAAGTACCAAAGATGAGTGTCTATTTAGCTGAGAAAACCCACTTCTAAAATGCCTGCAATGTACATTGCTGTTGCTTTCTTTTCTCTTAGAATACTAACATCTTAGAATATACTTCTAAAACTCATTTATTCATCCCTTTTTACATCCCATGCCAGAAAAACATTGCCCTGCTTGTTTTGCAAAACTGGTAGTTTTGGACCAAGGTTATAAACCAAAATGTGTTTGTTGAGGATTTCTTATGTGCTAGGCACTGTGGGTGTTAGAAACCCTTAGATGATTTGGCTTGTGCCTAACAGACCAGCTTCACCTCCTGCCACCTCGACCCTCATTCTCACTCTCCATCTTTCCCACCTCCAGTCAGTCCTCCCTACTCTACTCGAAGTCCTAGCAGGACAGGAGGAGCACATGGTGTGTGTGGTCCCGGGAGGGCAGTTCTCCTAACTGAAGCAAAGCTCTGTCCTTGGAAGGTCAAGGAGGAGCAGTTAGCACCTTTCCCTACCTTTCTGCATTTCCCCTTTAAACACAACCATCCAGTGTCAGCCTGCACTTCCTTTAGCCTTAAAAGGACTTGCCTTCAGCTTTTCACTTGCTGGAGAAAGGACACTACAGCAAAAACATTGCAAACAATGTCACTAGATACTGAGAGCTAAAAGCTAGAAGATGATGGACAAAGATCTCACTGATAAATATTTGTTACTGTGAAAGTTGCTGAAGTCAGTTTGTCCCTCTCATCTCTTCTGACAATGTTATCCTTCCCCCTCTTTATCCAGTGTAGATTATTATGGGGCAAGGAAGGTGCTGGAAGTGAGAGATGAAAGAAAACATAGATATAAATTTTCATGTTTTTGATTAGGCAATAGTTTCTTAGATATGATACCAAACATACAAGTGTTACCAAAATAAAAAAAAAAGTTTGTGATTCAAAGAACACCACCAAGAACGTGAAAAGATAAACTACAGAATAGAAGATGTTATTTGAAAATCATATAACTGATAATGGTCTTGGGTACAGAGTACCCTACAACTTAGAACTCTCACAACTCAAGAATAAAAAGACAATAACCAACCTCAAAATGAGCAAAGGATTTGAATTTCCCCAAAGAAGATACACAAATGGCAAATAAGCCAAGGAAAGGTGCTCAACATCACTAGTTGTGAGGGAGCTACAGTGCAAACTGCAATGAGATTGCACTTCACACCCACTAGAAAACTGTAATTAAAAAGACAGATAATGGCAAGTGATAGCAAGGGTATGGAGAAATTAGAACCCTTGTAAATTGCTGATGGTGTAAGTCACTTTGGAAAGTGGTAAGTCACTTGGAAAATGGTATAGTCACTTTGGAAAACAGCTTGACACTTCCTCAAAAGGTAAACTTAGTTGTCATGTGACCCAGAAATTCCACTCCTATCCAAGAGAAACCATACATCTGCACAAAAACTTGTAAACAATATTTATAGCAACGTTTTTAGTAATAGCAAAACTGAAAACAACCCAAATGCATGCCAACTCATAAGTGAATAAAGAAAATGTGATATAGCCATACAATGGAATATTACTTATCCATAAAATGGAATAAAGTACTGTGTACTACAACATGAGTGAACCTTGAAAACATTTCGCTAACTGAAAGAAGCCAGACACAAAAGGCCACAGAGTACATGCTTCCATTTAAATGAAGTATCTAGAATAGGTTCATCCATAGACAGAAGATTAGTGGTTGCCAGGGCCTAAGGCCTAGTGATCCAGAATGATTTCTAACACGATCAGGTTCCTTTGGGGGATGATAAAAGTGTTGTGGAATTAGTGATAATGGCTTCACACACTTTTGAATATACTAAAAACCACTGAATTATACACTTTAAAAGGGTAAATCTATGATATGTAAATTCTGTTTCAGAAAAAGATCTGTTTGAAGCAGAATTCATTACATGAAGTCTATTACTTAAGGACTGTGTCAGCCACCAGAGGAGAGAGGAGAGATGAGTTTCTAAGAGCACTTATCCCACATTTTTTTACCCTTTCAGAGATGCTTCTTGTCCAAGATCACAAACCACTCCAAACATTTAGAATGGAATGAATAGGGCCAAACATGTATTTAACCTCAGCTTATTAAATATTGGAAATAAGGGGGCATAGGACAATTACTTAGAAGAGATATTAAAGTGAGCAGATAAGATGTGAGGATACAGGAGAAATGATATCATAACTATTCAGTTTGCGTCCTTATCAAGTAGCCCTTCCCAAACCTTATGTCCTCCCTTGGATAATGTTTTCTTCCTGCAAACAGTTTGTGACTAGGATCTATGGATATTCTTTTTCCTAAAGTGGTTTTCCAAGTCCCACATATTAAGCTAGAAAATTTTAATAATTTGTGTCCTTCCGTTACCCTTTCAGGTGTTACCTCCAAACACAGGCTCTCTTTATATTGACAAGGATTGTTCAGCTATGTACTGCCATGAATCAAGCAGTAATATATACTATCCTTTTCAAAAGTGTGAACAGCCGAGAGCTGGCAGGTACATCATGAGACATACTTCAGAGGTTATCTGTGAGGTTCTGGATCCTGAGGGAAACACTTTTCAGGTAAAGTGCACTTTTGGTGTGGAGAGAGAGCCTGTGGCTTTGCTTTTGAGATATTTCACACTACAAAGCTTCCATGTAGATTTTTACCTTAGTTGCCTTGGGATTAATTATCCACTTACTGCCAATACTTTGGGCAAGCAGTAATGAATGTCAATACTTTTCCTTTGATTCTTAAGTGTACTTTCATGGGGGATGGCAAGCCAAATAATTGGTGGGACAGAAATGTTAAGGCTAAATGAATAATTAGAACAGAAAGGAAGAAACAGTAGCAGACATCTGAAAATAATGCCAACATAAAGAATGTGGCAATGGTCCTTATCCAAGTTGAAGTCAGAGCAAACACAAGACAGCAAGCAAGTTTCTTTGAGTAGTCACAGAGTCCATGGTAAGAAGGATATAGTACGGTTGAAAGTGGGGAAGTGGACCAACATCCAAGCTGAGTGCCAAATCAAGAACACAATCCTGAAGATGGCCGAATAGGAAGAGCTCCAGTCTGCAGCACCCAGCATGATCGATGCAGAAGATGGGTGATTTCTGCATTTCCAACTGAAGTACCTGGTTCATCTCACTGAGACTGGTTGGACAGTGGGTGCAGCCCACACAGGGCGAGATGAAGCAGGGCAGGGCATCGCCTCACCCGGGAAGCACGAGGGGTTGAGAGATTTCCCTTTCCTAGCCAAGGGAAGCCTTGACAGACTGTACCTGTAAAAACGGGACACCTTAGCCCAAATATTATGCTTTTCCAATGGTCTTAGCATCCGGCAGACAAGGAGATTCTCTCCCATGCCTGGCTCGGTGGGTCCCATGGCCCACGGAGCCTTGCTCACTGCTAGCACAGCAGCCTGAGATGGAACTGCGAGGCAGCAGCCTGGCTGGGGAAGGGGCATCCGCCATTGCTGAGGCTTGAGTAAGTAAACAAAGCAACCAGGAAGCTTGAACTGGGCAAAGCCCACCGCAGCTCAGCAAGGCCTACTGCCTCTAGACTCCACCTCTATGGGCAGGGCTTAGCTGAACGAAAGGCAGCAGACAACTTCTGCAGACTTAAACATCCCTGTCTGACAGCTCTGAAGAGAGCAGTGGTTCTCCTAACACAGCGTTTGAGCTCTGAGGATGGACAGACTGCCTCCTCAAGTGGGTCCCTAACCCTGTGTAGCCTAACTAGGAGACACCTCCCAACAGGACTGACAGACACCTTATATAGGCAGGTGCCCCTCTGGGATGAAGCTTCCAGAGGAAGGATCAGGCAGCAATGTTTGTGTTCTGCAGCCTCCACTGGTGATACCCAGGCAAACAAGGTCTGGAGTGGACCTCCAGCAAACTCCACCAGACCTGCAGCTGAGGGAGCTGACTGTTAGAAGGAAAACTAACAAACAGAAAGGAATAGCATCAGCATCAACAAAAAGGACATCTACACCAAAACCCCATCTGTAGCTCACCAACATCAAAGACCAAAGGTAGATAAAACCACAAAGATGGGGAGAAAACAGAGCAGAAAAGCTGAAAATTCTAAAAATCAGAGTACTTCTTCTCCTCCAAAGGATCACAGCTCCTTGCCAGCAACAGAACAAAGCTGGATGGAGGATGACTTTGATGAGTTGACAGAAGTAGACTTCAGAAGGTCGGTAATAACAAACTTCTCTGAGCTAAAGGAACATGTTTGAACCCATCGCAAGGTATCTGAATACCTTAAAAAAGGTTAGACGAGTGGCTAACTAGAATAAACGGTGGAGAGAAGACATTAAATGACCTCCTGGAGCTGAAAACTATGGCATGAGAACTTCGTGACACATGCACAAGCTTCAATAGCTGATTTGATCAAGTGGAAGGAAGGGTATAAGTGATTGAAAATCAAATTAATGAAATAAAGCAAGAAAAGAAGTTTAGAGAAAAAAGAGTAAAAAGAAGCAAAGCCTCCACAAAATATGGGACTATGTGAAAAGATGAAATCTATGTTTGATTGGTGTACCTGAAAGTGATGGGGAGAATGGAACCAAGTTGGAAAACACTCTTCAGGATATTATCCAGGGGAACTTCCCCAACCTAGCAAGGCAGGCCAACATTCAAATTCAGGAAATACAGAGAACACCACAGAGATACTCCTTGAGAAGAGCATCCCCAAGACACGTAAGTGTCAAATTCACCAAGGTTGAAATGAAGGAAAAAATGTTAATGGCAGTCAGAGAGAAAGGTCAAGTTGCCCACAAAGGGAAGCCCATCAGAATAACAGCAGATCTCTTGGCAGAAAGCCTGCAAGCCAGAAGAGAATGGGGCCCAATTTTCAACATTCTGAAAGAAAAGAATTTTCAATCCAGAATTTCATATCCAGCCAAACTAAGCTTCATAAGTGAAGGAGAAATAAAATCCTTTACAAACAAGCAAATGCTGAGAGATTTTGTCACCACCAGGCCTGCCTTACAAGAGCTCCTAAAGGAAGCACTAAACATGGAAAGACACAACCAGTACCAACCACTGCAAAAATATGCCAAATTGTAAAGACCATCGATGCTATGAAGCAACTGCATCAATTAATGGGCAAAATAACCAGCTAACATCATAATGACAGGATCAAATTCACACATAACAATATTAACCTTAAATGTAAATGGGCTAAATGCCCCAATTAAAAGACATAGACTGGCAAATTGGATAAAGAGTCAAGACCCATCAGTGTGCTGTATTCAGGAGACGCACCTCACGTGCAAAGACACACATAGGCTCAAAATAAAGGGATGGAGGAAGATCTACCAAGCAAATGGAAAGCAAAAAAAAAAAAAAGCTGGGGTTGCAATCCTAGTCTCTGATAAAACAGACTTTAAACCAACAAAGATCAAAAGAGACAAAGAAGGCCATTATATAATTGTGAAGGGATCAATTCAACAAGAAGAACTAACTATTTTAAATATATATGCACCCAATACAGGAGCACCCAGATTCATAAAGCAAGTCTTTAGAGATCTACAAAGAGACTTAGACTCCCACACAGTAACAACGGGGGACTTTAACACCCCACTGTCAATATTAGACAGATCAATGAGATAGAAGGTTAACAAGGATATCCAGGACTTGAACTCAGCTCTGCACCAAGCAGAACTAATAGACATCTACAGAACTCTCTGCCCCAAATCAACAGAATATACATTCTTCTCAGCATCACATCGCACTTATTCTAAAATTGACCACGTACTTGGAAGTAAAGCACTCCTCAGCAAATGTAAAAGAACAGAAATCACAACAAACTGTCTCTCAGACCACAGTGCAATCAAATTAGAACTCAGGATTAAGAAACTCCTCAAAACCACACAACTACATGTAAACTGAACAACTTGTTCCTGAATGACTACTGGGTAAGTAACGAAATTAAGACAGAAATAAAGATGTTCTTTGAAACCAATGAGAACAAAGACACAATGTACCAGAATCTCTAGGACACATTTAAATCAGTGTGTAGAGGGAAATTTGTAGCACTAAATGCTCATAAGAGAGAGCAGGAAAGATCTAAAATCAGCACCTTAACATCATAATTAAAAGAACTGGAGAAGCAAGAGCAAACAAATTCAAAAGGTAGCAGAAGACAAGAAATAACTAGGATCAGAGCAGAACTGGAGTTGATAGAGACACAAAAAACCCTTAAAAAAATCAATGAATCCAGGAGCTGGTTTTCTGAAAAGATCAACAAAATTGATAGACCACTAGCAAGACTAATAAAGAAGAGAGAAGAATCAAATAGATGCAATAAAAAATGATAAAGAGGATATCACCACCGACCCCACAGAAATACAAACTACCATCAGAGAATACGATGAACACCTCTACGCAAATAAACTAGAAAACCTAGAAGAAATGGATAAATTCCTGGACACATACACCCTCCCAAGACTAAACCAGGAAGAAGCTGAATCTCTAAATAGACCAATAGCAGGCTCTGAAATTGAGGCAATAATTAATAGCCTACCAGCCAGAAAACGTCCAGGACCAGACGAATTCACAGCCGAATTCTACCACAGGTACAAAGAGGAGCTGGTACCATTCCTTCTGAAACTATTCCGATCAATAGAAAAAGAGGGAATCCTCCCTAACTCATTTTATGAGGCCAACATTATCCTGATACCAAAGCCTGGCAGAGACACAACAAAAAAAGGGAATTTTAGACCACTATCTCTGATGAACATCGATGCAAAAACGCTCAATAAAATACTGGCAAACCGAATCCAATTGCACATCAAAACTTTATCCACCATGTTCAGGTCGGCTTCATCCCTGGGATGCAAGGCTGGTTCAACATATGCAAATCGTTAAACACAATCCATCGCATAAACAGAACCAACAACAAAAACCACATGATTATCTCAATAGATGCAGAAAAGGCCTTCAACTAAATTCAACATCCCTTCATGCTAAAAACTCTCAATAAACTAGGTATTGATGGAACGTATCTCAAAATAATAAGAGCTATTTATGACAAACTCACAGTCAATATCATACTGAATGAGTAAAAACTGTAAGTGTTCCCTTTGAAAACTGGCACAAGACAAGGATGCCCTCTGTCACCACTCCTATTCAACATAGTGTTGGAAATTCTGACCAGAGCAATCAGGCAAGAGAAAGAAATAAAGGGTATTCAATTAGGGAAAGAGGAAGTCAAATTGTCCCTGTTTGCAGATGACATGATTGTATATTTAGAAAACCCCATCGTCTCAGCCCAAAATCTCCTTAAGGTGATAAGCAACTTCGGCAAAGTCTCAGGATACAAAATCAATATGCAAAAATCACAAGCATTCCTATACACCAATAACAGACAGAGAGCCAAACGTGAGTGAACTCCCATTCACAATTGCTACAAAAAGAATAAAATACCTAGGAATCCAACTTACAAGGGATGTGAAGGACCTCTTCACGGAGAACTACAAACCACTGCTCAACAAAATAAAAGAGGACACAAACAAATGGAAGAACATTCCTTGCTCATGGATAGGAAGAATCAATATCATGAAAATGGGCAAGCTGCCCAAAGAAATTTATAGATTCAGTGCCATCCCCATCAAACTATCAATGACTTTCTTTACAGAATTGGAAAAAACTACTTTAAATTTCATATGGAACAAAAAAAGAGCCCACATTGCCAAGACAATCCTAAGCAAAAAGAACAAAGCTGGAGGCATCATGCTGCCTAACTTCAAACTATACTACAAGGCTACAGTCACCAAAACAGCATGGTACTGGTACCAAAACAGAGATATAGACCAATGGAACAGAACGGAGGCCTCAGAAGTAACACCACACATCTATAACCATCTGATCTTTGACAAACCTGACAAAAACAAGAAATGGTGAAAGGATTCCCTATTTAATAAATGGTGCTGGGAAAACTGGCTAGCCATATGTAGAAAGCTGAAACTGGATCCCTTCCTTACATCTTATACAAAAATTAATTCAAGATGGATTATAGACTTAAATGTTAGACCTAAAACCATAAAAACCCTAGAAGAAAACCTAGGCAATACCATTCAGGACATAGGCATGGGCAAGGACTTCATGACTAAAACACCAAAAGCAATGGCAACAAAAGCCAAAATAGACAAGTGGGATCTAATTAAACTAAAGAGCTTCTGCACAGCAAAAGAAACTACCATCAGAGTCAACAGGCAACCTACAGAATGGGAGAAAATTTCTGCAATCTACCCATCTGACAAAGGGCTAATATCCATAATCTACAAGGAACTTAAACAAATTTACAAGAAAAAGATAACCCCATCAAAAAGTGGGCAAAGGATATGAACAGACACTTCTCAAAAGAAGACATATATGCAGCCAATAGACACATGAAAAAATGCTCATCATCACTGGTCATCAGAGAAATGCAAATCAAAACCACAGTGAGATACAATCTCATGCCAGTTAGAATGGCAATCATTAAAAAGTCAGGAAACAACAGATGCTGGAGAGGATGTGGAAAAATTGGAACACTTTTACACTGTTGGTGGGAGTGTAAATTAGTTCAACCACTGTGGAAGATAGTGTGGCAATCCCTAAAGGATCTAGAACTAGAAATACCATTTGACCCAGCCATACCAGTACTGGGTATATACCCAAAGGATTATAAATCATGCTACTATAAAGACACATGCACACATATGTTTACTGCTGCACTATTCACAATAGCAAAGCCTTGGAACTAACCCAAATGTCCATCAAGGATAGACTGGATTAAGAAAATGTGGCACATATACACTGTGGAATACTATGCAGCCATAAAAAAGGATGAGTTCATGTCCTTTGTAGGGACATGGATGAAACTGGAAACCATCATTCTCAGCAAACTATCACAAGGACAGAAAACCAAACACCACATGTTCTCACTCATAGGTGGGAATTGAACAATGAGAACACTTGGACACAGGGCAGGCAACATCACACCCCAGGGCCTGTCAGGGGGTGGGGGCCTGGGGGATGGAGAGCATTAGGAGAAATACCTAATGTAAATGACGAGTTGATGGGTGCAGTAAACCAACATGGCACATGTATACCTATGTATCAAACTGCACATTGTGCACATGTACCCTCGAACTTAAAGTATAATAATAATAAAAAAGAAAATAATCCTATTCATAATAGCCACCAAAAAATAAAATGCCTAAGAATACAGCTAACCAGGGAGGTGGAAGGTCTCTACACTGAGAATTACAAAACATTGATAAGAGATATCAGAGATGACACAACCAAATGGGAAAACATTCCATGATCATGGATAGGAAAAATCAATATTATTAAAATGGCCATACTGCCCGAAGCGATTTACAGATTCAAGGCTATTCCTATCAACGTACCAATGACATTCTTCACAGAATTAGAAAAAGCTGTTCTAAAATTCACATGGAACCAAAAAAGGAGCCCAAATAGCCAAAGCAATCCTAAGCAAAAGGAACAAAGATTGAGGCATCACATTATCCAACTTCAGCTATACTACAGGGCTACAATAACCAAAATAGCATGATACCAGTACTAAAACAGACACATAGACCAATGGAACTGAATAGAGAGCCCAGAAATAAAGTTGCATACCTACAATCATCTTCAACAAAACCAACAAAAGCAAGCAATGAGGAAAGGACTCCCTAGTCAATAAATGGTACTGGGATAAATGGCTGGCTATATGCAGAAGGTTGAAACTAGACTCCTTCCATATACAGTAATTATCTCAAGACTTACATGTAAAACCTAAACTACAAAAACCCTTGAAGAAAACCCAGAAAATACCCTTCTGATCACAGACCCTGGCAAATATTTCATGGCAAAGACACCAAAAGCAATTGCAACAAAAGCAAAAATTGACAAATGGGACCTAATTAAAAAGCTTCTGTACAGCAAAAGAAATTATCAACAGACTAAACAGACAACCTACAGAATGTGAGAAAATGTTTGCTTCTTTGTCTTTCAACACCACGACTATCCGCTCACCTCTAGGTCAGGAACTGGCAGACAATGGCCACTTGTTTATCTATAGCCCGTGAACTAAAAATGGTTTCATATATGCTTAAATGGTTTTTGAAAAAACAAAAGAAGACACAGCAAAATTATAGGAAATACAAATTTCAATGTCGTTTTATAAAGTTTTATTGGAACACAGTCATGCTCATTTGTTTACATAGTGTCTATCTATGGCTGCTTTACATAATAATGGCAGAGTTGAGTAGTTGCAACAGAGAATGTATGGCCTGCAAATTCAAACTCTAAAATATTTACTGTCGTGCCTGTGACAAAAAAGATTTGCCAACTATTGCTCTAGGCATTTATCTTTTTTTTTTTTTAATTTCTAATTCAACAGTGAAATTTTGTCTATCAACTAGTAGGTATGAAGTTATTTTTTAGATTTGGAGTTATACAACAGAATTCCTAACTTTGTTTTGATATGTAGATAAGCCCTGATCCAGCTTATTTTTTCTTTGCTAAGTAACTGAAACTCTTCACAGCATGAGTTGAAACTGACAAATTTCAATTTATGACAAATTGAAGTAGAAACTTAAAGCTCAAAACCCTCTAGGCCAAGCATTTTTCTGGGCATTGATACTCCTCTTGGGCATCCCCCTCAGTGGTCTTGCAGCATGAATCACACCCCTTTCTGGAGAGACTCAAGGCATATTTAGACAGTAATAAAGGACTAGAACATTTTTTCTCATATTCATACTAAATCTGTTCCCCTAAGTTTTCTACCCATGAGCCGCAATTCTGTGTTTGAAATCCCAGAGTATAAGCCCCTTCCATGCAAAGGTCCTTCCAAATAATTCAAGACAGCTATTGCATGAGTACCCATTCCTCCATGTTTAAATTCCCAATTCCTTGAACCTATCTTCATAGTATGAGGTTTTGAGTATCCTCCCCATCCTATTCACTTCATTCTGAATATGTTTCAGTCTGTGTTCCTGTTTTAGGTGTCGTTTATAAGTAGAGTTATCCTGCTAGGTTTTTACTTTTATTAATGCAGTCTCTACTTAGTAAACAATACCTTGCAAATAAACATCTCCAATTTTCTGAATAAACCCACCAAACCATCTGTTTTCTCAAATTGGATCAGTGGAAATATAAGCATTATGACTTTCTTTTCTTTTAGTTGCTTACATACTTTATGCCTTAGGTCATGGCTGATGGTAGCATATCAACTATATTACCTGAAAAAAAATTGGAAGATGATTTAAATGAAAAACCTGAGGGCTATGATAGTCTATCCTCTATGCACCTTGAAAAGAATCATCAGCAAATCTATGGTGAACATGTCCCCAGGTAAAATAATAATACTATAATTTTACTTTTAATTCTAAGCTCAAGGAGCATTTTAACTGAATACTTGAAGTGATTATATTTTTATTTCTTCAAATAGGTTTTTCGTTATGTATGCTGATGGATCAGGAATGGAACTTCTTCGAGACAGTGACATAGAAGAATATCTATCTTTGGCATATAAAGAACCAAATACTGTTGTTCTCCAAGAGCCAGTGCAGGAACAGCCAGGTAGAGGACCCATACTGTGTGGAATGCACTGTGTCTCTTCGCCAATTCTCATTCTCCTTACTATCCAGTATGTCTTCATGTCGTCTTACTTTTTCCACTTTGCTCACTTTACTGCTCTGCTTTGGAAAGTAGAGCAGAAATAAGTTGATATGACTTATAGCTTATATAGCTACTTGAATTTAGGTATATATCAAGATGTATCTGAGCACCAATCTGCGTAAGCTGAGTATGTATCCCTCTTCTCCTATCAGCAGATTTGTATCTGTGTTCAGGTATGTACCAAAGTTCTGATTTATGAGTTCATTTCATCTTGGTAAGAAAAAACAAAGAACAGTGAGATATCTCTTGTAAATTCATTTTTTGTCATTTTGAAGATGTTGCTTTGATGAAATTGATGTATGAGTTATAATGCCAACCTGAAATACCTGGTAAGTTATATAAGCTATATTCATTGGGTACTTATGTTGTTTTCCTCAACTTCAGGGAAATTGGTGTGTTGCCAGAGGTTAGAGATACATATCGCATTAAGTAAGAACCATCCAATATATGTAATATGCATATCTAAATATAGATATAAGCCTATATATTATCTGCATACAAAACCTATGTGCTGTGCCTAGGTTTATGTGTGTGTGTGTGTGTGTGTGTGTGTGTGTGTGTGTGTGTGTGTGTGTCTTTTCATCTTTGTGTTTTGGGATACATTTTGTGTGCATTTATAAATATGCCTGCATTTCTGTGCCCTTAAAACTTTTAATGTATCAATGCACATGTGCATGACATTAATACACCTTGCTCTTTGTGAATATGGAACATGGGGGACTCTGACTAACCCCCAGTCAGTGTGGTGCATGTATGGAACTGTGGGAGAATAAGAATTCATCTCACATTGGTTTGTTAGTCATTTAATTAGCCTCTACTTGGCAAACCACCATGTACTAAACACTGGCTGGGTGTTAGGAATACAATGGTGAACTGAAACAGGCATGGACCCTGTTTCAATGGAGCTTGTAGGTTACTGGGAGAGATAGCTGTTAATTATAAAGTCACACAACTGTATGATTATAAGTTGGGATAAGGCCTATGAAGGAAAAGAACATAGGTCTGAGAGAATCTAACAGAAGAAACTGACATAGTCTAGAAGGCTTCCCTGAAGACACTTGAGCCAAAAGCTAGTGGGTAGGTAGTGGTTAATTAAGGTAAGAGAGAGAGCTTTCTTGGAAAAGAAAATATAAAAGAGAAAGCATAAAGCATTGGAAAACATGGGTTGGGGGAAAGGCCAAAGTAGCCGAAGCACAGAGGGGAAGAACAGTACAAGTTGAGGTAGGGGCAAAAGAATGTTAAGGGCCATCTTTTATCTCACAAGCAATGTGAAGGCAAAAAAGAGTTTTCATCATGGACTAACATAATCAGTCACCCTGACTGCAAGGGAAGGTTCACTCACAGAGTATATATAGGTGGCAAAGTCAGTTGTTGCTATAGTCTAGAGCAGGATCTTTTTAAGGCACATCAAGTAGGTTTCACAGAGAGAGAAAAAGGTAGACTCAAGTTTATTGGGAGAACTGACAAAACTTGTATGTGGTTGGTGAGGGACAGTGAGGTGTCAATGAATACTTTCAGGTGATCTAAATCCAGTCTCTAGGTGTCACAGTGACTGAAAGCTTCATCCTTCTTATTTGTTTGTAAGGTTCCTAAGTATAGTCATTGTGTCTCATTAATCTTTCGTGTCTAAGGCTATTCAAAAAGAACTTGTTGAATTTAGTGAATGCATTTTCATTTTCTCTGAGTACTTTCAATGGGTAATGGTCTTCTGACAACTTTCTTTGAACCAGGCACCCTGACCATCACAGTCCTTCGCCCTTTCCATGAAGCATCACCATGGTTAATAAAAAAGGAAGATACAATTGTCCCTCCTAATCTCCGGTCAAGGTCATGGGAAACATTTCCCTCAGTTGAGGTATATAATTTCTTCTAAAAAGTCATTTTATTAGTGTGTACATCCATCCAAGGGCAGTGGACCAGAGTCTTAGGTCTCCTCCCATATATTCATATATTTTCATTCTTATGTAAATTGTTAATGTGCTCAAGGAGTTTTATATTTGAAGATTCTAACATTTGTAGATGTTAGAGGAATACTCTGAGTATTCCAACATTTTAGAGGAATACTCCTGGCTAGCTAATTTCAGTTTTATTTCTTTTATCCTGTATTGTAGGCTTGCACATCTTCCTATAATATTAAAACATTCTTTCTGAGTAAGCCAGGTTACACCTCTGTCATGGAATTACTGATATTATATCATACAGAAATATTTCCTTCTATCATTTCTTATTTGTTCATTTTAACACACAATTTTGGGTCTTTTACTCTCCCTTTTTTTCTTCATATATTAAAAATGCCCAAACTGACCGTCTAAGAATAATATGAAGGATTATACGCATATTGCAATGTTAGAAAGTAAACATTGTAATTATGTCAGTTAAGAGAAGCTCCACCTAAATTTTTTTAAGAATAAAATATCTTGGGTAAGAATCAATGAAGTTCTGCACCTTGCATAATTTACCATTTCATTTTATAAGCAATTTATGTCACATGTCCAACATATGGTCAGGTGTTAAATAATTAAATCAGTGAAGCTATTGATAGTATGATCAGAGATTGATAATTGAGATAATGTTTTTGATTGTGATCATTTTTGCTGTCCTACACTAAATCTTGTAATAGCAAACACAGATGATGAACATTTAAGATTACAGTGACTTCCTAGCCCTGTGGTTAAATTTGGTGACTGTAGTCAACATGGTAAGATGAAGGTGACTTGAATTCTGATCCGAATTCTACCCCTTATTAATGTGGGATCTTGGACAAGTCACACTGGGTCTCCATTTCCTTCTCTGAAAATGAGGAGGTCACACCAAATGGCACACTGAGGCTATGTCCAAATTGTGAGTACTACATGACGACAAAGGGTATGCCACGTCTAAGATTATTGAAGAAAGTTTATTCTCATTCTCTGAAACTCTTATGCTCTGACCTTCTACATCTGGTAGGAGTGGCACAGGCCTGCAAAGCCCCTAAGTGGCTGTCACTGTCCAGGCCTTTTGAAATGAAGCACATCCAGCACACTTGAGGACATAGTGGAGCAGCAAAGCACACCATTCCTGAAAATCAATCACAAGTATAACATATAGTGTGAGTTTACTCTCAGGTAGCTTTTTCTGCCCCAGAGATCCTCAGACTCTGGAGGCATGCTTAATCTAGAGTAAGCTCAAAGACGGCCCAGATCTGTGGAATTACTTCTCTTGCAAAGAATCTTTCTAGGTCAAAATGAACACAGAACCTGAAAGTGAAAGACTGCTCAGTGCCAAATGTCTTCGTCTACTTGTGGGTACTAAGAAATAGCCACATCCATTTGTCATAAGCTAGGCTGTTATTACATTGCTTAGCATTCTTCTACATCCTACCCAGGACACCATGCAACAGGATTTTTAAATATCCAGTATCTTGGTAACATAAATAAAGAGGAAAGCATGCCCAGTTCTGTTATTGATTTTCCTTATATTTGCAGAACTTTTTGAGGTTAAGGATTTTCTTCACGACTGTGTCCCTGAAAGGTTATTATGATATCTACATAATAAATTAACACTTAAAAAATCTGAATGTGAGAACATTCTGATTTCTTTGGTGGTTTTATTGCTTTGTTTTGTTAACAGAAAAAAACTCCAGGACCTCCGTTTGGTACTCAGATTTGGAAAGGCCTTTGCATTGAGTCCAAACAGCTAGTGAGTGCCCCACGTGCCATACTCAAGAGCCCCAGTGTGCTACAGATGCGCCAGTTCATTCAGCATGAGGTCATAAAGAATGAGGTGAAACTGAGGCTGCAGGTTTCCCTTAAGGTAATGGAATCTAAGTAACCTGACCCAAAAGAATCAGAAACAGAGCAATCGTTGCTCTTGGTTTCCTAAGAAACCTGAAATTATGTAATTCTACCAATATTTATCTAGTGCAACACAAGGATGTCAGTCTTTCAGAGTAGAAGGTTGAGAAGTAGAAAATATTTAATGGTTCCCATAAGGTGTAGAAATTTTTTTTTTTTTTTTTGAGACGACCTCGCCTATCGCCTCTCTCCAGGCTGGATGCAGTGGCCGATTAGCTCACTGCAAGCCTCCGCCTCCTGGGTTACATTTATTCTCCTGCCTCAGCCTCCCTGAGTAGCTGGGACTACAGGCGCCTGCCACCTCGCTCCTCGCTAGTTTTCTTTTTGTATTTTTTTTTAGTAGAGACGGGTTTCACCGTGTTAGCTGTGAGGGTCTCAATTCCCTGACCTTTGTGATTCCACTGCCTCAAGGCCTCCAAAGTGCTGGGATTATGGCTTGAGGCCACGCCTCGCCTTCTGTGTAGAAATTATTAAGAAGCCCAAAGACATTGAAAAAGTAAGATTTTTTTGTAAGTGATTTCTATATAGAGCCCTCCATCTTTGTCATTATATAGAAAACTGATATAGTGACCACTGGATAAAGACAGAACCACATATTAATATACTTGTCCATGGAGGAAAAGGCTTTGGAAGTGGTCTAAGAATTTGTAAATATATAGTTAATTGTATGATCATGTCTGTAACATCTCAAGTTTGTTTACTCCCTCAGTACAGGGATTGTATGTGTTTTGTTTATGGTTATATGCCTAGCACCTGGCACAGAGCAGGGTATTATTAGTTATGGAAATGGATCAAATACTTATGAAAAAAATAAAGTACATGTCTCTTGGAAGCAAAGACATGAACTAGGCAAATTCCATTTACAGATAAAATTAAAAAACTATACCTGAAAGGATCCTAGACGTTATCTAATCCAACTCCGTCCATTTTATTGATGAGGACACTTAAGTGCAGAGTTAGAAACAGGGCTTCTCTGAGGCCCCCATGCAGTTCTATCCTGTGGCCCTTAAAGCTGTGCTTTTGCACTTTTCAGGTTTTTCCTGTTAACATATTAAGAAAAAGTCTTTTCAGATTGTTTGACTAGTAAACAGTTCTTGAGCATTGTAAACCTATATATTCTTCATTTTTTGTAATATTTCAAGTTGATGACCATTTTTGTATCTCTCTCTACCTAATTCCTAGTTTTTGTGTGTTTATTTTATTCTGCTGATTTAGGATTACATAAACCATATTCTGAAGAAAGAAGATGAGCTGCAGGAAATGATGGTTAAGGATTCCAGAACTGAGGAGGAGAGAGGCAATGCCGCTGATCTCCTCAAGCTGGTTATGGTGAGAAAATGCCTTGTATACCCGTCGTCTTACTATTATTTCAATATTAAATGTTTCAAGACAAAATACCGTGGAAAAAATAGCTGCTTCTGCCACTTTCATGAAGTATTTGCTCTCTCCTCATAATTTGCAGTTTTTGTGGCAATCCATTTCTCTATATATTGCATTTTCCAAATACATTTTAGGCTCTTCCTTCATAAATAATTCTGAAGGCCCTTAAATAAAACTTTTTGTTGTCTTCAAAAGAAATTGGTATTTATTGAAATACTGAATGATGAGTGAAATAGGAAAGAAGAAGAAATAGGAATTTTTACAACTTAAAATCATTTCCATTTTTAGACATTAGTTAATTGGAAGGAATGACCTACAAAAATTAATTTTATATCAGTATTTTTAAACTAATTCATGTTATAGTAATTTTTACAAAAGATCAACTTGAGAGAATGTTTCTAAACAAAGTAAGTCTTGTAAGTAATATAATCATCGCCATTAAGTAATTCTATCTTCATTTCAGTCTTTCCCTAAAATGGAGGAAACTACAAAAAGTCATGTTACTGAAGGTGAGTTGCATTTAATATTCTTCTGCTGTATATTTACAAATTTCAAAGGAATCATCTTAAATACACTTATCAGTCATTCTGTTATCTGCTAACAAGACACCATGTACCTGTCTCCATTCTTGTATTGGCCATGTTGTGTTGTGGTGGTTTATTTTTGTAAATTATTCTGCATGTATTGTTCTGCCTGAGCTTTGAGATCCTAGAAAACCATAATTTTCTCTCATTCATCTTTAACTTTCATCCATTAAGTGAAAAATGTTGACATTTGACTTTTATGTTAGCCTCAGCTATAATGAAGATATAGGAAGGAAACCGTCAACCAACCAACAGCCCGCCTTCCCACACACAGAACTTTTGAGCAACTACACTGTTATCAACAAAGCCTTGCACTGTTTTACACTGTATGTAGTGCAAGTAGATTACTCTTAGATCTCATTCAAAGAGTATTCATTTGGGGGTATATGTACACAGCCCTAACAAATGTGGCTAGATGGTTTCATAGCTCACAGCAAACAAGCAGTAGAGAATTTGGTGGGATTTTGTTTCGTTGGCCATATGGCAAAAATCATAAACTGGCAGCTATGGGCTTCATTCATCCCACAGATAGGTTCTGAGTATCCTCCACAATGTGGGCTTGTACAGTTGTTTTTGTTGTTGTTGTTGTTCTTTATCCAGACTTTTTCCTCTTGAAATCTCACATTGTTACATAGTAAGTTTGGCTAAAGATAATTGGCAGCTGCTTCTTTAGAATGAGCATAACAGGAGTCCATCACAACCCCTTATGTCTCCCTGTCCCTATACTCTGTGGTCACTCTTTTACCCTGGACAACTCCTGTAGTTGGGTGGCCAGATTTAGTGAATAAAAATAGAGAAGGCGTAGTTAAATTTTAGATGAATGACAAATAATAATTTTTGTTAGTATAAGTACACTATAGTTTGGATGTTTGACCCCTTTAAATCGCATGCTGAAATTTGATCCCCAGGCCGGGACTGGTGGCTCTTGCCTGTAATCCTAGCACTTCGGGAGGCCAAAGTGGGTGGATCTCTTGAGACTAGGAGTTGGAGTCCAGCCTGGGCAACATGGTGAAACCCCATCTCTACAGAAAATACAAAAAACAAATTAGTCGGCTGTGGTGGTGCATGCCTGCGGTTCCAACTACTCTGGAGGCTGAGGCGGGAGGATATCTTTCGCCTGGTAGGTGGTGATTGCAATGAGCAGCGATCATGCCACTGCACTCCAGCCTGGGCAACAGCGCAAGGCCCTGTCTCCAAACAAAAGAAAAGAAAAGAAATTTGATCCCAAATGTTAGAGAGAGGTGGGGCCTAATGGGAGGCATTTGGGTCGTTGGGGTGGATCCCTCATGAATGGCTTGGTACCTTCTGCCCTCTTGGTGAGGTGAATTCCCACTCTATTAGTTGCCATGAGAGCTGGTTGGTAAAATGAGTCTGGAATCTCCCCTCCCTCTGTTGCTTCCTTTTTCATGATGTGATATCTATACATACCAGCTCCCCTTCCCCCACTGCCATGAGTGGAAGTAGCCTAACGCCCTCACCAGAAGCAGATGCCAGCACCATGCTTCTTGTACAGCCTGAAGAATTGTGAGCCAAAGAAATCTCTTTTCTTTATGAATTACACAGCCTCGGGTATTATTTTATAGCAACACAAAGCAGGCTAAGACACAGTGTGTCCCCGGAAGCCTGGGATATACTTATACTAAAAAGTCGTTTATTTGAAATGCAAATTTAACCAGGGTCCCTCTACTTTATCTGGCAACGCTACCCTGTAGCTTTTGAATTTTTAACCTCTGGGACAAGTGAACAGGCACAACAAGGAAAACACATAGGTTTTCCAAAAGTGAAGTAAAAACTAACGTATTTTTTTAAACAAACAGTTCCAGGAAATAAACAGTTGTTGCATACTTATAGCTGTCCCTGACATATTAATTTAAATGATCCTAAATCAACATTCCCCCATAGTATTTCCTAAAACACTCATCTATGAGAAGGCCCCACCAAAAATGAGTTTCATGTTAAAAGAAGTTTGTATAATGCTTCATATTGTCTTATTTTCTTAGAGAGTCACATGTACATTAATTAATTAAAGATGCAGAAAAGTAGTGAAACCTATTTAACCTTGTATAAATCAGTGTTTCCCAAGCTCATGTAACCATGAAACATGAAAATATTTTCCTTCTTTTAATCTCCCGTTGACATCCCATCGAGATCATGTTTTGTGAATAAACTGAGAATTGCTGTCTAAATTGTTGAACAACCATTGTCTTATTCAGGAAGCAGGAAAATATTCAGAAAAACAATTTCAATATCATGGTTAATTTGTTTTAAGGTTTGCTGCCTCAGATATGAGGAAATTCAGTTAAGCAGAACACCACTTCCCCTAATAATATGGGAGAAAGGAGAGATCACTGCATTTTACATTTTGACTATAAGTTGCGTGTTTTCTGGTAGGATATTTCATAAAAGTAGTCTAGTTTACGGTTGTATTACAACTTGGTCATGTAAATCCTAGTAAACTCTTGATAGATTAAATATAGTCTCTTAACAGGTATCTCAAATGAGTAATTGTGTACTGATTGTGTGTTGTCCTATGAAGAAGTGGGGATAAAAGTTAAATACATCTGTGTTTAAAGTTGCAGCTCACCTAACTGATTTATTCAAGCAATCTTTGGCTACGCCTCCAAAATGTCCATCAGACACATTTAGGAAAGATTTCTTTGAAAAGAAATGGAGGTAAGTTAATCCAATAATGTGTTCTAATTAGTATTAGGCATGCAGTGATTGAGGAAATGGAATATGCAGGTGCTATAACTTTTGGTGACTACATCAATGAATTCACAGCCCTTCATCTCCCATACTATTAACAATTCATCATATAGTGGTGAGGGTTTTTGGTTTTGTTTTTAAGCTGAAATCATTGCCCCTTTTCACCATACTTTCCTTTCCTTTCACATAGGCACACAGCATCCTCAAAACGCTGGAAAGAAAAGATAGACAAAACGAGGTAATTCTACCCCAAAATGCACATAAGCACCTGAAAGAGCCCAGAGTAATAGACTCTGAGAATGGGATAGGCCAAAATGTCCTACCAGGCACCCAGATGTTATTTGACTCTCTTCCGCAACATGTCTACCAAGTGGTCATTCAGCTTTATGTGACGACGCCACTGTCTCTTGAGGAAACCCATTTGACCATTAGATAGATCCTCTTCCTCTCCTAAGCAAGAAAGCTGTCCAGGCCTTCTCTGTGCTTTTGGCGATTCTAATATACCAATAAATATTCTGGAACTTTAATGCAGAACACAATCATAAACTTTCAAGGTTCTTATAATTCACAGGAGGAATGTGCTCTAAGCGTTATATGGTTTGGTTTCCTTTTAGTCCTAGGTGGGGATTTCAACTCCAGCTCGTTTGTCATAGAGAAAAGAAGCCGGATATAGTTGTTGAGTATGTAGCGGTACATATGATACTATCTATTGTACATATTTGCATGGCTCCTCTTCAGGATGACTTCAGGATTAATATGTTTCTTCATAAACATGTCAGGGTTGTCTTGTGAAATGTGTTAGGGGAGTGCTGAGATAAGACTTTAAGCCTCATGGGTCACCTCCCCTATTCGAGGTCAAACTAGAAGGGATATACTGTCTGCAGGGAGGATAGCTTAAGTTTTACATGACATGACAGTCTTCATAAGGAAATGAAGACTCAAATAAATGGCTATACCTGAGTGTCTTTATGCTAGGTTTCATGAAGAATGGACACTCATGGAGAAATATGATAGGGCAAAAAAGCACAATCTAATGGTAATAAGCTGGGGGACTGAGGCAAGATCTGTTGCTCATATTCCTCTCTGTGCATCTGTGTCTTCAGAGATAAGGATGCTCCTTTCCTGCAGGTATTGCAAGGGCATCTCTCATAAGAGGGTCTTATGAGCTGCTTCAGGGGAAGGGCAGAAAATCGTTTCTAGGTTTTATGTCCTGCTTCAGGGAAGAAGGGCAGAGGCAAGGTGAGAGTAACCTTCCTGCTTCTGCCATTTTCTCACATTCCTTCAGCTGAAAATATTCAGTGTGTCAAGCTGCCATATTTTAAGGTAATGTGCCCTGAAGCCCATTATTATCAGAATATCCCTAAGAGCTTCTCCAAGAGACCATGATTGCCTGAGAGGAAGGAGATTGAGAGATGGGGGATAGGATGAGATAGAGACTTCATTATTATGTACTCTTGAGTGTTCATTAAACTGTGTACATACGCTTGTATTATCTATACAAATTTATTAAATTTTGAAACATTAACAATTTCAAGTTTTAACTTATAGGTATATAATGGCAAGCCAGTGAAAGTTTTTTGAAGAAGAAGAGTAAAGCATATAATTAGATGAGTGTCACAGAAAGACAAGTGTTGGCAATGTGGAAAATGACCTGGGTCAAGGAAAGAGCAAGTTTCAAGGAAATAGAAGCTGGTCAGCAAATGTCAGATGATTTAGAAGAATTAGAAATGGGATTGAAAAAAGAAATTTGGGTTTATCAGTTACAAGATTGATTAGCTTCTTTTGTGAGAATAAGTTTAAGAGAGTGGTGGGCAGCAACCAGACTGCCATAGATCGGCGAGTGAATCCAGTGACGTAGTAGAGATAAGAAACTTTTAATGGGAAGTGAAAGTTGAAGTAAGGTTGTATTTTGATCATGCCTGTCTGGTATTTCCAGACAGGTCAACTAGTATAAGAGCACTGGTCACAGATCCAATCAGTTACAATTTGATTACTTACAGAATGTCTGATGCTGGCTGCTTGTTTCACTTCAGTAACATTTACTTCAGGAGTTCAGTTTGCTCATCAATAAACGGAGGCTAATTGGACTACCAAATAGCAGTCCATAGCAGACCCATAGCAGGTCTCTTTTAGCTCTCACACTGGGGGACTGACGGCTGACTAGCATGTGCAGTTGTCAAGATCATGGGTTTGGAGGCAAGCAACCTGGGTTTTAATTTAGATTCCACCCTTAATTGGTAATATGATTTGGAACAGGTTACTTAACTTCTCTATACTTTGGTTTTTCAACTCATAAAATGAGGACAAAAGTAGTAACTCACAGGGTTATTCTAAGATTAAGTGTAAAATATTTTGCAAAACTTAAGCTTTTTAAGTGCAATAAGCACTTAAAAATGAAAACTATTTCAGGGAGGATTTAGTTCAACTACATTTAACAGACAACTTCCAAATCCGTGCTCATATTAAAAAGGGGCTTATTTTCCTAATGTGAAAGAAGTCAGAGATGGGCAGTTCATGGTAGGAAGCACCACAACATCATCAGGAATTCAGATTCCTTCTTTTTATCTGTTCCATCATTCTTAGTATATCATTTTCATTCTCAAGCTTACTTCCTAGTTGCAAAATGATTGCTGCAGCCCCATGCATTACATTCATATTTCAGGAAGCTGGGAAAGACACAAGGCAAGGACAAGAAAAAGTCTCCCAGCTGAGTCAGCCCTCTCTAAAAGCTCCTGGACTTACCCAGTGACTTCGTTTACATCTCATTGGCTTTCCCTACATAATGTCTCCCCAGTATAGGGGTTCTGGTATTGGAAAACAGGACTATCATGATTGCTTTTATTTAACTCTATAACCACTGACCACATTATTCACAAATCATGCCTCAAGATTCTGTTTTTGGTTTAAGTTTTTTTGTTACTACTGCTACTGAAATTATGAAAACCAGTAGACTCTAGCTGTCATTTAAACCTCAGAGAATTGAAAAACCTCAAGAAGTTTAACCATTACAGGGCTATGTGATTTTTAGCCTTTTGAGACCAACTACAAAATCAAACTAACATCCGGTATCATTATTTCCTATCTTACATGAGAGTCTGATTTTTGAAGTAAGAAATGTGACTGATTCTAAAAGAAGAGAGAATGAACCAAAACAATTTGACAAAAAATATCTAACAAATTAATTCTTATCAGTTTTATTGTTAGTGATTGCATTCACTGTTGTGGGATTTAGAGCTAAAGCACAAACAAATAACACTTTAAAATGTTCCATGTCTTCTTTTGCATCATTATGGAAACATCAACCAGGAAGGAAATTGAGACAACACAAAATTATCTAATGGATATTAAGAACCACAGAATACCACCCTTTTTTAAGTCTGAATTGCACCAGTTATATCAGTCTCAGGTAATTGACTATAATGAACAATAATCTAATAAAAGTTTTTATAAAAGTTGATATGTTGCATATGTTATTATGTAATCTATCTTTCCTGATGCTGTTTAATTCTTTCCTGCATCGACCTGACTGACTAACCTACACCCTTCAAATCCATATTCTCACAAGCATGTGATAGGGAAGACTAATGTCAGGTCTTGCACCTAAATAGAAGTTCTCTGCAATGCATTACTCTCACTCCCTGATCCTGCCTTTCAGTCTCTCTGTTAATCACTCTCTCCCATCTATGTTAAGCCTTTTTAGGCAGAATCTTTCCTATCATTGACCCTCCTCTGATAACCCATTTTGAAGTTTTTATTCAGTTAAAATTTCCTCACCCATCAGCTGCTAAGATAGCACTAAGAGATCGTGAGTTCTTGGAAGCTCAGGGAGGGAGAACGCTCTTCTCCTGTTCTATTTCAGCTTAACTGTAGGACCACAGCCCTGACCTTCCCCTCACTGGCCAAAAGTTCATTAAAACCCTGAAGCAAAGTGAGTATTTTCATGTGTTCAGAACACCCTGCATTTCTGTGAAAATTTCAGAAGAAATTATGGGAAATTATGACTAGTTAACAAAAGCTAGAATTGGGTTAATCAGTCTCTTATAGAATTTCAGTTTGTAAACTTTATTTTCAGGGCATTAAAAATATGTTTTCATTATTGCTTATCAATTTAACATATTTGTAACAGTTGAATTTCAGCCGTGTATAAGTCTAAAATAAGGTTTTTTTTCCTTTCAGTTTAATCATCTGGACAGTCTTTCCAAAAAACTGCCTCCTTTTACAAAGAAAAATGAAGATGCAAATGAAATGGCTGTTCAAGATACATCTGATCTTAATCTAGGTAATATGTTAGCATAGCACATACTCCTCTTAAATGTCCATAACTGAATAATACCTGACAGCGGCCTCTTAGGACATAACCACTGATAGCTGATGCCATAGCCTACAGTGACGTGCATATTACAGATCTGGCTGAGTTATATGAGAAAACTAAGATGTAAATAACATTTTGTTTTCATCCTGTATGCTTAAAATTGGCCTAAATGCATTTAGGAGACCCGACTAATTTAAAAAGCAGGGGAGTAATGAAAGTTCATTGGGGAACAAGACATTCATAAGATCTCAAAATATCAACCCACATATTACTTACAAATTATAAGGAGGAAAATGTATCTTTACAATGGAGACATTGAGCATTTTCTACCTTAACTAAGTCATCAAACTCCTACCAACAATGAGACAACCTAGCAGTGAGTGAGTTCTTGTGTGATGCAACACAAAGTGCATAGATTCTTGATATAGTCTGGCTTTGTCCCCACCCAAACCTCATCTTGAATTCCCAAGTATTGTGGGAGGTACCTGGTGGGAGGTAATTGAATCATGGGGGCAGGTCTTTCCCATGTTGTTCTCGTGATAGTGAATAAGTCTCATGAGATCTGATGGGTTTATAAGGGGGAGTTCCCCTGCACAAGCTCGCTGTCTATTTTCTTGCTGCCATTTATGTAAGACATGACTTGCTCCTCCTTGCCTTCCACCGTGATTGTGAGGCCTCCCCAGCTATGTGGAACTGGGAGTCCATTAAACCTTTTCCTATAGACATACCCAGTCTTGGATATGTCTTTATAACCAGTGTGAAAACCGACTAATACAATCCTATAGAGAATTCTTGCCAAAAATGCTTAACCAGAATCTAATCAAGAGGAAACAGAGACAAATGTCTACCAAAATGTAGACATTCTGTAAGACTACCAGCCTAGCCTCTTCAAAAATCAATATCATTAAAACAAAAAAGATGGGATGATTGTTCTAAACTGAAACAGACTAAAGTGATATAAAAACTAATGTGAAACCTAAGCTTTGATTAGATCTTTGGTTGAGGAAAAAACAGCTGTAAAAGATATTTTGGAGAAACTGCACAAGTTTGATTAGGAGACTGTGTAAGAGAGGACATTGTTAAATTACTGTTAATTTCTTGGGTATGATGATGGTGCTGTGAATATGTAGGAGAATGTCTTCATTTTCAGGAGCCGCATGCTGAAGAATTTAGGGATGAAATAAAATTTAGTGTTTCTCTCTGGTAAACTGAGTAGTTAAAATACCCAGATAGAGGAATTTTCTACTGTAGAGTACGATACTTGAAGTTCCTGTTTGTTAAAGGCAAACATTATATCATATTTTAAGAATCCCTGCCTCTTAATGGCTTTCTTATATTTAGTCTTTCTAAAGAGAGTGGGAGAAAAGGTACCTTGTTCATTGTAAAACACCTTGTTCAATGTTTGTTCATACAAACAGTAGTAGTCATTATATCATTGTACGAAATATCACTTTGTAAGGTTCATGTCGGGTTTTCTAGATTTCGAGCCACGTAAGGTTTCAGAACAGAAGTCCTCAAGTGTGGCTAGCCTTCCAAAACCAGAGATTTCTGCGGCTAAGAAGGATTTCACTGCTCAGAACCAAACAGAAAATTTAACAAAATCTCCTGAAGGTATGGCAGTCATTTTTTTATCTTACTGTTTCTTGAAACTGAACATTATGCCTTTTTGGCTTATGGGAGATGGCACTAGGAAGCATGGTTGAGAGTTACAGAAAAAAATTGAGAGGGTCACAGATCCTGGGACTACACAGCTTTGCAAAGCTTCTTAATACATCAAAGTATCTTCAATAACATTTTTGAGAATGACTGAAAGTTCCAGATTGAAGGAAAGAAACATAAAGCAATATTTTTTGATGTTATTTTATTTCATTTTACTTAATTTTTTCCCTTTTAATTATCTAAGAACTTGTATGATTTATTGAAGATCAGACAACACCTGACAGTTTTTCTCGAGTAGTCAAAAATTTGGTACTTAGATTTACCTGTTATCTCAGTACTTTCTTGGTCCTGCAGGTGCTAGAAGAAAAACATAAGATGTAGTCTCTATCTTACGTAGCACATAATCTTACTGGACTAGCAGAAATTGAAATACAGAATAATACAGGATTATATCTAGTTACAATAGAGTCACATCATGCTGATTTCACTAAGATAATTCAACTAAATATAGTTGGTCACAAAAGAGAGATAGAGAGAGTAATTTGCATTGTGTAGATAATTTTGCCACCACTTGGTTCCTGTGGGCATGTTGCATGCTTAATGTGAGGTGGGAATCTACAGATGGGTTTCAGTTATCTCTTATAGAGCAAGTATTTTGCCACATTTAAGGATGAATTAAAAGATTTACCTGGCCAGGCACTGTGGCTCATGCCTGTAATCCCAGCACTTTGTGAGGCCGAGGCGGGCAGATCACTTGAGGTCGGGAGTGCAAGACCACTGGCCAACATGGTGAAACCCTGTATCTGCTAAAAATACAAAAATTAGCTGGGCATGGTGGCGCGTGCCTGTAATGCTAGCTACTGAGGAGGCTGAGGCGGAGAATCGCTTGAATCTGGGAGGCAGAGGTTCCAATGAGCTGAGATCGTGCCACTGCACTCCAGCCTAGGCAACAGAGTGAGACTCTATCTTAAAAAAAAAGAAAAAGAAAAAAGAAAAAGGATTTACCCCATACAAGACTTTTGCATTTCTGACTTAAACTTCTCTCCTACAAGTTTTATTCGTTCAGTGGATAATTACTCAATGCCTACTGTGTGCTAGGCATTGTTCTAGGCATGGATATACAACAGTGATGAGACCCCTCCCATGTCTGATGGAGCTAGACCTCTCACATATTATGGGCAAATGTAGACAATATGTAAACAAATAAATAACTCAGATAAATTCAGGTTGTAATAAATATTATGACATAATAAAACAGTACAATGTATGGAGAGTGACTTGGGGAGAGGGACAACATCCCATTAGGAGATTAGAAGGCCTCTCTGTGAAAAAATAGTTGAGTTGAGACAAGTACAAGAAGGAGTTAGCCCTGCAAAGATTAGGAGAGAGGAATAGTTCATGTAGTGAGAATAGCAAGTATGAAGGTCCTGAGGGGAAGAAACATTAAGGAGGCATGTAGCTAGAACAAAATGAGCAACGGAAAAAGTAGAAGGAGATGAGCTCAGACAGAGGGGCAGAGATGAGATCATGTAGTACTTCTCAGTGCAGTTTTATTCTAACATCAGTGGAAGGTTTTGAGCAGGGTAGTTATATGGCTAACTTATTTTTAAAAGATCACTCTGTGAGGATAACCACTCGTGGCAAGGAAAGGGAGGAGTGAGAAAATGAGCAAGCAAGGAAGAAGCAACTGAAGTGGCACATGTGAGAGTTGCTAAAGACCTGGGCTATGATGGGTGAAGTGGGAATGGTGAGAAGGAAATTAATAGGAACTATATCATGAGGGTGGAGCCAATAGAATTTGCTGCTCAAGAGGATGCAGGAGTGAGACAAAAAGAGGAATCAAGGATGATTCTTGGGTTAAACCGATTGTGAGGCTGAGAATTTGTAGTTTTGATGAGTTCGCACGTGGCACTGATGTTGCTGATATAGGTTCATGCCTTGAGAATGGCTGTCCTGAGGCAAACTCTAGAAGGTAAAAGTCAGGCAGAGGAAGAGCCAGTAAAGGCCATTAAGAAGAAGCCAGTAGGCCAGGCACGGTGGCTCACACCTGTAATCCCAGCACTTAGGGAGGCCGAGGCGGGCGGATCTCTGAGATCAGGAGTTCGAGACCAGCCTGGCTAACATGGTGAAATCCTGTTTCTACTAAAAATACAAAAAATTAGCCAGGCATGGTGGCATGCACCTGTGATCCCAGCTACTCGGGAGGCTGAGGCAGGAGAATCACTTGAGCCCGGGAGGTAGAGGTTGCAGTGAGCCGATTTCACGCCATTGCACTACAGCCTGGGCAATCAAGAGTGAAACTCCTTCTGAAAAGAAAAGAGAAGAGGAGAGGAGAGGGGAGGGGAGGGGAGGGAAAGGGAAAGGGAAAGGGAAAGGAGCAGCAGCCAGTAAGGTATAGCAGAATGACAGGAGTGTGAAATCACTGAGTGTTTTGAGTGTATCAAATGCCCCTGAAAGGTCAAGCAAGGTGAGGAAGGAAGGTGGGGTTGAACAAGATGGAGATCACTGGTGAACTTAACAAGGGCAGTTTCAGAGCATGGAGGGGGTTGAAGCCTAAGTAAAGTGGGTAATAGAATGGTGGCAGCACAAGACTACACAGCTTTACCCTAGAGTTTTGCTTAAAAGACTAAAGAAATGGGATTGCAGATAAAAGAGGAATATGTAGTCAAGGAAGAGATATTTTTCTAAAGATTAAGCATACTAGAGCCTATTGATTTGCAAATGATGATAATTCCATACCAGGGAGAACCTGATGATGCCAGAGAAAGGGGCACCTAAGGTGCAAGACCGCAAGATCCTAAAGAAGATGGAAGAACATGGCATCTGGGGAAAACCTTGAGTGACAGAATTAACCTTAGATATGAATAGGGTCACCTCCTCCATAGTGACAGGGGAGAAGAGAGAGAATAGGGATACAATTTCAAGCAGGTTGATAGGTTTGGTATGGGGAAGATGGATGAGGGAATTCTAGTCTGATTGCAAAGGAGTGGATATAATGATAGAGCATCAAATCTCTTCCACATAAGCAGGAAAGCAAAACAAGAAGGGAGGGACTGCTTGTGTAAGGTGGTAGTGTTGGTGAGAGACCTCAGTGAGGTCAAATAATTGCCTGCTGGATATGACAGAATAATAAGCTAGAAGAATAGGAGGTGGTAATCCAGAAAGGGTGCTTGAAACAGAGTTTGAAATGGTAAAATCATCGGGGTTGGCAAGGTAAAAAATGTGGCCATGAGACTTTGTGAGGTGGAAAAGATAAAGAAACGCTGTGATCAAGAATCAGATAAGATAGGGTGTTGGATGGATCATCCAGGTGATGTCATCAGGAAAAACAAAGTGGGAGACCCTCTCAGGTGTTAAAATCACCAGTAAATAAAGGGAATGATCGAGAGTGGTCAGTAAATAACAACCACTTGGAGAAGTAGTAACTAATATAGTCTGATGGCACAAGCTTCAAAGAAACAAAGCTTTGAAGGAGGAGAAATAAATTGTTTGAAACACCTACTGCACTCCCAGGTACCGAGGTACTTGAGATAAGGGACAATAATATGACTCCACTGTAAATGGAAAATTAAATTTTGATATAAAAAGTTTAAAGAAATTCAGAGTAGGAAGGAATTAACACAAAGCAATGGAGAAAGCTTTATGGAAGGAATGGTCTTGAAAAATAAACAGAATTTCATAGATTTTAAGATTTAAGAGGTGAATCGCCTGCAACAACCCTCATTTTACCTAAGGAAACTGAAACCTGTTCAAGCAACATCTAAAATCATACAGCAGATTTGTGACTGAGCTAGGGTTAGAATGAATTTCAAGACTCCTTATTCTCTATATTATATTATACTACATTCTCGATGTAGGGAAGAGAAAAGAATATTTATTTTATTTATTAATTCTTTTTTTGAGAGGGAGTCTTGCTCTGTCACCCAGGCTAGAGTGCAGTGGCACGATCTTGGCTCACTGCAACCTCCATGTCCCGGGTTCCAGCGAGTCTCCTGCCTCAGCCTCCTAAGTAGCTGGTATTACAGGCGCCCACCATCATGCCAGCTAATTTTTTTTTTTTTTTTTTTTTTTTTGTATTTTTAGTAGAGATGGGGTTTCACTATGTTGGCCAGTCTGGTCTCAAACTCCTGACCTAGGGTGATCCGCCCACCTCGGCCTCCCAAAGTGCTAGGATTATAGGCATGAGCCACCACACCCGGCCTGAATATTTTATTTAAAATAAAATGAATAAAATGAATGTGTTCAAAAGCTTAAAGGGAGAAATGAACAGGAAATCAGTGTGAGTAGATAAGAGTGTTTTTATCTGGTACTAATACAAGGTGATGTCCAGAAAATACAATAGAGTCAGCTAGAGAAGGTTTGGACTTGCAAAATAAAACGTGGGTTCAGTGCTCACTGTGATAATACTGCATGGAAGCACCGCCAAATCCTGTAGTGGCTTAAAACAGCCAGTCTATGGGCCTGTGGATGTCCATGGCAGCTCTGCCCCAGACTGGCACAAACCAGGGCAGTTTATCCTGGGAGAGGTAGTTGTTAACCATTCACCAGCACACCTCCGGCTGCAGGTAAGGTTCAGGTGTATTCCAGGAATGCCACACTGTAGGAGCCAAGGAGCCACCACACTGGGCAAGCCGTCCTCACAGCAGAGGGTCAAAGCTCAGGAGAGACCAGCAGAAACACATGCTGCACTTCACAGCCTCTGCTCAGCCTGGCACACACTGCCATCCACAGACACATTTGTTGGTTAAAGCAAGTCCCGTGGCCAAGCTCAAAGTCAATGGAGCAGAGAAATATACTCCACCTACAGGGAAGCCATCCTCAAAGGGGAAGTAAATAATTGTGAATAAATAATCCAGCCTTCCTCAGCATGGTAACAAGGAACCACTACTGGTTCTTCAGTCGGCTCAGGTCCAGCAGTAATATTGAGATGAACGCACTAGTTGGATTGTACCAGTTGTTCAAATATTAAAGCACCTCAGCTGATAATCAGCCACTGCTCCAAGACCCTCAAGGACTCCCTCCCCCATGATCCCGATTCCTGGAGAAGCCCTAGGCAGGCTCAGTGGAATAATAATCTGCGTGTTTTATGGGAGTCAGTCCAGTACAGAGCAGAGCTAAGAGTACAGGCTCTATCTGGGTTCACATCCGGGCTCCTTGTGTAATAGCTATGAACACTGGGCACATTATTTAAACCCTTTATCTCTTCCTGTTTCTCTTCTGTAAAGGGGAAATAATGCTATATACATCACAAGGCTGTGAGAATTAAATTAGTTAATGTATGTAAAATACTTAGCACAGTGCCCAGCTCATGATAAACTCCATACCATATTTACTATTAATAATAATAGTATGAGCAACAAATTAGTACTTATTAGACTGATACATGCACGCACACAAAGCAGTAATACACATATGGCAAGGATATGAACCAAAACTGTACCAAGCTACTGGAATGGTTGCCTATGCAGAGAATGGTGATCAAAGGGAATAAATACATTAAAACACTGATCACTGAGTTCCATTCCCAGAGATTCTGATTCTGTTTTGGTCAGGAATAGGGCTTTACTGGCATGTGGACTGGAAATCTCTGTTCTTCCAAAAGCAGCCCAGGAGACTGTGATACACGAATGGGTTTGGGACACACCGAGTAGTAAAAGGAGCATGTTCCTTGTGGTTCCAACACACTTAGGTCCACATTCCAGCCCTGACTCTCATTATAGTTTCTTGGACAAGTTATTTAATCCTCTGATCCTCTGTTTCCTTTGGTAAACAAACAAAAAAAAGACACTGCAACTATATTAGTTAGGACTTTTCAGTTTACAGCCATGAGAACTTAAATTCAAATTCACTTGAACGACACCAACGAAAAAGGAAATTTATTGGTGACCAGAAGCAAACCACAGAAAAGTGGCTGTGTGGCTGTGGTGCTAGCCCAGGGGCATTTGGCTTCAGGTACTCTGGCTTTCCAGGAAAGTATTCGTGTCGTCTGAATGCCTGTTTCTCTCCATATCCTCCCTGCCTCCACCATGACCCATCCCTACTTGTTCTTGTTTGGTTTTATCCTCTCCTACAAAGGACAGGTTATTTCCATGTGGCAGAGATCATGACCATAAAGGCCTAAGATTCTGATTCTTCCAGATCCATAACCTAGTATGTAAGATGGGGTTATCGCTGTCCGCTTCAGTGGAAATATCCAGTGATGGGACCTCATTGACTGGGCTTTGCTCCTCATGGTTGGGACCAGGGATGTCCTGGCACCAGATGTGTGTGGCAGGAGTTTGCATAGAGATGGAGGATGGGAAGAATGCTGAGCAGTCCAAGATTATAACTGCCAGAGCCCCCTCATTCAGGTATAAAAACGTGTGGCACTCACCTGCAGATCGTGGACACTCAAATATTAGTCCCCTTCCTCTTCCTCTCTTCCTGATTTGAATGCAGGAAAGGATTTTTTTTTTTTTTTTTTTGAGACGGAGTCTCGCTTTGTCACCCAGGCTGGAGTGCAGTGGCCGGATCTCAGCTCACTGCAAGCTCTGCCTCCCGGGTTCACGCCATTCTCCTGCCTCAGCCTCCCGAGTAGCTGGGACTACAGGCGCCTGCCACCTCGCCCGGCTAAGTTTTTGTATTTTTAGTAGAGACGGGGTTTCACTGTGTTAGCCAGGATGGTCTCGATCTCCTGACCTCGTGATCCGCCCGTCTCGGCCTCCCAAAGTGCTGGGATTACAGGCTTGAGCCACCGCGCCCGGCCAGGAAAGGATTTTTAACTACCGTGATCTAAAATACCATTCTTATTTCCACCTCCCGGATCTGTGGAACAAAGACACACAGCTACTGCTGCATGGATTTCCTACACTTGCTCATTCCCTCATGTAACTGAGGAAAAGAACAAGTCACCGAATTTAGTGATTTGAAGATTTAATTTTATGGCTTAATTTATCTATCCTTACTAAACACTTTTTAAAACTATAAATATAGTAGTAGAATCAAAATTATTGGGATTTGTTTTTACTCATTAGTTTCAAGAAATCTTTCAGAGTTAATGTTGTATTGTATTATATATTGTTGATTTAGTTGACGGAACCTTGAAGACCTGGGTATAATTCAGTTCATCCTAGGCAAGCCACTTGACTTCTTAGAATCTTATTCTTCTCATTTATTAAAAAATGGATGCTAATAGCATCTGTACTGCCCACCTTATAGGGTTGTGTGAGGACCCGTATTAGGTCATGTATGTAAAATCACTTTGTAAAATGAAAAGGCAAGAATTAACAGAAGACTTTTCTCCTTTTAAATAAGCTCTTTAAACTAAAAATAGAACTGCAATTTGACCCAGCAATCTCATTACTAGATATACAGCCAAAGAAAAAGAAATATTTCTATCAAAAAGACACATACACTCACATGTTCACTGCAGTAATGTTCACGATAGCAAAGACGTGGAACCAACCTAGGTGCCCATCAATGATGGATTGGATTTTTAAAATGTAGTACATGTACACCATGGAATACTATGCAGCCATGAAAAAGAATGAAATCATGTTCTTCGCACCAACGTGGATGCAGCTACAAGCCATTATTCTGTGCAAATTAATGCAGAAACAGAAAATCCAAAATCACATGTTCTCACTTGGGTAGAAACTAAATCTTGGATACTCGTGGGCATAAAGAGGGGAACAAGACAGCGGGGACTCCGAAAGGAGAGAGGAAGGGAGGAGGCAGGCTGAAAAACGTCCTATTGGGTACTATATTCACTATTTGGGCAGCGTGATCATGCATTATACCCTTGTAACAAACCTGCAGTAAATCTAAAAGAAAAATTGAAATTAAATAAAATAAATAAAAATAAATAAGCTCTTTGAAAAGCAAAGAAGAAAAATTTCCAAGTTGGTTTATGTTCTTATATATTCTGATATTATTTCCAATGTCTTTGAATAAAATGTCCATGTGGCATAATTTAAGCTTTCTCTCTAACAGAACCAGAATCTTATGAGCCTGTGAAAATTCCAACCCAGTCCTTGCTGCAGGATGTTGCGGGACAAGCAAGAAAAGAAAAAGTGAAGTTGCCTCGTTATTTGCTGAGTTCCAAGCCTAAGTCTCAACCTCTTGCAAAGGTAAAACAAACATGGGAACAAATGCCCCACAACCAATCAGCATTTGATGTAATTCTTTATTTTTTATTTTTTTCAATCCTGCTCCTTTTGTAGATTTTATGTAATTCTGATTCATTGAAGTTATTAGTTTCCAACCACTGTGTACTGCTATTGACCATATTGATATTGCTATTGATCTCACCATGAAGCTCTTTAAACTTACATCTCACACATGTAAACACAGGCAGTGCTTTGATGGAGCTGGCTCATACAGGCTCCTGGGAGAAATTTTATGAGCCAGTTATCAAACCACTGATAGCTTGAAATCAGCCATGCTGGGAGTACTTGCACCATAAAATTGGTAAACACTAGAAATCAGAATTGTTTTCAGACAGCCAGTTTACCAGCATACTACTACTGGCTAAAGGAATCATTGGCCACCGTTGCCATGACTCTTAGGATAAAATCCAAATGACTTAACATGAGGACAAGGCCCCATTTGCTTCTTCGCCCTCACCCTGTCAAACTCACTATAATTCAGTCATTGTAGATTTCATTCTTTACAAGTACTAAGCTCCTTCCTTCCTCAGAGCCTCTAAGATTAAGATTCCACCCAGTTCTATTGGGAAACCTTCTGGAGTCCACCAGTTTTGATAATTGTCTTTTTTTTCTTCCATGGCACACTGTGTTCATCTCCATCACAGAATTTATTGTTATATATAACTGACAAAATTACAGTACGTCTCAAACTTTAATGTGCCTATGGATTACCTCAGGATCTTATTAAAATTCAGATTCTGACTCACTAGGTCTGGTGTAGGGCATGGGGTTCTGCAGTTCTAACAAACTCTGAGATGATGTCACCGCTGCTGATGTGAGGAATAATAAGGGCACAGACCAATGGTTCTCAAAGTGTGGTTGTCTGACCAGCAGCATTGCCAACACTAAGAACTTGTTATAAATGCAAATTCTTGGGCCCTGCCCCCAACCAACAGAATGAAAAACTCTGGGGGTAAAGTCAGCAATCTGTGTATTATTATTAATGAGTCCTCGAGGAGATTCTGATGGAAGCTAATGTTTGATGACCACTGGCACAGATGGAAGAGCACAGACTCTCGAATCAGGCAAACTTGAGTCTGAATCTTTGCTATGCTACTTACCACTTGAACAATTATCTTTCACTTCTCTGAACTTGACTTCCTTATCCTTAAAAGAAAGCCTAAAATACCTCCCTAAACGGCTGTTGTAAGGATTACATGAGACTATAAACATTCATTTCCTCCAGCAACCAAAAAGTTATTTTCCTCTGGTGACAGGGCCTTTTTTTTTTTTTTTTCTAATCTTGGGAACTCAAAATAGAACCATTTTATTAATTTTTCCTTAATGCAAAGGTGCAAGATTCTGTTGCAGGAAAAGTGAACACATCCTCTATTGCATCTGCCGCCGTTAATAATCCACAGTCATCCCCTTTTGGGTTCCATCTTCTCCCGTCATCAGTGAAGTTTGGAGTGCTTAAGGAAGGACATACCTATGCCACAGTTGTAAAGCTCAAGAATGTTGGAGTGGACTTCTGCAGGTGAGGCCAAGGGACGAAAGGTCTGCCTACCTTTCCCTACCCTGTGACTTGTCTTTGGTCACCTCCATCAGTAAATGTTTATTGGACCGAACTATAATTACTCCTTGAATCTTCACATGATTCATTCAGTCATTTACACACTTATTCATTCATCAACAAATCAGTGAGTGTTTATCGGGCTCCAATTATATGGTAGATACTTCCTTGCCCTCCTATTCATCATTATTCATACTTTGGTAAAAGCAACTCACATCCTGATCTCCACTAGTGGAAAAAAAGGAGGAGGTTGTACAAGTGTTACAGCTACTAATGCACAATAATTGAAAGTCTTTTTCTCAAATCTACTAACTATAATAATACCAGCGGATGTTTGTTTGCACAGTATGATCTGAAAAGCACTTTTAATTACATTGTTTCTGCATAATGGAGGGAAAAACCTTATGAGACTACTATAAAAGGAGAAACTGTGTAACTTGTTTTAACATCTTGTAGGTTAGCAGAGGCCAGACTTCAGATCTCCTAAGTCCCACCATATGCCTTGCTTTACTAATACTTTGTTTTGTGTGAAATTTCAAACCTTTCCATTGGATCAATAAACCATATACCTCTACCAAACCATTCCCAAGTACAAAATGTCCACTATTCTATCTTAAACATAAGCATGTGTATTACTTCCATTAAAATGGAATATATGTTTATTTCAGTTGCAGTCATTTTCAGAGTTCAGTGGTAAGTCCTTCACGAATGTTTGTGATTCTGATTGATGATTGGAAATCAGATAAAACAAAATGATAGAAGCATCCAGTTTGAAAGATCCCTGTCCTATTTCAGTTGTTTCAGTTGAGGCAAATCCCCAGCTTCAGGAATGACCTTTGCTTCCTGAGAAACAATCTGATGTGGAACTCAGGCCACCAAATCACACATTATTATTTTTTAGGTTGTTGCCAACAAGGTGGGTGGGGAGAAATAGAGAGTCAACCTCAAACTAATAAAACTCATTCGTGCGGGTCCTGTCGCTCCAGTATAAAATTTTAGTTTTGGAGATTTCACTCCTCAGCTTGTTAATTCAGCCACGATAGAGCAGACAGCAAGGTTGATGGAGGAAGAAGCAGTGTTGGGGTCAGAGTGGAGGTAGGCTTTCCTTGGCATTTTAATTTACTCCAGGTCTTTAACCTTCAAGCAGAACCCACAAACCACAGGAAGGGAGAGAGATCAATAAGCACCATGTGTGAGCTCAGAGCTTTTCAAGTTCTTCGACATTTTCTGAGCCTTTCTGTTTCTCCTCTCCTCAAACATGCAAACCCCATACCAAGATAGAGCAAGGCTGGCTCCCATGCTCCACTGCCTTCCAAAAGAGCCTTTATTCTTCAACTTAACGACCCAGCTGCCAGCATTTGCGTTCATGCTGGCAGCTACGCTGAAATGCACACACCAGCCAAACAGTCCCACTGCCCAAGCCTGGGCTGCTCATCAGCAACCAGTAACAAAGGGTTGAAATTCAGGTTGGAGCCCATTTTATGCTGATGAAAACTGTTGGAAAGGCAGTTGTGAAATGGGCCCCAGATTCTTCTCCCAATTGAATATTAAAGTTGTTTTTTTAATGGTATGGTCCCGGCTCCTGTGTAGCAAGTATTAACACCTTCCTTATTTTATAACATCCCAGCTTATTCATTGCTCCTGTTTTTCATTATGGCATAAATTTATTTTCATCTTGCTGCCTTGTAGGTTTAAAGTAAAGCAGCCCCCACCCAGCACAGGACTGAAAGTGACTTACAAACCTGGACCCGTAAGTCCTATATGTCATCTATTGTGTGTCCTTGCATGCATGCAAATGAATATGTATAGGTTTCCAGTGAAGTGGGCTTTGAAATCATTCTGCCCATTCATTTTAAACTATGTATAAGTCTAATGTTTTTAATATCATAAGCAAAAGATTTCTGATAGTGATACAGTATGTGGCTTGGTGGCATTCATTCCAGGTGGTAACCATGAGACCGATCCTATGCATAAACAGAGTTAAACTGCCAGCTATGGAAACAATTCCAAAGCTCACCTCACTTGTCCCAATATTACAGTTATGTACTGTTGTATAAAAACTACCGTTTTAAAAAGTAAATCCTTATGCAAACTGAAAAAATAATTATTCCATTCTTTATATTTTATGTAAATCTGATTTGCTCTCTTGGTATTTGCCAGAGAATATTATTTAATGCTATACTAAGAAATCATATTTGTTTGTTTATTTATTTATTTATTTTTATTTTGAGACCGAGTCTCACTCTGTTGCCCAGGCTGGAGTGCAATGGCATGATCTTAGCTCACTGCAACCTCTGCCTCCCGGGTGCAGGCACTTCTCCTCCCTCAGCCTCCTGAGTAGCTGGGATTACAGGTGCATGCCACCACGCCCGGCTAATTTTTGTATTTTTAGTAGAGACAGGGTTTCACCATGTTGGTCAGGCTGGTCTCAAACTCTTGACCTCGTTATCCACCTGCCTTGGCCTCTCAAAGTGACGGGATTCCATGCATGAACCACCACACCCAGCCAAGAAATAATATTTATTAAATTCATAAGTTGCCTCATTTCTCCAAAGATCTCTGAAAATACAAAATAAAAAATGTCAACCTATTCTGACTTTGATACATCCTCCAAAATGTTATGTTTAGTAAAAAATATGCATATTAATAACATATTCTCACTTTAAATTATAATTTCAGAAATATAGGATGATATAAACATAAGTTCATCCTAAAATATAATAGTCACATTTGTAAGTCTTTATCAGTGCATCATCTGGCTGCTTTAACACGCCTTTTACTTCATACTTCACTCAGCAAATTTTGAGTTCCTCCCATATGCCATTGAAAGTGGCCAGGGCACAGAGGATGATAAAAATGAGTAAGACACATGAGACGCTCACAGAGCCAGGCACATAGTGGGTACTCGAGAGAGGTGTGATTCAGTGACAGAATGAAGTGAGTTGGTCTGGCAGACGCGTGACCCACTCATCACAGATGGGAAGAGCGCATAGGCCTATGAGAACGGTGCACAGAAGGATCCAGTCCTGTTAACAAGCACCCAATGCTCCCTGAGTCTGAAGCTCTTAAAGCATGCCCAGTCATAGGCTCACACAGAAGGGTTGGTTTGGTATAGCGCAAAGCCAGTTGACTTATTGTCACGACTGTGCCATCAAGCAGTTCAGTTAATGCTCTGAGCCTTGTTTTCCTCATCTGTAAAGTTCAGACCAGATTATTTCTTAGCCCCCTTCTAGCTGTAATATGCTCTACAGAAAACAGTATTATACAGGCTGAAACTCCAAACAGAAACATTTTGGGATTATATCCACTAATTCACAAGTACTGGCCTGAAGTAATTCACCACTGTACTGTGTCAAGATTTCAGAACCTTCACAACATAAGGCAAAAGACAAAAATCAAAACAAGCCCTTCTTCCACTGTTCTGGGAAGTTAGCAAATCTCATTTTAATTTGAAGTAGGGATTATGCCAAAAGCCAAAATAGCTGTTGGATCAACCTTTATAGGTCCTAAAAACCCAGCATGTAGTCTTTGAAGCTCACTCTATACTATAAGGTTTTTTTAGTTTGACAACAGGCTTTGATAGTAGGTTTTGGCTCTGGCAAAAAAATATAATCTGTAGACTTCCCCATATGTAAATCTAACCACTGTTCGGCTTGGTTAGTTGCCAACACTAAATGAATCTGCTCAAAGCCTGGGCAAACCTGTATGATGGCTATGTTCCAGCTCTCCTCATGCTGAATTTCATCATTACCCAGCCCTGCTCCAACTGCTGGACTTGGAGGAGAAGGGTCTGCTGCTGGATATCCTCCAGCATGCATACGCTCACAAGTACATTGTTGAAAAAACGGAAACCTTTTTCAATTCTACTATTTATAAAATTATATTGAAGAAAACATTCCATTTGTATCTAATTGCTTTTCATGTAGTCGTTTCAGATTTATTTTTTTTCCAGATAACTGTTCCCAAGTCTGCTTTTTAACCCACCTCCTGGAGAGGCAACTTAGAAACATAAATAGCTCTCTCTTTGCTGGCTAGTGTTCTTTTCAAGGAACAAGGCAAGATGCCCGTGCCTTGCTGTGTTCCTTCTTCCTTCTGTATCAGGTTTCTTCTTTGTTGGTACAGTCCGCTTCCATGGGTTTTCAGAACTAAGCAGTTGGGCATTTCAACTAATTTTGTCTCCCTCTACTGGCTTCATTATTTTATGCAGCCTACATTAGGAATACCCTAAAGTCACGTTTTTCCAACCCATGGCCCGGGACAGCTTTGAATGCAGCCCAACACAAATCCCTAGACTTTCTTAAAACATGATGAGATTGTTTTGCGATTTTTTTAAGCTTATCACCTGTCGTTACTGTTAGTATATTTTGTGTGTGACCCAAGACAATTCTCCTTCTTCTAATGTGGCCCAGGGAGGCCAAAATAGTGGACACCCCTGCAAGAAACAGGGTAGGAAAGTTATGATACTCACCAAGTCCGTGAGGTGAATTTTTTCTTTTTCTTTCTTTATTTTTTATTTATTTATTTATTTTTTTTTTGAGACGGAGTTTTGCTCTGTCGCCAGACTGGAGCGTAGTGGCACGATCTTGGCTCCCTGCAACCTCCGCCTCCTGGGTTCAAGCAATTCTCCTGCCTCAGCCTCCTGATTTATATTTATATTAGATTAAATTGATCTTTATCTGAAGTAGCCCCTATTGCAGATTTCACTACTGAAAGTCACTACCGACATTCAAAAACTAACACAATTAGGAGTATTGCAAAATTTTGCCTTCAGTTCTACTTCCAGTAACCTGGCATTTAGCTTCCTTATGCTTTTTCCTAAATAGAACCTGGTTTGCCCCTTCAACAATTTACCCTGGGTCCCCTTTACTTAATGGAATTCTATCTTCATTATGAAGTAATTCTGCTAAATGCTTTTAATAACTACCATTTATTAGTGCAAAATTTATAGATGAAGAAACCAAAGGTAAGAGAGTTTAAATAACTTGCTCAAATTCATATTAAAAGCAAGGTTTGAACTGAGAGTTGTCTGGTCCTAAAGCTACCTTGTGTCTTACAGGTGGCAGCTGGTTTGCAGACGGAACTGAATATACAGTTATTTGCCATGGCTGTTGGAGAGGATGGGGCCAGGGGATCAGCACACATCTCTCACAATATTGAGATTATGACTGAGCATGAGGTTCTGTTCCTACCTGTGGAAGCAAATATCCTTTAATGTTCAACTTGAGTAATCATATATAGTGCAGAAATTACACGAGTGAGGAAAACATGGAAGTCAAAATACATCTCTACTTTATTAATTCTATCTTCAAAATCAGAGTTAAATTTATTAAGACAAAGGGTATCTTCATCCATCTTTGAAAGCACCTAGCCAAATCTAAAAAAATACCTGACACACAGTATATGTGCAGTAACTTCAAGCTGAATAAATGTAAATGTTATTGGCTATCTATGGAATATCAGACAGAATAACAAAACGGCAAGTCTGTATCACAAAAAATTGTAATTTTATAGGATAGGAGATACCTTCTTATTGTAAAGGTTGGGTATTCACTGAATTATGCATGCATTCCTCCATATCAGTGTCTCCAGCCACACAGATATTAGACATATATCAAGTACCTATTACCTCCAAGGTACTGTATGAAATAGTTTATCATACATAAAAATGGATAAATGGACCCTGTCTTAAAAGGCATTATATAATCTAGTAGCAGAAATAAAGTCTTCACATTTTATTTCTGTTTTGTACTTTCTCCAGTGGCATGAACTGTGTGCTGCTTGTGTTATAGTTCCATATTTATTTGATATTTGAGCTGGATCTTATAGAATGTGAAAACTTGATTGACAGGAACTTTAAGTACAAAGAATGAACAAACCATGGCAACAGGAAAGCTCCAGGTGTTTGGGATGATTGGCAGGGAGTTCAACTTGCCAAGAGCTTGAGTATTAGGAATATAGTGGGAAAGTAGGTTGGAGTCAAGTTATGAAAGATCTTAAATCCTTGGCTTGGATTTTATTATTTAAGCAGCAGTGAACCACTGCAGATTCCTGACTCCGTGGGTGATATGATCAGCATATCCTTATTAAGATGAATCCAGTGTTATTGTGTAGGACATGTTGAAGGGGAACAACTGGATGTGTAAAAGAACCATTAGAAGTCTACCTGAATGGGCCATGTGTAAGCACAAGAACTGTGGGAATGGGGGAACAGTCAACATAAAAGAGGGATATGAATGAAAGACATGGTGGGGGAAGGAAACTGCAAAATCTGAGGTAGAAGTCATTGATGGATGGAAGAAAGAGGACATAGAGTTCAACTTCAAAGTTTTGGGCTGAGGTAATGAATCATGGATATGTAATATTAGATCTCAACTGAGAAGTCAGAATTGGAGATATAATAATTTTAAGCATTGTTTACACAGAGGTGATGGCTGAACGTATGGGCAAAGAGCAGAAATCTGGAGTCGGTTTAGGGAACAGGAGGAAGAGGAGCCAGTGGAGACAGAAGCAGCAATTAGAAAATGATGAAATACTTCAGAAGCCTTAGGAAGAATTTCAAGGAAAACATGGACACAATTGACAGGCGCTATTGAAATGTCAAAGAAAATTCAGATTTAAAGTGTTAAATTTGGTGGGAACAAAAACTAAATTGCAAAAGGTAAAGAATGACTGTATTAAGAAAACAGAAACATTAGTTATGGATATTCTTTCAAGAAAATTTATTAAAGGAAAGAGCAAGAAAACATGGTACCTCAAGGATGCAACAGAATATAGGAAGGATTTTCAGTTTAGTGTAGACCTATGTGTTTGTAGGTTGAAGAGAATGGAGCAGAAGAGGTATATTAAAAATATGAATGCATAGAAGTAATTGAAACTGCAATATCCAAAACAGGGCAAAAGAATAATAATAAAAAAAAAAAAACAGAGCCGAAGGGTTAGTCTTGGCAAGGGAGAAGCTGAAGATAGCTAAGGATTCAGACATTCTGAGGTGAAGGAGAAAGTTCAAGGAACTTGTGTCAGATAGCACTGATGTCAATAAATGAAGTGTAGTTCATTCATTCATTTATGCTTTCAAAGATGCAGAAACCCCTGCCTTTATGTAGCTCACATTCCAGTGGGAGGACAGACAATACACAAAGTAAGTAAACCATAAACAATGATGGCAGTAAGTACAATGGAGCAAAATATAAAGTAGGAAAGGAAAGTCCTCCCTGGGAAAGTCTCCCTTCCTCTCACCTTCCTTCCCTTCCTTTTTCCTTTCCTTTTTTTGAGTAGTGATGACAGGGTTTTTCCATTGTGATAGAAGGAAACTAGCCAAGGAACTAGTTTCTTCCTCTGGGAACTAAATCAAGTGCCCTTACCCTCTCCACACAGGTTATTAGATGCAAATACCTGAATCACTGCTGCTGATCATAGCAATGAAATCATTTGTATTTATAATAAATTTTCTATTTCCCTGCTTACAGATTAGAGAGAAACTGTCAGACACAGATAAAGGGCAAAAAATCTTATCAGATCTTTTATCTACATTGGACATTACTTCCAATGTCAACAATGATAATTCATAGCCCATTTCCCAAGATCTGTCATTTTCCCCACCAAAAAAAAAAAACCACAAAATCTGATGTAGATATGGTTTGGGGCTTGACCATGCTGATGACTCCTTATAGAAAGCCAGTCGCAGTTAGGAGAGAAATGTACCTCAGGGAGAACAGAAGACATTCTAGACATTGGCATATCCATCCTCTAACCCCCAAGCCTGAGCACGTAGAATTTGCATTGGATAGACGGGTACCTAAAGTTGAACTAATGTTGCTAGAGTTATTTCGGTTTATATATGCAAATCACTTGGTCATGAAAAGCACAGCCCTTAACAAGTATTTTACCAGTTTTAACAAGCATCAATTATGATAAGCGACCAAAAGACTTTCCCCAGGGAAAAGAAAATCCAATGGTCCAGAGAACTTCTGCAATTCATTCCTCCACACTTGGAGTCTTCATGTCTCGTAAAGTTTCTCCACATTAGGTACAGTAAGTAGTAAATGGGAATTTGATTGTCAAGCATTCAAATTTGAGGTATTAGATCCCAGGTTTCTTCCCCTCTCCTTATAGTCAGAAACCCATAAGCCACCTATCCTGAATGAATGAAAATATTTGTTTAAATAACCATACTAGTTACTCCTTTATATATATTATAAAATCTAATCCTCATGCTATCTAGAAGACAGTTTTTCCCACTTTATAAATAAGAAAACAGGGGTTCAGATAGTTTGCTTACTTCTTAAGTGGAAGAAGTAAAAATCTAAACTACTTCAATGTGATTCTAAAGTCCATTCTTTCAAGCAGTGATTTCATTGTTCAGATAAAGTTGATCTTACTCTCTAAAAAGTAGCAGCACAGACACAAACACCAAGGTGCCCTTGAACTTGAGAATTTACAATTAAACCAGTGTTTTTCAAACTTTTTAGACTCAAGACTCCTTTTATTGTCTTAAAAATGATTGATGATCCCAAAGAGCTTTTGTTTATGTGAGTGATATCAATATTTACCAAGTAAGAAAACTGGGAAAATTTTAAAAATTTAAAAATAATAAACCCAGTTTATTCATATAAATGACATTTTTAATGAAAAATAACTTTTCGAAAACAAACATGTAATAAAGGTAGTATTGTTTTCTATTTTTGCAAATCTCTTTAATGTCTGACTTAGTAGAACATAACTGGATTCTCACATCTGCTCTGTATTCAAACTGTTATCATTCACACATCATATACCCTCTGGAAAACTCAGCTCTATGCCTAAGTGAGAATAAGAGAAAAAGGCAAATAACATATTGTATTAATTTCCTTGGGGTGCCGTAACAAAGTACCACAAACCAGGTGGCTTACAGAAACAGATATTTATTCTCTCACAGTTTAGAGGGAGAGAAGTCCAAAATCAAGGTGTCAGCAGGATTGGTTCCTTCTGGAGGAATAATCTGTTCTACGCATCTCTCCTCATTTCTGGTGGTTGCCAGGAATCCCTGGCATTCCTTGGCTTGTAGTGGCATCACTCCAACATCTACCTCTGTCTTCACAGGGCAGTCTTCCTCGTGTATTTCTCTGTGTGCCTCTCTCATTGGATTTAGGGGCTACCCTAATCCTGAATGACCTAATCTTAACTTGATTACATCTGTAAAGACTCTATTTACAAATAAGGTCACTCACAGGTTCTACTAGACATGAATTTTGGAGGGCCAAACCCAGTACAGCCTGCCCTCTGGTCCCTCAAAATTCATGTTCACCCCAGGTGCAAAATGCAGTCCTCCGTCCCAATATTCCCCAAAGACTTAATCCATTCCTGCATTAACTCTAAAGTCTCATCTAAAGATCACCAACTCAAAAAGTCTCAAAGCTCATCATCTAAATGAGGTATGGGTGAGGCTCTGAGCATGAACTGTCCTGGCCTCCTTTCCATCTATAGACCTATGAAACTGAAAAACAAGTTACCAGCTTCCAGAATACAATGGTGGGACCACCATAGGATATGAATTCCCATGCCAAAAGGGAGAAGACGGAAGAAATAAAGGAGTCACTGGTCTACAGCAACTTTGCAACCCAGAAGAGCAAATTCCATTAGATTCCAAGGACTGAGAATCGGTGGCACCATCTGCCCTGTATGCCCATGGAGGCTCCACCAATCCCAGCCTCTAGGCCCTCAAAGACTCCACTGGCCCCACCCTCTGAGCCCTCAGCTTTGGCCCTCTGCAACAGTCCTACCCTCTGGGCAGCCCGTTTCCTGCTTACAGAATTCCAGAAATCTGACAGCCTTTCTTCATTTTGTACTCTCTCTCTCTCTCTCTCCTTCAGTCCAAGCTGTCAGTGTTTCTGCTGATACAACATTCTCATCCTCCCTAATCTAACCTCATCTTAACTAACTACATTTGTAAAGACTCTGTTTCCAAATAAGGTCACATTCACAGAATCCAGGTGGACATGAATTTTCAGGGAACAGTAATCAACCCCAAACATATATCTTAATATTGTAGTTTTGGACTACACTCTGGGAACCACTAAATTAGGACATAGTTTATTTCAGTTCTCGGCAGCGACTTTCAGAAGTTAGCCCAAACTGAGAAGTGTACAGTCTGCATCTCTAGCTAGACAATTCTGAAAACTATGGAATAGCTCTCAAAGATTCATAATTCCTGTTGGCACCAATCTATCAAAAGTAATTCATGAATCTACCTAATAGATGAAATGTCTTAAATAATGTCTTTATGCCTCTTTGTGCATATTATTGCAGACTTAATGAGATTAAATAGATGCAGTAACAGTAGTAACTTTAAGCACTTCACAATAACTGTGTGGGTAGGTGCTATTCTACCCATTTTATAAATAAGGAAAAGGTTAGGTAATTTGCTCTATAGAAGCTGTATTAGTTATGTGTTGCTATATCATAAACCACCCCAAAACAGTGGCTTACAACAATAAACATTTATGATCTCATAGCTTGAGTCAGGAATCAGGCACAGCTCAGTGGGGTCTTCTGGCTCAACTGGGGATGAATCTGCTTTCAAGCTCACTCAAGCAGCAGTCAGCAGGATTCGGTTTCTTGCAGGCTGTTAGACTGTGGGCCATGGCTCCTCACTGGCTATTGTCTGGAGACTGCCACTCGGTTCCTCACCATGTAGGCCTCGCTTTAGGGAATCTCACAACATGGCAGCTTGGTTCATCAGAACAAGCAAGCAAGCATGAAGAGCCAGAGTGTGAACAAGGTAGAATTCAGTGCTTTATAACGTAATCTTGGAAGAGACAGCCCATTACATTTGCTGTATTCTGTTCACTAGAAGCCAGTCACTAGGTCCGACCCCATACTCAAGGGTAAGGGATACACAAGGGCAACACTGTGAGGCCCTATATAAGAGTTGGGCTCAGTGACTGTCACACAATGTGTACTATGTTCTAAAAACATACCACGGCTGCTTGGATCCCAAAAACCTCAGAAATAAAGAGAAAGGACTTGAATATATGGTGATACTACCTTTAAGAACCTTAGCCCCATCTCAAACTTAGGATCCTAAATTATGAGGAATGGGGGTGGATTGCAGATGGTACCTGTAAGCCCATGTGGTTTCTTCATTAAGCTTCTGCTCACAGCCTCCCTCTCTTTCTGAAGACTAACCTGGCCTGAAAAGGCTGCATTGAGCAGGCTCATCATTTACAGTTGATAAGTGAATAGAGTCCTATATATAGTCCTGTACCTACCAACAGATACCATTGCTTTCCTGGGCACTGTCCTAGATCTGTGCTAGAGATTTGCTAGATTTCTTTAGAATGAGATATGATTTATGACATTTGCCATTGAGAAACAATTTAATGCCAAATATACAAAGCACCTAGCTTCTAGCCAGTGAATTTCAAAATTGTTAAGCATATTTTCTCTAAGTGGATGGATATATACATTTAAAAAAATAAGCCTAAATGTTTTACTCTCAATAAACAATTCAAGAGCCTTTTTTTTTTTTAAATGGAGTCTCGCTCTGTTGCCCAGACTGGAGTGCCATGACACAATCTCAGCTCACTGCAATCTCAAAAGGCTTTTCTTTATGGTACTACAGAATTTCTACAGGTAACTTACTTCACAATATGCAAGAGATGTTAGTCATTAAATAGTTTTTATATTAAGGATTATATACAGCCAATGGCTAAGGCAATGAATACTGACTTAATGACTAGAAATGTGCTTGGCCTAAAATTTACTTTATAATGCACCTGTTGACCTTAAACTTTTAGGGTTAAAGAGTTTCAAGTATTTTGACCAAAAGTTGTAACTTAGCTAGGTTCTGTACATGTCACTTTATCATAAAAGTTCCCCTTCTCTTTGATTTGCATAACACTTAGCAGACAGAAACATCTTTACATTCCCTAGCACTATCAGGCTTTTGAATTATAAATGGTGGCAAAGCTATGGGAAAACAGCAACTTTTAACATAAGAGGAATTATTAATGATGTATACATCTAGAATGCCCTCCTGGAACTTGTTTTGGTTTGGAAACCATCAAAAATGTTACTAGAAAGTGACATTTATGTTCTGATGAGCAACTCTAAGAAGAACATTGATTCAACCTCTGTTCTCATAAAAATTAAATTATTTTTCAAGAATTAACTCCTCTCCCTGGTGGCAGAAATAGCTGCCTAAACAACACTGACTCCTTGGAAAGCACCTAGAACGCATTATCCTGCCTGCCTATTCTCTTGCCTTTCATAGTTACGCCTTCAGAAACTCTATGCCAAAATTCACTTATTTATTCTGCCCGACAAATAACACCACTGCATTCCTTACTTCCCTTCAGTGACTGTGTTATGCTCAAGAACATTAAGACTTGTGGTTTGGGACACAAATCGCCAAGCCACAAGAACTGCAGCTCTGAGCCTGAAAAGAAAATGGTGGCCCCACAACACAGTAACTTGGCTGAAATGACCAAATTCACAGACAGATAGAAACCATTGTTTTAAGTCTTTGAGATTAATAACAACAAAAAGGATAAAAAGCAAAACTGTCTGAAGAAGATCCGGAACATCTAAACAGGCCTATAACAAGGAGTATGATTTAGTCATTTATAAACTTCCCCAAAAGAAAAGCCCAGACCCACAGGTATCTGTTAATATCTTTTCCTAGAACATTCCTACTTCCCCAATCCTTAACATTAAGATATACAGTAGACAATTCATTGAAAAACATGGGTTTGAACCACATGGCTCCGCTTTTGTACAGATTTCTTTTACTATTATTATTTTGGAGATGGAGTCTCACTGTGTTGCCCAGGCTGGAGTAATGGTGGCATAGTCTTGGCTAACTGCAATCTCCGCCTGCTGGGTTCAAGCGATTCTCCTGCCTCAGCCTCCTGAGTAGCTGGGATTACAAGTGCCTGCTAACACGCCCAGCTAGTTTTTTGTATTTTTAGTAGAGATGGGGTTTCACCATGTTGGCCAGGCTGGTCTTCAACTCCTGACCACATGATCCGCCCACCTCCCAAAGTGCTGGGATTACAGGTGTGAGCCACTGCACCCAGCCCAGATTTTTTTCAATAAATATATTGGAAAAATTTTTGGAGATTTGAAACAATGAGAAAAGTTTCAGATGAAAAAAATTAGGAAAAAAGCAGTTATATCATGAATGTATAAAATATATGTAGATACTAGAATATTTTATCATTTACTGCCATAAAATACAGGCAAATCTATTATTTTATCAAAATTAACACATACAAATACAGATCATACATGGTACAATTCACAGTTTTGAGAGAAACGTAAAAAAAATGTAAAGATGCAGCATTAAATCACAGCTGCATAAAATGAACTGTAATGCACAGTATATTAGTGAAATAATTTCACAGCCACCTCCTGTTGCTACTGCAGTGAGCTCAAGTGTTGTGAGTATGCACTTCAAATGCTGTGTGACACTAATCACCAGTGCATGAACAATTCATCGCCCCAGTCAACTGCATATCACAATGCTCCCAAAAAGCAGAGAAAAGTGATGACATTACAAGAAAAAGCTGATTGCTTGATAGGTATCATGTTGAGGTCTGCAGCTATGGTTGTCTGCCACTCCAGACAGACAATTCATTTTATAAACAGATGACATACACTTATAGTATGGATAAATACAGTAAATGTATTTTCTCTTATGATTTTCTAAGTAACATTTTCTTTTAAGAATACAGTATACAATATATATATAATACATCAGTAAGGCTCCCAGTCAGTAACAGGCGACTAGTAATTAAGACTTCGGGGAATCACAAGTTATATGCAGATTTTTGACTGTGCGAGGGGCGGGTCAGCACCCCATCACCTGCATTGTTCAAGCGTCAACTATATATGTACCTACACACACACACACACACACACACGTGTATTAATTCCTCAGAAGCCCAGCCAAGCATCTTAGCTTGGCTACTTTTTAATTAGAAACAATTATTTTATTCAGAAAAGTATAAACAGTTATCAATTAGAATCTTCTTATATACAGATATAACTTGCAGAAGGTTAAGTCTGAGGAGGCTGTTCTGGGTACTTTTTACAGTCCTTTTTAGTTCTAAGAGTCCATGATACTGCATTTTTATGGCCAGAGGGCAATCCATTATGCACCTGGTTGTCTCAATAGGCAGTAAAACCTAATATAAATAAATGGCAAATTATCTGCCATAAAAAAATAAGAAAAATTTTTGAAATGTTAATTTCAACTCCAATGAAACATATACCTAATTAAAACAATTATTTATTCCCTGCTAGAATATAAAGGGAACAACAAGCTTGAGCTGCAAGGCTCAAGCTTTGAGAGCACAGAAAGATTTTTAAACTAATCATGCATTTTAAGTCCAAGAAATGGAGCCAGCCTATAATCTCATGTTGGAATTCCCCCAGGCAAAGTTGGGAACCACATCCTGACATCGTCTGCAATGTGATCTTCTGTTATTTGGTATTTTTAAGATGACGCCAACTCTTCTGTGCTTAGTTTAGGAGTCCTTTTAAGGAAAAAGTTAAAAAAAACCCCACCACATTTCACTTCTAAGTCAATGTTAGAATCAGTTTCTCCCTCTTTTTCCTCTTCCTCTTCTTCTCTTCCAAGTGGCTAGTAGCATCAGCAAAAAACATAACTTCACTTTTTGCCTCGCATTCCCTCTTGAGATAATCAAGACCAGCCATATTGAAGCCGATAACATCCTGGAGTGCAATACAAGAAATATTAAAAATTTTTCTCCCACTTCAGTTCATCACAGCAGCGTATGAGAGTTAGGGGAACCAAAGCTTCAGGTGTTGTTACTTATCTTTCCCTCATTAAGAACTTTTCTTGTTTGTTTTTTCTATTCCTACTAATTCCAATGAAAACTATCTCAAATATGAATTTATCGGTGGTAGGTACTGCTAAAGACAAAGCACAGTAAGGCTATACTACTACTTTTTTTTTTTTTTTTTTTTTGAAGACGGAGTCTCGCTCTGTTGTCCAGGCTGGAGTGCAGTGGCCGGATCTCAGCTCACTGCAAGCTCTGCCTCCCAAGTTTATGCCATTCTCCTGCCTCAGCCTCCCGTGTAGCTGGGACTACAGGCGCCCGCCACCTGACCCGGCTAGTTTTTTGTATTTTTTAGTAGAGACAGGGTTTCACCGTGTTAGCCAGGATGGTCTCGATCTCCTGACCTCGTGATCCGCCCATCTCAGCCTCCCAAAGTGCTGGGATTATAGGCTTCAGCCACCGCGCCCGGCCAGCAATACTATACTACTTCTAAATCACACTAGGAATTTGCCTCATTATTTTATCTCTATACAAAGACACTTACCCGGACTTGGCTGACTTTTGAAATAGTTGTTTCCCTTAATTTTTCTATCACTGGCACAAGCATTTGATTGCTAGTGATCTGTCCAAAGTGAATCCTAATAGAAAAATAAAACACAGTCAGTCATGTTGAACCTAACATGGCTAGACACAGTAAACAGATAAAATATCAAAGCAACAACAAAATATACATTATAGAAATGTTTCGAGCAAAAAAAAAAAAAAAAAAGCCAAAGAAATTTCTTTCTCTACTATTCAGGTCAATTTGATGATAACTTAAAAAATACTGTCCTAAACCTTATGACACATTCAACTCATTTGCAAAGGCTCTTTTCCCAGCCCAGCAACTTGCCAGTGGCTACAGATTTTGAGTGGTACTTTATGGAAAACTCAAAGACAGAATGAGCCTTCTAAGAAATGCTAACTCAAAAAAGTTGCATTAATACTTCTAATAAAGCCACAGCAAAAAAGAGAGACATTCATGAGAGATTCAAACTCTGACCCAGAGTACCAAGATATCCTTGATGACCCTGCTGTACCTGTCAGGTAGCACCCATCTATAACCCTCTGATACGCTATAAGTATTCAGGGTTTCTTGTAGAACCAGCAACCCTAATTCAATAGCACATATGCCATAGCAGTAAAAGAAATTATTAGTAATATGGTTAAATATGAAGTTATGTCTTTACAACTTGCCCCAAATTATGAATATGGCAACAAAACATACTCTTCTTCTTTTCTTGCTACTATCCTGGATAGAGTATAAGAAATGGAGGGTTAAAAATCATAAAACCAGGCCAATTCACCAAATACCTATTTGGTCAATTTACTAAATATACCTGTTTAACTATCTGGCATTGGCTGACCAGTTTTTGTCTTCATAACAGTATTTGAAGGAATATTCAATTTGTCTCCATCTCTGTTCTCTGCTGTAACAGCTTGAGAATGAGGGTGAGAGATGAGAAGAATATCAAGTCTTTGTACACCTATTCTTCTCAACTACCTATTAACAGAATTCTTCATATTTAAGAATACAACCTAATGAACATATTTGCTTTATGTTTCTTAGTTTACCTCTATATATGCCCCTACATTTCCATTTGCACCTGTAGAGACCAAGATAAATAAACTGACTTCCTTAAAATGTTGGTATAAGGACAAAGCAAAACCTGTTAGCTTACACTAAACACTTTAAAACAGGAATGTCCACCCTTTTGGCTCCCCTGGGCCACATTGGAAGAATTGTCTCGGGCCACACATAAAATACACTAATGATAGCTGATGAACAACAACAACAAAGAAATCATAAAAAAATCATAATGTTTTAATAAAGTTTACAAATTTGCATTGGGCCACATTCAAAGCCGTACTGGGCCACATGTGGCCTGCGGGCCACAGGTTAGACAAGCTTGGCTTCAAATAAACAACAAATGAGGCAAATTGGCCAATCGTAATTGGCTTTTGCTAAACTGACTAGAACCAAAGCTATCTTAGATTGTAACACAGAGGCCTATGACTGAGTAAGGATTCCTGAGCAATGTATTACCATGACTTCTTACTTAAAGAGGTGGGTCATCATGATCCTTGTTTTAAAGGCAAGACTGATTGCTTAGGCTGGTAGCAAACTCCTAGGCTCAAGCAATCCACCCACCTCGGCCTCCCAAAGTGCTGGGATTACAAGGGTGAGCCACTGAGTTTGGCATACTATTTCTTAATCCCCAAGTGTTGACAGCTTCAGTTAAGGTACTACTGAAGCAGTTCTGCTGAAAAGACATGGTATTCTTTGGAAAAGGATGTTACCTGAGGAGGAAGAAGAGGCACCTGCATATAAGTTCAACATCAGAGCCCAGCTGAATGAATTCGTTAAAGAGTTTAAGAATGTCTGGGACATAAGAAAAAGGCAGCACAAGTAGAGATTCTTCCAGTTCACTGAAAAAGAAAAAATAGATATAAAAATGCCGCATTTGTTAACATTGTTAAAATGGTCAATTTTTAAATCTTTCCCTTTATTACTTTTTCTACTGATTTTATACTTGAATACACCTTGTGTAGAGTTAAATATTCATCTATAAGCTAGATGACTCCCTTTGTTTTTTGTATTTAACATCTTAATCTATTTGGAATACATTTTGGTCAATGGCATGATGGGAAAATCTAACTTTTTCCCTCCAGATAAACAATTTCTCCAAAGCCTTTTGTTGAACATTCCATCTTCATTTGATATTCTTTTACCATATATTGAGTCCATTAGAGTCTATTATGATGACTTATCCTGACATGATGATTGATCCTGATACCAATCCTACACTATTTTAATTTTGCTAATTTTGTAGCCTTTTAATCTGGGAAAATAGTTCCCTCTAGAACTAGCTCAAGTATTATTTCATCAATTCCAATTTAAAATCTTAAGAGGATATCAAATGGGATTACAAACCTATTAATTAGGAAACATTAAATCTTTAAAACACAGAATCTTCCTATCTTCAAATGTATCATAACCTCCACATTAATCAATTTTCTTTTACATTCCTGTAGTGAAGTTTCATCTTTATCCTAAGACAGGTGTTATTTCTTGTAAAGAATATATATGTAAAAAAAAAAAAAAAAAAAAAGAATATATATGTAGATATTGTGGTTCATTATGAAAATGATAGCCTTCAGTAGTTCAAACTCATGAATGAAATCAAAAGGAAAATCACCAATAATATAACAATTATTGCAAAAATGTATGACAAAGAAAATAAAGTATGGTGCCCAGGCTGGTCTCAAACTTCTGGTCTCAAGCGTCCTAAAATGTTGAGATTACAGACATGAGCCACTGTGCCCAGTCAGAGTTCTTTAAAAAACAGTAAAATAATACTTAAGAGCAAAAAGAGATAACTAAAAATTCACAAGAAAAAATACAAATGGTCAACAAATATGCTGAAATTTTAACTTCATTAATAGTCAAAAGAAATGAAAATAAACAATATTACCTTTTGCCTCTCACACTGGCAACAAATTTTTTAAAGCCTACTAAAAATCAGTATAATCACCCTGGAAAGTAATTTGGCAATATAAAAAAGCTCATGCCTACTGGTCAGTTATTAGGCTGCTAGGACTCTTAAGAAAAATAATCAATAATGATGACAAAGATATATGTGTAAACATATTCAGTGAAGCCACTGATAATAGCCAAAAAGGAGAAACAAATGCAATATCCAGTAATTATTCATACAATGGAATAATTCTGAATCCAATGAATTTTTTTTTTTTTTAACAATATGAACAAACAAATGTTCAGGAAATATGTGAAAAAGAACAGAATATAAAACTTTATATATTATTCCAATTGTGTATGTACATAGAAAAGAAGCCAAAATATAAAAAAAAATTAACAGTTGGTGCTTCTAATTGAATTATATATTATTTCATGGCCTACAACATAAATCACTCCCTTTTATTTGTCCTTAAAAGCATCTCTCTTCATACTTTAGAAGGAACTTCCTAGTTCTAGCACTTGAAAAAGAACATTATAAATTATTTCCCATCAAAACTTTTATATAGTTAAACCTATAAGAAAGATAACCATCAATTATAATTTCTATTTATTTCCCATTCAGATAAGCATTTCATAAATGCTGACAGATTATAAAAATTGTGCACAAGGACTCACTCACCTTGACCTGATGCCTTTAAAAATCTCTAATACATAAGCTGAAGGCTATAAAGGAAGGATTAACACCATTAGTGATACTCTTGGTTGGTTTCTACTAAAGTTCTCTAATTTCTATCTCCTATAAAACAGGAACCCCTCTTTCTTATTTCAGAAAAAGTATTCTAAAATAGTAAGATCAGCATGAGTTTAGAGTAAGCCAGATCTCGGTTCACAATCAAACTATGCCCCTTACCAACTATGCTACAAGTCAAGCCAGATTCCTTATCTATAAGGTGAAGATACCCTGACTCACAAAATTACTGTGATGAGACATGCAAGTAAAATACTAATTAGAGATTACTAGATAAACATACATTCTCCCATTATTCTTCCCCTCTCTCTTCTTTATCTCATCAGACTGGTTTCTGTCAACTTTCCCTCTGAAGGCTGATTCGAAAGTTAATTTAGATGAACAGAATCTTCACAGGGCTTTGGACACTAAACATAAACAAGCACTAGAAAATAGAAGAATGCCAGTCCAGTCCAATCAAAAAGGCTGGCTTGGGAAGTTACACTAAAGTGGTGCTTTTGAAATACAAAATATCTTAGAGAATGCCAAGATTCAAAAGAGACTTTTAAAGACAAAGTATTCCCAGTAATCCATCCCCAAATCATAATGCCTCTACTTCCTTTCTTGTCCTTGTAAGTAACTTTGAATAACCAAGGGGAAACCATTAGACATTTTACTTACTGAGATACTGCCATAAGCCATTAGGATGGGGTTGGTGGGAAGTGGAACCTATGAAGAAATTATTAAATCAAGTCATTAAAAAACCTGAGACTTGTATAGCATTTGTTATAGACAGAGTAGTAACAGTATTTTATAATTTTGAAAAGAGAAAAAAGAGACCCTAAAAAACTGACAGAGTGTAAAAGAATTATCAAGCCTGTTAGTTTCTATAGTATTCATGAATGAGCTGGAACAATGTATTTTATCTAGAAATCTGAAATGGTTACCCTGCCTCCCAAACCAAAGTAGGAACGTGAGTTTCTACTCAAGACAGTAATCACCTCAATCTGTAATTTCCTTTCCTTCGCTTTCACTAAGACCAAGTGCCCTTCTTCCCACAGTTCCTCAATTTCTTCTAATGTAGTGAGTTGGAAAGATTCTACTCCATTTATTGCATATCCTGATCTTAGCTAATAAATCCCAAAACAATGGTTTTTCTCCTTGGGAAATCCTTTTATTGATACTGTAACTTACTATACTCTCTTATTACCTCTTTCCCTGCAGCTTTACAAATGGCTTTGTGTTCCTTCATTTTTGCAGTTTCTTCTCGGTACAACTCAATAGCCTCCATAATCCTCTCAGCCTACAGATGATGACAAAGGAAAGAAATCATCACAACACACTCCATCATCCCAGGACACTGAAACTGGAAGAGCTGACTAGAAATTTGCCAAATGAAATAGCTTCAATCCGTTTAATAAAGATGTGCCAATAGAGTGCCAAAAAGCGTTTAAAGACATTTTTGGTTTTCTTATTTTTTAATGTACAGGGAGAAGACTAAGTGTCGTGGACTCAGGTGGGATGATACCTAGACACTCTGAATAGGGCAGGTCCCAGGAACCCCTGAAAGGAGCACATACTGATCAGAGATTCAGGACTACTCCCATCTTTGGTTACAAGAGAAGAAAACAGGTTAAATCCCCATCTTTAAATCTCATGAACTTTTTGCCAAAAAATGGCTTTCTGGTTGATACAGAATAAAACTTTCACTAAAAAGTTGAGATCTTATTAAAAAACGAGAAACCACATTCTATATCAACTTACTGCTTTCACTGTTTCGATAGTTTTTTTCCCAGTAAAGTAACTGTCGCCTTGAGTCTCTCCTGGAACCTGCCAGAAACAAAGAAATCTTTGAACAACACTGTTGACCAGAGTTAAAGAGCTGATAAATTAATCTTATATCCATATAAGAACAGCTATTATTATTTTATGAAAATACTAACAGTGTTACCAGCTACCAGTAACAGTACTTAGCATATGTATTATCATAAGAATATCTTGCACATGTTTTAAAAGAGAATATCCAAATTTTCTAATGTTTATTTTTGCTCTACAGTGAATAAAATAATTCCCTAAAGCCTCAATTGCCAGAATGATAATTATTCAATAGCAAATTTGGTCAATCACTTGAACCACAAAATTGGGATATACAGCTGAAAAGAAAGAATCACACAGATTCTTTATCAGCTGGTGATACCTTCAACTTCTAGCCTCAATTTTAATCCTATTAGAAATTCTGGACATTATAGTCAATTTCAATAAGATAACTATATATGGGGCATAATCTCAAGGTCCCCCAAATTTACTTACTGCTGGTTGGTCTTCTTTGGCCACACTCTCCTCATATTCTGCTTCTCTTTCCTGCCATAAGATAGATATACATTAATTTGAGAGGAAAAAACACGGTCTCTATATAAAGAGAAATGAGGCAGCAAGACGGTGCTTCTTTGACAACATAATCCCCCTAATGGCATCTTTATCTCTGCCTAGCTTCTGAAATGGGTGACAATGGTCTTGAACAGATCTCCTGAAGGTTCTTGGACTTGTAATGAATGAGGTATAACTGCACTACACAGAAAACTTCAACTAGGACAGCCTGTCAGATACCCACTGGCATATTTGTAACCAAGCCTAAAGTTCTTACCATTTCCCTTTCTTCCTCAAGAATAAGAGGCTCCCTTGTTCTCTCCCAAAGTCTCAGAGATTTGTCATGGGACGATGATACAACATAGTCTCCACTGGGGCTTACAGCCAAACACCATATTTCCTGGTGATGCCCCTGGAGGGGGGAAAAACAACAACAACAAAAAAAAAACACCTCAAGAATATCTCATTCATAGACCACTCTTAGTGGGTAATGTAAATATTCTTAAAAGTATTTTTTAAGTACCGAGCAAGCAAAGCAGGCATGTGGTTACCTCCAGAGTCTGTATGTGTTCAAATTTGTCTGCATCCCACTGTTTAATCTTATGGTCTTTTCCAGCAGTGAAGAAGAGGTGAGACTTGGGTACAAACTGTAGGTACATCACACTGAAAAATGACAGAAATATTAAAATGTCAACAAATTCCAGGTTAGTAAAAAGAGTTTTACACACATAAATAGCTTTTGACTAGCTAGTTCTAGACTGTCTAACTGTATTTTAGAACTTATATCACTGCCTGAGAACACTGAAAAATAGATGCAGATGCTCAAGGAAAGTGATACTTACAGATAACTCAAAGGGAGGCATCTGAAAAGACTGTATGTACCTGTCATCATGCGCAAAGAGAGACTTGTGGCAGTCCCCAAAGTCCAAACCCCAGATTTTCACATTCCTATCAGCGGAGCCAGTTGCTATAAGTGCTCCATCCTATGGCAAATAAAAGTAAAATATTACCTTGATTTTTGAATTCTGTATATGAATAAAAAGGTAACCAGAATATTTAACCCATTTCTTTCAAACACATTAAAATGAAGCCAAAAAACTGATTTCATCTCTACTAAAAACACTGAATTCTTTGCTCTTACCTACAGAGATACTTAAAAAGTTTGTTAAGTAAAAGTATGAACACTGTGGCTTACATACTTTCATATTGCCACAGGGCAGTGCTATGCCTTGATGTAGGGTTATCTATTTACTTTTTTAGATAGGAAAAAGATTCTCTAATCTCTGGCAGGGGATTTGGAAAGAAAGTGGGAGAGAGAAACAGAAGAGAAGCCGAGAAAGCCTCTATTAGAATGTTTATGTATCCCACATTCCCTATCACTATTTCTCTTATCTCTCCTATTTCAATGCCTGGTTCAAATGGTTGTCAATATAAAAAAAAAAGAAAGAAAGAAATATATTTAACACTGTAACTTAACATTGTTAGTACACTGATCACAGACAGCTATGAGGTCAACTCCTTTCACACAGAATAGACATTTTTTTTTTGAGACGGAGTCTCGCTCTGCAGAATAGACCTTTTTTTTAATATACATTGCCACTTCTAATCAAAACTAGATATTGGGAAATAAATGATTTTGGTCAAGAGACCAAAAGTTTACATAGTGTAAAATACCATAACTATCCAAATATAAATCCAAGCTCCTCAGCAGCATTATCCTTCAGAACAAAACGGAATGCCTTTTTAAAAGTCTTTCATATTTTAGTGTACTCTACCAATTATAGTATTTTAAACAACAAAGTACTATTTGGGAGAGCTACAAGAAGGATAGAGATAATATTTGCAAAATTATTCTGAAAACATTAAAGTAATATATATAAGACACAATATATATTAATTTGAGACTGTTTTTGAAGAAAGAATGATGATAAAAACAAATAATCTAAAATGAAGATATCAAGCCAGAATTAAGAAAGTATCTGCTTCAGAAAAGACAACTATTACTGAGACACTATTTGAACTTTACTTACATAAGAGATGTCCATGCATATAACAGGTAGTTTGTGTCCATACAGTGAGAGAAAAAACTAAACATTAAAAAAAATAATAATTAATGTCTGTCTATAAAATATGGGTATAATTTATAACATGTAGATCTAAAATATAACTTTAAACACATTTTTAAATTGCTTTATATTTGTATTTTCAAAGACAACCCACAAAAGACAGCTTTGTAGGAGTACCTGTGTCCACTACACAGATCCTCCATGCACTTGCCAAAAATACTGCAGTATAGTGGAGGCAAGGAGGCCCCCAGAAGCTTACTGCCTCAGTCAGATCTCTGGATCTCTTCACTGAAAAGATTCCAGGGCACTTGTTTCACAAAAAAATTCCCAGGCCCAACCTGGTCCTCTCAACTCTCTGGGTATAGGGCTCAGTAATCTGTATTTTTAAAAGCAATCTAGATGATCCTAATACATAGCCAAGTGTGAAATCACTGCCCAGGACACCTAGCAATGCTCTATGACTACTTAGTATGACAGAATTTTCTGTCCGCAAGATTTTTTGAACACATGAAATATAACTTGCTTTAAACAAAATTCATGAACAATAGAATTATTTTAAAATGCTAGCTTCCCTAGTATACTTACATTGCTTTGATTCACACACACATTTTTAGAAATGTACTACTGCTGGGCACAGTCAAGGCCACTTCTTTATAGCCTCAACCCAAATTCTTAAGGTCAGTGAGTCAGAAAGGGAAAATATCCCCGGGCATAACCACTATACCTTTAAAGTATCAACATAGAAAATTTTCACAGTACAGTCCAGCAAAGACACAGCCAATAGCTTTTGATTGGGAGAGTAACTGACACACAGAACATCTTCATCTAGTTGCAAGGTTCGGGTTTGCTTCACAGAAAGTCTAGCACCACAAAAAACATCAAGAAAAAAATAAATGAGTATACAAATTCAGAAAAATCCTAACTCTTTAGAGCACAACAAACGATACAATATGTCAAAAGGCCATTCAATAACTCCCAATTTTCACTCCAAAAAATGGGTACAAAAAAATATCTACTCACCTCTTTTGGGTACTATTTTCATCTTTCACTAACTCAAAATCCCAGAATTTGACAGATTTATCTGCACCACCTGTCACAAAGCCACGCTGAAAATCAAATGAAATTTCAATTAAAAACTACTTTAGCATAAAAACTTTGCTATGAAGATACATTTTAAAAGTCTAAGAAAGTATTTTCATTTAATGTCCTGGGATAAAAATTAAGAAAAATGTGGTTCTCCCTAGCTCCTTTCACTGCTCTTTTGGGTCTGCTGCCACAAACCTTATGTGAAAATTCCTACCATCGACTAACATAGGCAGAAATAATAATAACTTATGAAAAGTTCTAGTTATACTATTATCTAGCATCAAGAAGAAAAAAAAACTCTCAGTAAACTAGTTTGAAAAATATACATAGAATGGAAAATCTACGTTTCTTTAAAGTATTCGCCTCAGAAGGATATAAATTTAGTCTGCAATGTCCCTGCTTAAAATATGTTGGAAGCTGTTTTCCATTATCAAGAAAATTAGTCTCGTTACATGGTAGTGTTAGTGTAAAGTACATAGAACACTGGATCTCAAGTGTCTGTTCTGCCACCTCATAGATTTATAACACAAGGAACAACCTTTCTATAATCCCTAGTTTTGTTGAAAAAAAGACCACACAGTTTATGGAAAAGATAGAACACTCTACAAATGCAAGATTTATTACTATTTTAGACTCACGGCTGTTCTGTTTGGACCCCAAGTGGTATTAAACACTCTAAACTTCAGAGATTTTTTTCCAAAACTAAGATCTACTTTCAATGGATGAAAATTTTCTACCATTGAGAATATTTAAATAAATGGGCAAAATTTCTTAAGGTGTTGTCAAAAATAAAAATCTCAAGATTTTCTAAGCAACAGCCCCATTACTAGAATAAGCATACTTTTGCCAGGAACTGCTCTGAAGGTGAGCACATATTTATTGACTTGTAAGGGCTAACATACTTGCTAAAATTACTAAATTTGTACAGTCATAGATGTTTGTTTGGGAAAAAAAAGGAGCAGCAAAGTCTACTCAGTTCTCTGCATCATGTTGCCCAAGAGAATATTTCCCCTTAAGAAGTATTACAAAACATTGGCAAAAAAATCACGAGGGTGAGCGATTGATGTCATGTTGCTGATAAGCAAAAGTAGCCAAACAAGATTTCATTTCATAATGACAGCTAGTCATTTACCAGGTATATAAGAAGGCATCATGTATGAACACTAAAGATTAGACCAAAAAAAAAAACAAAAAACAAAACTCAGGCTTTCTTTAAAGAAACCCTGAGAGAAATCTTTCTTAGCAGCAGTAAATCTTGATATAAGAATTGAGAACTGTGGCCAGAGGGCTGAAGTCCAGGGCTTTAAAATCTGGTTTAGTTACCTGATCTGGAGAGAGGGACATGGACCATAAAGCTCCATCATGTGCATCTATTGTCTCCAGCAGATTCCCCGAGGCCAAGTCATAAAGCTGCAGCTTCCCTGTCTGGGAAGACACAAAATGAGCACAGCTCCAGTGAACATACTTACAACCTCCATGATTCATGCCTGCACAATTTAGAAAAGACTTCATAACCAAGCTGCAAAAATGTGATCCACTGCTTAGGAAATGGATTCCACATTCCATGTTCTATATTTCCTATTTGATTAAATACTATTAAATCCCCTACTGATGTGCTGAGTTAACCTTGGCAGGGCTGCCATGTGTATAAGTATGGAATAATACCACTGTGCAGTACTGGACACGTTACTTTCATTGGTTCCACAACTTCAAAAGGAAAATATCATGACCACAGGCAAATCAGAATAAACAAAATAGCAAATGCAAACCTAAAAGCCTTTAAAGTTTAGCCAATCCTTTAAATGGATGATCCTCTACAGTTATTGGCTTAACCAACTCTTTTCCATCTGCTTTTCGTTTCCTCCTCTGCAATACACTGACAATAAGAAATGGGATCTACCTACAACACTGAAGGCGGCAATGAATTTTTAAAAATATCTTAATGGCATGAAAGCAATCACTTTAACATTCCTATTTAGAGGTCTGTATATGCCATAGTCATGGTGTCAGCATGTATGCTAACACACACACAGAGGCAAAGCCTGCTCTACAATGAGCTTCTGCACAATGTGGTACAGACAGCATAAGCGTTTCCATGTCTGCTTATTTCCACGTGGCTGTCTCCCAATCTGACTAGCACCTAGGAATGAGGACTTGATCAGTTTGTCTTTACTGAATGCTTCTGTCTGCCAAGCATGATATTAGGTACATAATATATTTAATTATTACCCTTAATATATTTTATCATTCATTAAAACACAATTACATATGTGCTCATAAAAAGATGCATGAAAGGATGATCACCAAAATGTTAATGGTAGTTATCTCAGGATCATGATTTTAATCTTCTTCTTCATAATTTTTAACAAAGTAAAACTTCAGTAAACAAAATATGTAATAAACTAACATCCTCCTAGATTACTTAGCTCCAGTACATCTCCAATATGCTAAAAAGAACCAGATTTCTTAATTTTATGAATTTTTAGTAGAAAAGATCCAGATATCCCAGAAAAAGTCTCCATTTACCTTTGTTCCTATGACCACCTGTCTATCACCAGGTACAAAGAATGAGCAAAGTGCATATTCACAGGTCATTGTGCGAATACACTGCAGTGTAGACCTATGAGAAAGAAAAAATAAAGAACTCATGTTAAGAGAATCTGCTTCCCCATTTTAGAGGTCAGTGTGTAGGTTTCGATGCACTTACTCAGACAGATCAACATAAAAGAAGACAAGTCTTAAAAACCCTTGACTCACATACAATTATAGTCATGGGAGAAAATACTAAAGAGCACCAAACTTTGTTTACTTTATAAGGCCTCCAAATCCTAAGGAACAGAAATCACACAAAAGCAGGGTAGAAGTGTCTGTTGGGCTCCACAGAGCCCAATCTGCCATTACCAAGAAGTGAGTGAGTCTGAAGGGTTACAAGTCAAATTAGTACATCATTACAAATATCCCTACATTTTTTATAGGACCACAAACATTCATTAATTAAACAAATATATATCAAATGTCCACTTAACACACATTTACTGAATGCCCACTACATACCAGGTACTGTTCTAGGTGCTAGAGATACAACAGTGGATGAAACAGCAGAGGTTCCTAATCTCACAAAGGTTAACATTCTTTGGGAATAATAAATATGTAAATATGTGTATATCAGATGATAGGTGCTACAAAGAAACATAATGCTGGGAGAAGGGGATGAAGAGTTCAAGGAGTAGGGTAAGAATGATAGGACTGTCATCTGATAAGACACAGAAAAAGCTTATGGATAAATGGGGAAGATGGATCCAAGCAGAAAGAACAGGGACATTCTTATTCTGTTGAAGGAATAGCAAGAAGGCCAGTGTGGCGCTAGTGGAGGAGAAAAGGAGTAGTAAGAGATAAGGTGTGTAAGGTAGGTAGAGTGAGATGGAACTATTGGAAGTGATCTAACTTCCACTATAAAAAGATTACACTGGCTACTGTGTTTAGAACAGACTATAGAGGGGCAAGCAAGAAAGCAGGGACACCAGTCAGGGGGCTATTACAATAACCCAGATGAGAGATGACAGTGTTTGAATGGGGCAGTGGCAGTGCAGGTGGTAAGATGAGGCTGGATTCAGGATCAGTTTTGAAGATAGAGCTGATAGGATCTGCTAATAGATTGGATGAATATGGGATATGAAAATCAACAATGGGCTGGGTGCGGTGGCTCATGCCTGTAATCCCAGCACTTTGGGAGACCGAGATGGGTGGATCACTTGAGGTCAGAAGTTCGAGGCCAACATGGTAAAACTCTGTCTCTACTAAAAATACAAAAATTAGCCAGGTGTGGTGGCACATGCCTGTAATCCCAGCTACTCGGGAGGTTGACACAGGAAAACCACTTGAACCCAGGAGGTGGAGGTTGCAGTGAGGCGCGATCACATCAATGCACTCCAGCCTGGGCGACAGAGCAAGACTCTGTCTCTAAATAAATAAGTAAATAAATAAAAGAAAATCAAGAATGGCTACAAGGTTTAGACTACAACAACTGGTAGCAAGTAATCATTTATTAAGATAGGGAAGTCTGAAGGAACAGCAGGTGGGAGGATTTTTGGAGACATGAACATCTAAGTTTGGTTTGGGACACATAAAAGTTTGAAATGCTTAATTAGACATCTAACTGGTGACACAAAGTATTTGTATACATGAGTTTGATGTTTAGGGAGGAGGTTAAAGCTGGATATAAATGTATGTGTCATCACACAGAGAAAGCTACATGACAGGAGATTACATAAAGTGAGTTTAGATACACAAAAGGCCCAAAGACTCTACCCTAAAGTACTCTAACACTTAGACGTCATAAAGATAAGAAGGATGGAGCGAGGACTGAGAATAAATAGACAGCAAGAATAAATAGACAGCAAGGGGAAATAATGAAAGTCAAAGAAAGTGTTTCAAAGAGAGGAAGTTATCAATTCAAGGAGAGAGCATAAAATAAAGCTTTTAGCTCACTGGATTTGGAAACGTGATCACTGATGACAATGACTGTTTTGCTGAAACGGTGGGGACAAAAGCTTGATGGGAGACAGATGAAGACAGAATGGAAAAAATGGAATCAGAGAATGGGGTAGTAACTGGAGAGCAATGCAGGGTGAGAGGGGGTTATTATTTCCTTTAAGATGGGAGATATGATCATTAGCTTAAAGGTTTTGGAGATATTTGGTTTGACAACAGAAGCAAGGTGTAAAACTGTCATCTAGGAAAGTAAAAGAAGCGTGAGAAATTAGGGTACAATTACTGGGCAGCACTAACAGGCTGCTTTTTATTAAGTTTAAAGAGTAGGTAGTATGGTTGTGTGTTTTTCTCTAGCCAAGTACAGTTACAAGCGTTAGACATGGAATAAGCTTGCCTTTTTTTTTTTTTTGGCACATTTTAAAAGGCAACTTTTTCTTCTCTAAGCTCTACAGGCTAATGGCCCAAACACACTAAAGACAATTGTATTGAGGGCCTTAAGAAGTTAATAACTAACCCTCAAGAGTACCAAAAAAACGTAAAAGTAAAGAAATACTACTAAATACAGCTATATAAAACATCATTTCACAAACCTGTTCCATATTTTAATGGAATCAGCTGCAGCTGAAAGAACAGCAATATTGTCTGAGCTGAATGACAAAGTCCGCACATCACTACGATGACCCCCAATGGTGATTCTGCTTGTCCTGACAGGCTGAGGAGTAGGCAAGGATGGATTCAGTGAATACAGTTCCACCAGGTTGTTCTGCAGCAAGAAGACAGCCTTCAACTCTCCTTGAGGTGAATGAATCAAGTCAAAGGATCTGCATAAGAAAATAATCATAAATGTTCCAGCTACCATCTTAGCTCACAAGGTTAACTTTTTCCAGGAAAAGGCTTTGCAATGTCCTCTATCTATATAAAGCCTGAATAACTATACATAATTTTTCAAATAAGAGTGCTGTAAGGCTGGGTGTGGTGGCTCACACCTGTAATCCCAGCACTTTGATAGACCGCGGTGAGTGGATCACTTGAGGTCAGGAGTTTGAGACCAGCTTGGCCAACATGGCAAAACTCCATCTCCACTAAAAATACAAAAATTAGCTGAGTGTGGTGGCACAAGCCTGTAATCCCAGCTACTGGGGAGGCTGAGGCAGGAGAATTGCTAGAACCTGGGAGACTGAGGTTGCAGTGAGCCGAGATCATGCCACTGCACTCCAGCCTGGGCAACAAAGTAAGTCTCCATCTCAAAAAAATTAGGGGAAAAAAAAAAAAGAGTGCTCCGAGTATTGAGTAGGCTTTTAAGTCAAAAAAAAAAAAAAAAAAAAAAAAAAAAAAAACTAGGCTCAGATCCTGGTTCTGATACATACCTTCGTTTTGTGTATGTATTCTTTATAAGTGACTTTATATCCTTTCTGAATGTGGGGCACACTTTTATTTTTTTTTTCAATTAGCCACAGGAAAAGACAGTAAATGACTACCCAAAAGGGTACTACAATAATCCAAATACAAGACAAAAAGTGGGCCCATGGTTAGGGCGACAGGAGCACGGTGTGACACAGATGTCTCATGACCACTGTCTCCAAATATATAATTCATAGACAGCTTACAAATAGCATGAAAAAGCCAATAATACTTGGTAGCTGACTATTTCTATGATAACTTCAGATAATTTATTTTTACTCACTTGATTTTGGCAGAAGTTTTGATATTAGTCACCCGCTGGATTTCATCTTGCAGACTCATTTCAACATTAACTTCAGGATCTTCCTCCTCTCCTTTGCAAGAATGTAATCTAGAGGGAAGAAGAAAAGTGTATCATGCTCTTATTTTTCTAGAAGCAGCTTTGCACTTTGAGTTCAAAATCTGGCCCCTCGACCGACAAACTGTGTGATTCTGGAAAAGTCACTTAACCACACAGGATTACCATGAGAATTAAACAATGTAGTATAAGTGGAAATGCTTTGTACACTACAATGTCATAAAGTATTATTTCACTTAATAGCTACCCTTAAGAAATGGATTCTGAACGCAATAGCCCATAAAATTTCTTGTAACAAGGTCCTTGTAATTACAACTATTCCACTGAAACGTCTCTGGTTATTTTTCTAATTTCAGGACTTTTTAGAAAACTCATTAACCTGCACTTAACAATCCAACCATGTTAAATAAACCAGAATAGGTCTCAAAAGATTTGCTGAATCAGATGATTTTCTCTCTCTCTGAGACTTGACAAATTGGGGTTATCGGTACCTCACAAGTTCTTCTTTAACTTTTAACGGTAATTGATAAGAGAGTAAATATTAAAGAAGCCAGTTTTTTTCAGTAACATGGGGCCTATCCAGGATATTTCATTATTAATATAAGTATTAAGAAAACATACTTTGCTTTCTTTCTAGCTTTCTTCATCTTCTTGTCCATTTTCTTCTTAATTTCCTCTTTGGAAAGGATACAAAACAATTCTAACACAGAATCAGTTCCCTAGAAAGGCAAAAGGTTAATGTGAGTCAAGGAGAGGTAATCTGTAATTTACCTAATTCTCAAAAGTAAACAACAATATTTATATTTCTTCCCTTAGTTAATCTCTCTGGGTTTGCTATCTCATCTGTAAAATGAGGATATCACTTCCTTCTTGTAGCATTGCTCTGAAGGCTAAACAAGAAGTTAAATACTTTTAAATTGCTTAGAAGAGCAAGCATTTAATAAATGGTTGCTAATAAAAATAATATTGGTGTAAAAGTAATTGCGGGTTTTACCATTACTTTTTAAATTACTTTTCCAATTACTTTTTCACCAACCTAATAGTAATTATTATTTCTGTTGTTGTGCTAATAAAGCTAGAGATTATAGGTCCACACAGTACCATATAATGAATTATTAACATGAGTCAAGAAAAAGTCATCTTTACATTGAATATGAAAGAATGAGTATTTGAAAGGAACAGCCTAGTCCTTGTTATTTTCTCCTAAGTATGGTACTCACATGGCAAGCAAGAATCCTGCCTGTCTTCTCAACTGCAAGGTTTACAACTCTGTCTCTTCCTTCCCGCATTATGGAACCAGCTTTTCTACATGAAAGGATTCGCTACAGAAGAAGCAAGAGCAGATGAAGGTTAGATGTAAGTTCTGCTGAACTTCTGAAAAAAATATAATTCTAATAAGTGCAAGTGACAAAAATATTCCCTAAAGTGATGATTCCCTAAAAATCTGCAATTCTTACTTTCCCACTATTCAACACAATTAAACTTAAGAAAGGAAAATGAATTACATCCTCAGGGGCTTCATCCATCTCAAAGGTACCATCCTCTGCCTCAAGAGTATCTTGTATTCCAGGAGAAGATCCTTTGATTTTCTTGGGGTCTGGTTCTTCCAGGTCTTCAATCTGTTTTATAAAAATGGGAAAATAAAAGCTGAAATAGTATGTTCCGGGAGGTATTTTGTTGTTGTTGTTGTTGTTGTTGGAGACAGAGTCTTACTCTGTTGCCCAGGCTGGAGTGCAATGGCATGATCATATCTCACTGCAGCCTTGATCTCCTGGGCTCAAGCCATCCTCCCACCTCAGCCTCCCAAATAGCTGAAACCACAGGCACCGCCATGCTTGACTAATTTTTAAATTTTTTGTAGAGACAGGTTCTTGCCATGTTGCCCAGTCTGGTCTCAAACTTGTGTGTGGACTCAAGTGATCCTCCTGTCTCAGCCTCCCAAAGTACTGGGATTACAGGCATGAACTACTGTGCCTGGCCCAAGAGGTAACTCTTAATCCTGAAGACTTAGAAATCTTTCTTATGGCCAATAATAGCTTCTAATCTGTGATCTCCCTTATCAAACCTCTTCAGTAGCAGGGCAGGTATCAGAACTTATTAAAAACTGACTACATAATACACAAACAGAATATTACTCATTATACTATCTCCAAAAACTTTCTATAGCATATAGACTACTGCTTAGTGACAACAGTGAAAAAACAACCCCACTCTTCACTAACTTCAAAATTTTCTCTGTATTTAGGTGAAAGGTCGACCATATTGTAGAACAAAAAATTCAAATTGGCATTAGGAACTGCAAAGGCATCGCAAGACAGGTTGATACATTTTCTCCTTAAATAAAAGATAACCCCTAGCCTACTAATGTAACTCCCATCAAAATGGCTGCTGGACACCGCACACACCGAAATTCAGCTAAACCTAAGGTCTGCAAGCTTTTCTTCTATGTAAATTCTTTGAATGTCTAAGAAAAAGTTACAGATCTTTTCAGAATATACGTATTTATAAACATAAAATTCTACATATATGTTTGAGGAGAAAGGTTCACAGATATTCTGAAGGCCATCCATGGACCCCCAAAGGTCCAAGAATATCTGATTAAGAGTGCCACAAAATAAAACATTAGTATTACCAGAAACTGTAAGCCTAAAGCTAACCTGAGCTCAAATAAATGAGGATAATGAGCATACAAGGAAGAAAAGCTTTTTTAGGGTTGCAGGTTATTGATGTGATAGAATTCCTTCTAATACTATGTGAAGTACTCAATAATTACATCTGATTCTAAAACCAAGGTGCTTATGAAACTTCTAAACATGACACTGCCCATGATTTTAAAAAGTAATTACCTCTTGCAGATAAGCTATGTCCCATACCCTCAGTTCACTGTCTGAGGCTCCAGTGATGAGTCGCTTTTCTTCTGACACCAGAACCAACCCCCATACCTATGGAATATAAAAAGAGTTGAGTAATACAACTTTCAAGAGATTCCAGGTAGTATAATATGATGTTCCAAAAGTCTAAGTTACACCATAGTGAAATGTCTTTAGCACCTTAAAGGCAAAGAAAAGGCATAGCGACAATCCTTTCAAAATGCGCTAAGAGAAATCTCACTTTTACAGAGAAAAAAAAACGGCCTGCGGTGAAACTGTTACTTTTGTGATACTACGAGTTTGTCTCTAACCTCCTATAATCAAATTAAGATAATAGCTGTTCAGCATAAATCTTAACTGAAATCCACTCAAATGATGATTTTAAGTCTTCTATTTCTTTGCTTTTAGCAGTGTCTAGCAAATAAAAGGTGCCCCACTAATGTCCATGGCATAACTTTCAGCTTCAAGTATCCAGGAATTAAATAAAGAAAATAATATTGTTGCAAATCAACAAATAATTTAATCTTCTTGTCATTAATTCTAGGTATTACCTTCCTGAATGCCTGATATGAATAAAGCACTGAGGATGCAAAGATGTATAAAAAACAGTCCCTGAACTCAACTAATTAGATCTGTGTTCAAGTAACTATTATAACAGCTACCATATGCTGCTTACCTATCAGTAAGCTAGATGCTGCACACATAATATTATTAAACTTCCCTACATTCATAAAAGTGGACACTTATTATTTAGAAATGATGAAACTCAGGAATTAAAAACCATCCAAGGTCAATTTTTACTACATATGAGAGCATCAGTATCTGCTTCAATGGCTGGCATTGCTTCCATCAAACCAGCCTCACTATCCCTCAAGATGGCATATAATTATTGTGTGCAGTAAAAACAAAGAGCCATGAAAGGGGAAGCGAAGAACACCACCTTTTCCCTTTTGCCTTCCCATTATTTCCCTGGGCCCATGACCCTCCACGTACCTCAGTCCGGTGGCCAACCATTGTTTTAAAGCAGTGCTGAGTATCAAGGTCCCACCATTTCACCATGGTATCTTTCCCACTAGAAGAAGAAACAGGAGAAAAAAATATATATCCTGTTTAGGAAAACTTATTCAACTAATAGGGAGATCCAAAACTCACTGTTGCTTTAAAAGGAACATATGCTTCAATAATGTCTAAAGTTCTGATTCTCTCTGATCTTTCTTTTGAAAAGCAAAGAATCATAACTTTCCTTGTAGTTATTCCTGTGCAGAAAATAAAATGTTCCACCTACAAGCACAAGAATGACTTTAGATGCAGAGTACCAAAGAATACAGAATTTGATCCATCATGGCTTCCTCCTATCATTTCCATCATCACAGCATTGGCATTCCCTCAGACAATCTACCATGGAAACATCTTAGACTTCTCCCATTCCCTTGTCTTCCTGTCCAGTTAGTCTCTTGTCCTGAAAATGCCTCCTCTGTGAAGTTTCTAAGTATTGACACCTTCTAGTCCGTTTCTGTACACTAACCTGAACTTAAGTCCTACTACCTGGATTATTTTAACAACTTCTCATTTGGTCTCTGTCCATTGCTGTTCTTTCATCCCATCCAATGTGCAACTGTCAGATAACCTTAATTTTTAATATTTGTACTCACTCAATGTTCCCTGTAGAATGAAAATCAGGCTCTTTGGCAGCATTCTCAAAATTTCCCATTTATTTGTTCCTAACCCCCTAAATATAAGCCCTCCCAGCCAATGGCCTCTACTACTCCTGCTCAAACACCTCTTCCCTATCTCTTCACTACATAAATCTAATATAATCCTCCTTCATGAGCAAACTGGAAAAAAAAAAAAACCCTCAAAAACCTGATTTACAAAGTCCATCCCATATAACCCCACCTTACAGTGTTATTTACTTTCCTTTATATTCCCTAAGCTGTAATATATATATTTTCTATTAGAACTATAGAATCATTCTCTTACAGAACCTGTGTTATCTGAACAAGACACTAATTTACCTGTATCCTATCCCACAGAAACAAATCCACCATTGGTAAAGCATTTAGTGCTCACAGCTTTTTCTGAGTTATTACTATGGTTCCTCTAATTAATGCCTGGCAAACCTTGGTATCCCAGCTTTTCCTAGGTGGCCATTCTTTAGGAATATTCATTATTATGTTAGGTTGAACAATATAAGATTGTTGATATTTGATGATTTTTTATGTACACAAATAAAAATGTCAAATGGTTCATCCTAATAGGTGTTTAGGAGGACTATGAAGTACAGTACATCTCTCCTCAAAAGGCGAGCCGAATTTAACACCTGGTATTCATATCTTCCCTCTGCTCCATATTCTGATTCCTGGCTTTCTAGATATCTAGAAGGTAAACAAAGCTCATTCTATAATGAGCTTCAAAAGGCTAAGAAACATGGAAAAACTGGTATCAAGAGAAAAGAATGACAAATTAGAAAAATTATTTTAAAAATAATATAACTTTAGACAGCTCTACAATACTACTTAGAAGAAATGGAAAAAAGGAAAGCAGGAGAACAGGAGAGAACACTAATGCATAAGCATGAGCACACTGCTCATGAGAGAAATGAGTAAGGAAGAAAGCAAATTCTCTCTTCCTAAAAAAGAACTGGAAATTAAACCATTATTTTTTTACCTAGTAACTAGCAGGTTCTTTTCTCGTAGAAACAAGGCTTGTGTGATGGCGTCCTTGTGCCCCTTTAGACGGTAGAGACCACTTTCATTGATCACATCCCATACAATAACATCTGTGTCCTAAAGGGATCAAATAATACAGATGAAAAATAATTTTCTTTACCACATATGGCCTAACTTGACAAACAATGAGACTTAATTATTACAAAGGCAATACATAGTCCTTGCAGAAAATTTGGAAAGCATGGGGAAAGTACAGTGGAATAAACACCAGCCTTATTCCCACCATCCAGAAATAATCCCCAGATATTGTTATTGCTCTAGTTTTTATGTATAATCCAGGTTATTTTCCTATTAGAAATCTGAGATCATGCCATTCGTATCATTTTACAACCTTTTCTTTATTCATTAATTATTTCCATTTCTTCCATGTTATTCTAGAGTGTTCACATTTTTAATGCTCACATAATAATAAATTCTAAAACGATAGCACAACTTATTTTAAAATGTTTCTATTTTAGACATTTAGGTAGTTTCCAACTTTCTGCTGTTATAAATATGCAGAAGTGAACATTCTTATACACAAATTTTTATATGTATATCTGATTAGAAAAAACTAAAATGAAAAGTTCTTGGGTTGTATGATATGTTTATTTTTAAAGTTTTAGATTGATACCATCAAAATGATCTCCAGGTTGGGTAAATCTATAGAACCAGCAGGGATATGTATGACAAGGCCTGTTTCCCATTCACTTAACTCTATTATTAGTTTTCTCAGAAACTACTACCAAACTCATAAGTAAAAAATGTTCAGTCTTAGTATTTATTTTAATTTACATTTATGAATACAAATGAAAAATATTTTACATGCTTTATGATGATTACTGGCCATTAGTATCTCATTTGAATTGTCAATTCATGTCTTTCTTTTGTCTATCATTCTTTGGGTGTCATCTCTTACTTGACTGTTTGTAAGTTATTAATAGATGAATGATACTAATTCTTTCTTTTTATAGTGAAAATATTAAATATTTTAACTTTTTCAGTTTCCTCTGACTTGTTTTTAATGTACAAATGTTTCAAGTATTCCAATCTACCAACAGTTTCCTTTTTATTCCTTTGCTAATACATTTAAAGTCCTTTTCTACCTTGCTGTCAGATATCTACTTATATATTTTCTAGTTTACTTTAAAATGCTATTTTTTTATAGTTAAGTCTTTAATCTTTGTTTTATTTTGGTATATAGCACAAGGTAAAGCTTTAATTTAAAATTTTCCCCCAAATAGCCAGTTGTCTAAGGACTGTTTTATAAGTAATCCATCATTTTTCTACTTACTAAAAATGTCATCTTTAAAATATACTAATTAGGAATGTAAACGTGGATGTGTTTCTGAGATTTCCATTTGGTTGCAAAAATCTATTTTGCATTGATACTTGCATTGAAGTATCAATATGATACTTCTTAAATTTGGGTTTATACGACATTTTAATATCTGAAACTCCTGTTTTATTATTCTTTTCTTCCCAAATGTTGGTGTTTCCAATTCCTTTGCTTTTCCATATTAGGTCAAGTTCTAAGTAACAACTAAAACCTTTACAACATCTATTTAAATATATCTATATCTATATATAAACATATGTCTAAACATAGCTTTAGCTATATAAATCAATTAGAAAACACTACCATCTTTTCAATGCCTTGTCTTCCCACTCAAGAACATGGATTATATCTTTACAAAAGTCTCCTATTCCATTCTTCAGTAAAGTTTCATGGTATTTTTATGTCTGTTACTTAATCTGTTGTGAATGGAATCTTTTATATTTTCTAACTCATGACTTTTGAGATATAGGAAATCCTACTGACTTTACAGAAGTCAATGGCAAACAATTATTATTTTGTCTCTTCTTTTCCAGTCTTTGTTTTCTTTCCTTATTTTACTGTTTCGGGTAGCACTTCCACAATAAGAGTTATCATGGCTCTCTTGATGAAGAGAAGTATTATTCCTATACTTAATAGGCTTTTATCAGAGAACATGATAAAATGAACAAAAGGAAACAAAATGAACTTCCCAATTCACACCCATCCTCCTCACTCTATTTCTACCATTATACTACTTTGTATATTGGCAGCCCATTGTTTTACCTGACAATTTTTGTCAACAACTTGCTTCGGCATAAGCCTTACATTCCTTTAATATATCAAAGTCTGGGTTGATTCAAAGGCTCACCTTGGACCCAGATGCCAGTCTGCCTCCTAGCTGATCATACTTCAAGGTAGTGATAGCTGCTTTGTGACCATTGAAGGTCACATTTCCTTCCCCACTCAGGAGACTGAAGATTCGGATCGACCCATCCTCATACCCAACAGCTAAGTGTAGCCCATCTGGGGAGGGGCACAAGCAAGTAACTTCTTGTTTAAGCCCCTGAAGGATAAGAATCTGAAATTATAAAAATGAAAAACAATGTAAAAGAGTTAAGCATGAAATCAAGGGAATAGCATAGGAATACTCAGGCACAGTAAAATTAAGAGCACCAATAATTCCAAATTACTCTTATGAATAAAAATGAAACTCTACAATCCATTTCAAGTTTTTTAATATAGAAATTAGTATTTGTACTAGGCAATGAAATATTTAAGAAAAAGCTTAATTATTTTCTCCAAAGCCCTACATTGGTGTAATACATATAAAAACTCCCTAGGCAATAAAATAAATTTAATCCCTTTAATGTAAGTCTTGATCCTAGAACAACACTACGTGATTTTCAATAAAGAGTTGCAAATTCCTTTAACTGAGACCCATTTTATAAGAAAACAATCTGCATGGCAATCGAGTACTACAGTGGTTTTCACCACAAAGGACTCTGGGTGGCAACAAGAATCAAAGTAGTAATCTCTTGGGAATCACAAAATGAGTGGACAATATCAAAATGCCTATATTTGGTTTGGCAAAAGTGGTAGGCTTAGGGAATTCAGTCACACAAAGTATTGAAGTCTAGTTTAACAACACTTGGGCCTTATCCACATTAGAAAAACATTCTGCCAACATAGAGTTACCATCCTTTTACATGCCTAATATTTTATAACCAGCTATAAGCATAAGTCGAACTTGAAAAATAGAATTGGTAGAGAAAAAATACATTAGGAATAAATAATTACTACAAATAATGACCTGTAAATATTCCAACAAATAGACATCTAAGAAATAAGTTCCTATTTCTTTGTGGTTTTCAGAATTTAGTGGAGAAGAACACAAAGGAACTTGATGCTTGGCTAGCTAGACCTAAAGGAAAAAGATTTCTCTTCTCTTCTAAGGGCACACACACGCCAAAAAAACTCATGATAAATAAATCAGAGCTCCCCCACTCCTACTACCTCTCCATCCTCAAGTACCAATAAATCAATATCAAACTGGTCATTTTGGGCTCACCTTCTCTCCTTTCCTTAAGTCCCAGATGAAAACGTGTTCACAAGCTGGTACTGCCACATAGCGTCCTTTCTCACCACGAAGTGTCACAAAGACAATATTACCTTTTTGGCTGCCAATGACGCCAAAGACGGCACTAGCAACATAGCGTAGGTACTGCTTGGTGAGCCCCATGTTATGATGTCTGATACCACAGGTGAGGCAATCTGTGCACAGAAACAAAGAAAACTCAGCTCCTTGGGTGCCTTGGTTCTACTAGGTTAGTAAACACCAACTGTTTTTTGTTTTTTGTTTTTGAGACAGAGTCTCACTCTGTCGCCCAGGGTGGAGTGCAGTGGCGGGATCTGGGCTCACAGCAGACTCCGCCTCCTAGGTTCAAGCGATTCCCCTGTCTCAGCCTCCCGAGTAGCTGGGACTACAGGCATGTGCCATCACACCTGGCTAATTTTTGTATTTTTTTTTTTTAGTAGAGATGGGGTTTCACCATGTTGACCAGGCTGGTCTCGAACGCCTGACCTCAATTGATCCACCCGCCTTGAAGTGCTGGGATTACAGGTGTGAGCCACTGCGCCCAAACAACACCAACTGTTTATCATGTCATTAAAAGCATGTAACTTGTGACTTCTTAATCTTTATTTACTCTGAATAATTCACTGACCTAAAATACCTAGACATCTTCATTTTTTATTCCTGTTGACTCAATATAATCCCTCTTCCTCAAGTTCCAGATTAGTCATATTGTCATCCCCAACTCACGCGTATCTGACATTATAGGCTCAATGCAGCTAATTTACTTCTGCCCATTCAACCAGCATCAAAGCTTTTACATAGAGATTGGTAGTCTGAGACTGAACATATTTTTCAGTGACTATTTATTGAAAACCTACCAATTAGACAGGCACCGTTCTAGACACTGGATATACACTATTAATAAGACAAAATCCCTAACTTCATATTACTTAACCTTCTTGTACAGTGGTTCTCTAACTCTAGTATACATCCAAATTACCTGGAGGGCTTATGAAAACACTGCTAGAAAACACCATCTCATCTCTTCTCCCAGCACCTGTTTCTGATTTCATGAGTCTGGGGTAGGGCCTAGAATTTTTCATTTCTAACAAGTTTCCAAGTGATGCTGCTGTTGCAGTTCTTGGACCACACTTTGAGAACTATTAGTCCATGAAAGTCTGTCCTTCATTTCAAAATCAGAGCAGTCACTTACCCTTGGCATAGAAAACGGGTGAGCAACTTGGCACACTGTTTTTGGAAAGATGCCATAATTTCTGCACTTTTATTAAATTCACTGAAAATAGATAATCCACTGGTTATGTATAAAAGGGACAAGAGGTGAATGAAGGCGATAACAGATCAGTCCCATCTGTTCTTTACATGGAAGAGTAAAAAGTATCCCCAAAAAACACCCATGCAACTTAAAACACACAAAAATAAAGAAGTTACAGTCTTTTATGAGGAGCTGTTTCTTTTTGCTATTGTTTTTTGTTTCTTTGGTTGGTTGATTTAACTCTACAGGGTCTTTCTAATTATCAAATGCTGTTTTAGTCTACTTCAACAAAAAGAATTCAATCTCAACTCTCGGATAATATTTTCTGTTAATAATCACTTACTGGCCTCATTGTTGCTCTCACAGGAACCAACATAAAGCCAATTTAAAATCAAGGAAAGATAATGTTAACAGGATAATAATGCTCTTAGCCTAGGCCATTTGATTAATTCCTTCGCAATTCCTCTTATTCCTCCAGACTCTGTAGTTGTTCCTTATGTTTGCCTGTCTTTGGCCATCTACCACCTCCTTCTATAGTATCTTCCTTGGAGAATTCATATAGCATGCCTAGGTCCACAGACTCCCATATGTCTATTTCCAGTCCTGCCCACCTACATGAATACTAATTCTAGAGTTTCCAATGTTTACTGAACATCTCCACTTGAATATCTTATAGTTTCATATTTAACATGTCTATAACCAAGCCTGCCTTACTTCTAGTATCCCTCTCTTTTTTTCAGACACTAAGACACAATTTTCCCAGTTACTCAGGCTCAAAACCATTTAATAACCTTTGAATCATTAATAAAAAATATTATTATAGCAGCCAAGATTTAGCGAGTGCTTACGCTATAGTAACTGATAACATTAAATGTATATAACTTAGTAAACATATGCCACTGTTTAATTACATACAGCAATTAAGCAATTAATGAAATGAGTTAACATATGCAAAGCACTTAGAAAACCCTCTAACACATTGTAAATATAAGTACAAAAAAATTATCCATGAGGACCTGGTGTTGTGGCCCATGTCTGTAATCCCAGCACTTTAGGAGGCCAAAGCCTGGAAGTCAAGAGTTTCAGACCAACATGGGCAACACAGCAAGACCCTATCTCTACAAAACACTTTTTAAAAAATTAACCAGGCATGGTGATGCACTCGGGAGGCTGAGGCAGAAAGATCACTTGAGTCCAGAAGTTCGAGGTTGCAGTGAGCTATGATCACACCACTGCACTCCAGCCTGGGTGACAGTGAGACTCTATCTCTAAAATAAATAAACAAATTCTCCACAATAACACTACAAGGGAAGTCACTCTTCCTATCTCTATTTTACAGACAAGGAACTCAGACCCAGAGATGGTAAACTGCTAACCCAAAGTCATTTAGCAGCTAAGTGCCAAAGTCAGATCCCAATCCAGCCAGTCTAACTCCAAAATTTCTGCTTTTAACCACTATGCTAAACTGCTTCTATTTGCCTCTTTCTCTGTAGTCAACTCCACCTGACTGTTTACTCTGAAACAGGATGCCTTTCCCTCCAGCACTTTCAGTTCCAGCTCTTTATCACTGGGTTACTGCACTGACTTTCCACCTAGCACCTCCGCCTCCATGTTTTTCACTCTTTTCATTTAAAAGTCATAATACTACCGACTAATCTTTTCAAATGAGCTTTCCCATCCTAAAGCCTTGAAAAGGCTGAATCGTTTGCCAGTTTTCAAAAACTCATCCTGTCTAACCTCCGTATTTCTCGAATAAACGTTCCTGTCGGGCTGGCTAGTTTCCTTCCTCGTCCTGCGACCTTGTATTCTTCATAGTATTCGTTTTACTCAGAATAAATGCATTTTCTCCTCTACTTATTTTAATCAACGTTATCCTCTGAGGCCCACTTCTTTTCGAGTAAACCCAATTCTCGCGGCCTTTTTTCATACCCTCGATATTTAAACTACCTCCCAAACAACTTGCACTGTTCACTTTGTTCCACGTGCACAGCTTTCGCCTCCTTTCGGACAGTTCATGACCAAATCTTCTTCCGAGACCCCATCATCTCCGCTTCCTAACCCACAGCCCCCAAAATGATGTTTCCATGATGCACTGAGGGCCTGGACCGTGGTAACAGACCTGCCACACATTCCTAAACGAGTCTTCCGTCAGGAGAGAGTGACGGAGGGTTCCACACATCGAACACACGGTCAGATCATCCTCAGGCAAGCCCGTGCATACGCACGGTCAGGCAGCTCTGCTCAGCACACGCAACCTCGCCGAGTAGCTGAGGGGCTTCCAAGTACTGCTGTGGGGACGCCCGTAGTTACCTGAGTTCCCCCAGCCCTAGCAACCGGCCCTAAATACGCCCGCCTCGGCTGCTGCTGACATCACGAACGCCTCAGACAGAATCTGCAAAATCGGAGCCGCACAGAAGGCTCTCAGCTCCAAACGTGAACCTCCAGGACTCACCTCAGCCTCCACGAGGCTCCCAGCCGACTGGGCCCGCCCACAAGACCTGCCCCTTCCGGGTACGTTCCGGAAGCCTCTTTCTCCAGAGGTTCCCTTTGCCTTCCAGGAGGAAATGACGGAGAGAGTCCGGGGCTGATTGGCGAGCTCTGGCCGGGAGCGGAAGCCGGTGTTTCGCAGCCGAGAGCATTTGCAGCTGGTCACTCCAGCTTCCTGGGACTTTGACTCGCCCTACTCGGTGCGCTCCTGCTGAGGGTCGTCGGAGATGTCGCTCGGCCGCCTTCTACCAGGAGCCTGATCCGTCCCGCCCGCCGCCCGGATGGGACCGCCGGAGTGCTGTGAGAGGCGGGGCGGAGACCGGGAGGGAAGGCGGGGCGGAGAGGGCCGGGGGCGCGGCCCGAGGCGCACGGGACCCGGCCCTGGTCGGGATTGCAGGCTGAGGTTTTAGTTCTGTCACTTCTCTGGAAGAATGAGGCTGGCACCACTTCCTCGCCTGTTGGTTAGGTTCTCGCCCGAGGCGTTGTCGGGGACGCCGTGTTGACGAGGAGTGAAGGGGTAGGCAGTCGGCGGGCACTAGGGACAGTGGTGCCCTAGCCAAGAAGGCGCGCGCCCTAGGGTGCAAGTGTATAGGGCCGGCGGGAGCCCTTGCTGGTTGTAGCCCCAAAGACAAGTCCATGTTGCCGCTCCTGTGGACTGGACATTCCACGAACCGAGAGCACCTCGGGTGAGGGGTAGGTAGACGCTGAGCCCAGGATGGTGCGTTGTCTAGGTCCCCGCAATCCCTGGAGTGACACTGGCCTGGCTTTGTGTTTCCGCTCTCTGGCCGCTTGAGGGGGAAGTGACCAAGGCTGACTCCTCCTTGTTTGCTCACTGAGATTTAAGTGCTCTGTCACCAAGTGGGAATTAGCTGTTCTCTCTTGCATTTCTACTACTTTATTCTTGAGCTGCATAGAAGTGTTTAGAAATGAGTTCTGATGTCTAGAGCTGTGCAAAATTAAAGCTAACATAGCGGTACAAAAGAAGATCCTACCAGCGCTTCTTGAACAAGGTATCTAAAGCCAGCCTAGAAATTAGACCTTTGTCTACATAATCTGATGTTGTTCAGAGTTTCTTGAGCTTAAGGCATGTTCAGCTAATCTTTCGTATTCAAGAAAATTGCAATAGCAAAGAATGCGTATGATGAGACTGTGGACAGCTGTAGCAGCATAGGAATTTTGAAACAAGATTGCCGTGTATTGGATGAATGACAAGGGAAGAAATTGTGGCCACAAACTATTATTTTAATAAGTTGGGTGGGAAAGGGAGCATTTGAGTGGGTGTGTATGGTTAATATCCCTGACAGGTGCTGTGCATTATATTAGTATGGGGGAAAGCGTGTGCTTCAATGGAAAACTGCATAGTTTCGAGTCTATCTTACCCCTTGGAGTAGCTAATTCTAAAAAAGCCATTTTTCAGTTATGTAAACTAGGTAACTGACATCAATGCTGGATAATTTTTGTCAAGACATGCGAATTCGCTCTCTGAGAGGTTCAGTGGAAGTTTTGCCTCCTTTTGCATGTTTATTTCAATATTCCTGCTCTAAGGTGTCTAATTCTGGGATTTTCTTTATCTTCTGCCTGGTTCCCTTTTGAGTTAAATAAAATCTTGAACACGGGTTTGGTTTTATATTTGAAGGAGTCATGATTTTACCTTTTCTTTAAAAATTATATTAATATTATTAAATATTATGGGATGGGACAACCACAGATGGAAAAAAAATGATTTTAATAAGAGTTGGTGTCAGAGCAACTGTGAGTGGTAAGATAATGCATCTTATAAAATTCCCTATACAGTGTTTCAAGGATATAACTCTACCTCCTTATTTAAGTTTCAAAATGCTCAATATATCAATACTTACAGTTAAAACATAGTGCAGTTCATTTAATATGAAGGGGTACTACTAATTCACTGTGAGGATATGTTCTTTGGGTGCTTTTGAGGGATGATGTTAAATTTGACCCAAGCCATTGACAAGCTTAGGAATGTTCTTGTTATACTGTGTTTATTGTTGACATACTTGACTATTTCAGTTAGTCTTCCAATCTGAGAATCTTTTTTAAAAACTGTGATTCTCACTGATGGCATAAAATGATTCTTAAGTATGGTGTTGGATGGTGGCATAGAATGATTCTTAAGTATGGTATGCACACAAATCTTAGTGTACTCTGAACTGTTAAATATTGAAATACAAAGTCATAAAGAATGGTAAACCTGGGAATTAATGGCCATCAAGTGCATGTACCAGCTGTCTTTGTACTGTTGTTGTCCAGGCTGGTCTGATCAATGTAAGCATTTTGAAAGACAGGTAAACAGGTCAAAAGTTACCATTTTTCATTCTTAAATGATATCATTTTCTTTTTATCCAGACAAAAAGGTTTTTTTGAGATGGTGATCCAAGGTATTATGCCCAATTTTTCCCAGTTTTGAACAATAAAATCTGATCTCTCTAGCCAGTCCAGTTATTCATATTAAGCAGTATTTAAAGGACTTCTTAAACTAAAAGATGACAGGATTTGAGAAGGAAAAAAAAAAACAGAAGTTGCAGTGTAATGAGAGCTGTTTACTCTGTACCGTTTGAATTATAAAGGATACATAGAGGGTTATCTTTGTCTTTAGGTCCTCTTCACTAAAGTACTGAAAAGCATATGGCTATGGAAATAGATCTGATTCATTATGGAATCTTCTGTTTGTCCCATGTAGGCTTTTTGATCCTTGGAAATTAATGTCTTGCTTCAAGAACCTTTTTTGTTTTTTTAAACTAGGACTTAGTGTTTGTTTATGAATTTATTCAAAGTACAGAGCTGATCAACTGATTTTCAGTGGACAGTCTTGCTCTCCTTTAATGTTATCAAAGATTCTGGCTGTGGCTATAGATTACTGGGTATAGAAGGCTTCTCCTCCCTTCGTCACTTGAGCAATCTGTTTGCATTCTATCACTGAGATTGTAATTCAAATTTATTTACAAATCTGCTTGTATGAGCTCATACACAAACATTTTGGGGAGTGAAAGGATCTGTATCTTTTATGTGATTCTCAAAGGGGCCTGTGACCTTGAGAATGTTAAAAACCACTGTTCTCTCAGGGATCAGGTTTTCCTGCCTAGCTTGGGTTTGTGGCTCCATTTACTGTATGTATTACTAAGGCGTATGTGTGTTTAGAGGAGGGAGAGATTCAAACCTCTTTTTGGTGAGAAACATCAATGTTTGTTTAGAGATGGAGTTGAAAAAGAATTCAACCTTTGCTAAATACTATGACACTTCATAAAATGCCATTAAATTTTGTCCTAAAATAAGAGCTATGAGCATTACTTTTACTTATTTAACATCCAAATCTTGTGAGTCACAATTACTTAAAAGCTGGGAAAAGGATCCAACAAACTCTACTGACCAGGTCTGATCAGGGATATAGGAGAACCACCAGGGTGTACTGTCAAAGACGGTAATAGAGTTTTGAGGAGGAAATGATTAGTAATAAATGTGGATAAAATTGGATTAGTTCTTGGATTTGACATTTGGGAAGTTATTGTTGACCTTGATAAAGCAGTTTTAGCATAGCTATAGAGCGGAAGCAAAACTGCAGTAGATTGAGCAAATGTATGAAGAGAAAACAGAGCTACAAAACAAATTACTCTTAAAAAGGCAAGTGGAAAAAAAAGAGGAGTTTAATATTCTGAAGAAGAAATGAAGTAGAAGAAATAAAGGAGGAAAACCTTTTTGAGAACAGGAGGATTGAGAGGAAGGAAAAAGCAAGATGTAATTGTAAAAGGAGAATTTGTGTTGTAACACTCACTTAAGAGGAGAAATGGTCAAATGAAGGAAATTGCTTAAATTAAGGTGATTTAGCAGGCTTAAAAGTGTGGAATATACCCTCAAATCATCACTTGGAAGTTGGAAACAGTGAATGATTTTGAATTGGTGGGAAGTTAAAGTAATTGTTCTCCTATGCAGTTTTGACACCAATTATCTCATTTAATGCTCACAATAATCTTAGGAGACTTACTCTTATTTTAGAAATAAAAAATCTGGTTTAGAGTCAAGGATAACACAACTATTGGATGATCCAAACTCAGACCCTGTGATAACAGAGTCCAAACTCTCACATTGAAACATACTGTCTCTGCCTCACTGTGTAATTGCACATGGAAATATTTACCTTAAAATACTAAAGAAGCTGGATTCAAAATTGTATCAGTATGATTTTACCTATCACAGAAAAAAAGTAGTAACTACGTCAAAAGTTGAGGAATTTTTTCCTCCCCCTTAATTTTGGTTTCTTTTCTTTTCCTTCTTTTCATTTCTTTTCTTTTTTGAGATAGGGTTTTGCTCTGTCACCCATGCTGGAGTGTGGTGGCACAATCTTGGCTCACTGCAACCTCCACCTCTTGGGCTCAAGCAATCCTTCTACCTCAGCCACCTGAGTAGCTTGGACTACAGAAGCATGCCACCACACCTGGCTAATTTTTTGTATTCTTGTAGAAACGAGGTCTCACTGTGTTGCCCGAGCTGGTCTTGAACTCCTGGGCTCAAGTGATCTCCCCGCCTCAGCCTCCCAAAGTGCTGGGATTACAGGTGTGAGCCACGGCGTTCGACCAATTTGATATTTTTCAAATGTTCTGTAAACATGTATTACTTAGAGTCAGAAAGAAAAGTTATCTTAGAAAAGCAATTTTGTCCTGAAAGTTGGCCTTCAAGTTTACAAACTGAAAACTGTTTGTGTTTAATGGATTTGTTTTTAGATTATAGTTAAGAACTTTCAATATTAGTCATTGTCATAAATCTGCAGATAATTTTTTGAAATTATGAACTTTTGCTAAGTGTCATTCCATTGAGCATGAGGCAATTTAACCGTGATAGATGAGTATAGTCTTCATTTGTCCTCTGTTCAGCTTGTCTATTGCAAGTCTGAATGCTTATGAACAGATAACAAACCTTGTGGAAAGGCCAGTTTGATGGAATAAACACCGACTTTTAGGTAAAATTAATTTCTTTATTTCAAAGTAATTTCAAAGGTGTATTTAGTATCAATAAGAATAGTCTTCTCATACAAATTTATCATTGTGTAACCTACAAGGCCTTTCTGAAATTATTATATAAATGATCATATTTCCTGTTCCACAGCGTTGATTTAGGCATTAGCATATTCACTGGATCCATGTTTTGTTCCAATTAGCATCCCATGTATCTCAGCAGGAAACATCACGGAATGTATTGTGGAAGGGCATGCTTGTTTTATTTAACAACAAACATGAAAACCATACTGAAAAACTCAAAAAACTTCATGAGATCATGTCCTTTGCAGTAACATAGATGGAGCTGGAGGCCATTATCCTAAGCAAACTAATGCAGGAACAGAAAACCACCCACTGCATGGTCTCACTTATAAGTGGGAGCTAAACAGTGAGAACACATGGACACAAAGAAGGGAACGACAGACACTGGGACCTACCTGAGGGTGAAAGGTGGAAGGAGGGAGAGGATCAAAAAACTACCTATCAGGTACTATGCTTATTACTGGGGAGATGTATTAATCTGTACACCAGACCCCTGTGACGTGCAGTTTACCTACATAACTAACCTGCACATGTACCTCTGAACCTAAAAGTTAAGAAAGAGAAAGAACTAAGAGAAAAGAAGAGAGAATCTGAAATTACGTGCCTCCTGATGAAAGACACACCATCTCATATAATCTTGCCAGAACTGACTACTAACAAGAAGTTTTCAAATAACAGAGAAACTTATTGAACCATACATGAATATGCAAGCAACAAAATCCACACTCTGGAACACTACAGTTTCAGGATATAAATTTTACAGAAAAGGAAATGTTGGATGGGGGACTTGTAGATTAAAAGAGATTTAAGATATACACTAAAATGTTTTAAATGGCTAATATTAAACTATGGTTTCTAGGGATGCACACTTAGGTGAAAAGGCCATATGAGTATATAAGAAAGTGATTAAAAGTTCTGATAGTAGTTACTTTGGGGGACAGGAAGGGGTTGAGATCATGACAGATCACATGGAAGTACTTTTGGGTGCCTGCACAGTTCTGTCTCCTGACTTTGGTGGTGGTTCCAGGGGTGTTTCCTTCATAATAGCTCATTAAACTGCACATTTATTTGGGGAAAAAGAAGTTCACATGCTGACTTTCTTTCCCTGATCATCTATCTGCCCTTATTTATTTCATGTTACCAACAGCCTCCAACTTACCAAACCTGTTAATCAGTTCTTAGTCCTGTTACTCAACCTCTCAGTAGCATTTAACTGATACGTCTCAAGTATTGCTTGAAATGTTTTCTTCACTTGGCTTTTAGGCTACCACGCTTCCCTGGTTTACCTTCCTTTCTTAGCATTCCTTCTCTATCTCACTTTCTAACTTGTCCTCTTTCCCACCTCTAAGTTTTGTTGTAGGACTCAGTCCTTGGATCTGTTTTCTCTGTTTGCATTTACTCTCTAGGCTCGTCCAGTTCCCATAGCTTTAAATACCATCCATATGCTGAGAATTCCAAATTTATATTTTTAGCCCCATCTTCTGTGAGCTCTAGCCTCATATAACCAATTTGCATGTTTGACATAAACACTTGGTCATAGAATGAGCGTCTCAAACTTAGCACACCCAAAAAGACATAAGAAAAAGAAAATCCATTGGTTATCACTCCACCCTACAACCTACTCCAATTTTTCTCTTCTCTGTAAATAGCATAACATTTACTCAATTGTGTAAGCAAGTAATCCAGAAGTTATCTTTGGTTCTGCTCTTTCTCCCTACTGTCTATATTCTTAAGTAAGTCTTGTTGACACCACTTTCAAAATACATTCCAAGTCTAACATTTCTCATCACTACCATCTCACCTAAATTATTGCAGTCATTTTCTATTGATCTCTGCACCTACTCTTGCCCCTTCTCAGTTTCATTGTAGCTACAGTAGTCTTTTCAAGTATTTATATTTAATCATTACCATGATCAAGATCCTCTAATAGCATCCCCTCATATTTAGAATAAGATCTAAACTTCTTACCATAGTTTACAAACTGTATCCTCTGGCCTTTCCCTCTCTTACCAACCTCATCACCTACCACTCATTACCTAGCTTATTCTGCTTTTCCTAAACTGACCTCCTTGCTCCTCCTGTAGTATACCAAGATCCTTCCTGCCTATTTGTCCTTTGCACTTGCCATTTCCTTTGCCTGAAACATCTCCCAGAGCTTCATGTGGCTTGCTCTTTCATTGTATCTTTCTACTGAGATGTTACCTGTTCTCTCATAGTGCTTACTTCCTCTAGTCATTCTGTTAGATCCCTGCTTGTTTCTTTATCATGTATCATCTTCTGTCTTCTCCATGGAAGTATATGCTCCCGAAGGGCAGGGACTTGCTTTTATTCACCAGTGTGTACCCCGTGCCTAGAATACTATCTAACACATGGTAGATGCTTGCAAATATTTTTTTTTTTAGACGGAGTTTTGCTCTCGTTGCCGAGGCTGGAGTGCAATGGCGCAGTACAAAGATTTATTCGATGAATGAATATACCATTTTACTGAAATAGATGTTTGACTCATAGGCAAATTGATTCTCCTTTTCTCTAGCAACAAATAATTTCCCATTACTTCTCTCTAGTACTTGACACTGTGTGTCTTCCAACACCCTCCTCTTCTAATGTTGGTATTTCAGTACAACCAGCCACCTACCATATCACTGTCTCACACACCATATCCTATAAATTGTCAACTCTTGTTCATCCTTCTTTTGTATTTTGCTTCTTAAATGTGTGCCTCCTTCTGTATCTCCTTTCCTAGTTGAAACCTTTATCATCTCTTACTACTTGATTGCTATAACCTCCCAGCTTCTCATTTTGTCTTAGTACATCCTCCACATTATCATCAGACTTTAAATTATACATATGATTTATCTTTGTATCCCTTGCAGCATCTATCACTTTTTGTTTTTTCAATAGTAGGCACTCAGTGAATGTTGAATGAATAGTCCTGTTTCTGGAAAATAGAATTGGTGGGCCATGTGATTACTTTAATGGCTGTAATTCTTTGAAAAGAATTTATGCTTAAATAATCACTCTTTAATCCTGTTTTAGAAATGCTGTAGCAATTCTTTGTTGTCCATTGTTTTTAATGGACTTGTAAAGTGACTATAATCACACAATATATTATTGGGTTGTTTCACAGTGGAATTTTCTTTACTGGTTTAATAGAATTGAAGTAATATCTATACTTCTCTATTAAAATGATTCTTTCTTTTCTCTTAAGCTAAAGTCTCCAGTGAATATTGAATTGCTGAGGAATTTGGGAAAAGACAAATCAAAGTTCCCATTCCATGGATCCCTTAGGTGCGCCTTCCCAGTTTGTGGATGTGGATGCACTACCAAGCTGGGGTGACTCATGCCGAGATGAATTAAATTCCTCTGATACTACAGCTGAAATATTTCAGGAAGACACTGTTCGATCACCTTTTCTTTATAATAAGGACATCAATGGAAAAGTAGTTCTTTGGTAATTATTTGATTACATCATATCCTGAGGAGATAATACTTTCTCATAATTTATTCTGACCTCTTTGTAAGCTCTAGCATTGTTGAAATACAGCTTTACATATACATATATGATTTTATTGAGGTATAATTGACATTTAATAAACTACATATGTAAAGTACACAATATAAGTTTTGACTTGTTAACACATACATGAAGCTATCACCACAATCAAGATAGTGAATATACCTGTCACCTCCAAAAGGTTTTTTTTCTGTTCCTTTGTAATTCCTCCTTCCTGCGCTTCCCTGCCTCCCCATTCCCAAGCAACCACTGATCTTCTTGTCACTATAGGTTAGTTTGCATTTTCTAGGGTTTTATTTAAATTGAACTGTGTGCTTTTTGGTCTGTTTTCAGCAGAATGATTTAAGTTCATCTGTGTTTTGTGTATCAGTAGTAGTTCATTGCTTTAAAAAACTGCTTCACTGAGATACAATTCATATACAATATAATTCATCAGTTCAAATTGCACAGCCCAGTGATTTTTAACATAGAGTTGCATAACCTTCACTACAGTCAATTTTAGAACATGTTCATCAGCCCAAAGCCCCATTAGCAGTCACTCCTCATTTTTCCTTAATCCCCCTAGGCAACCACTAATCTACTTTCTTGTCTCTATAGATTTGCCAATTCTGAACATTTCATATAAATGGAATGAATACAATAAAGTTTGTGGTTTTTTGTGACTTAGCATAATGTTTTCAAGGTTCATCCATATTGTAGTACAAATCAATACTTTATTCTTTTTTTTTTTTTTTTTTTTTTTTTTGAGATGGAGTCTCGCTCTGTCACCCAGGCTGGAGTGTAGTGGCGCGATCTCAGCTCACTGCAAGCCCCGCCTCCCAGGTTCATGCCATTCTCCTGCCTCAGCCTCCCAAGTAGCTGGGACTACAGGTGCCCGCCACCACGCCCAGCTAATTTTTTGTATTTTTAATAGAGACAGGGTTTCACCATGTTAGCCAGGATGGTCTCGATCTCCTGACCTCGCAATCCACCTGCCTCGGCCTCCCAAAGTGCTGGGATCACAGGCGTGAGCCACCATGCCCAGCCAGTACTTTATTCTTTATTAGGATTGAATAATATTCCCTTGTATGGATATACCACATTTATTAGTTCATTAGTTGATGGATATTTGGTTTGCTTCTACTCTCTGGCCGTTATAAATAATGCTGCTATTTCTAAACATGATGGTTTTGTGAGTTTCAGGGTTATAACAATTGCATTAAAGATCTAAGATGCCAGATTGTTTTTTAAGTCAGAAATTTCTTTTCTATTATTGCTTAGCTTGTGAGCTAGCAAGACCAACATTTTGAAAAAGACAAGGATAAAATGTTTTGAAATAATTAGAAACTAGGTTTCTTTTCTGCTTCTTCCCCACATTTGTTCGTTCTTTACTGTTTCTTCAGGAAAGGAGATGTGGCATTACTGAACTGTACAGCCATTGTGAATACCAGCAATGAAAGTCTCACAGATAAGAATCCTGTGTCAGAAAGTATCTTCATGCTTGCAGGGCCTGATTTGAAGGAAGATCTCCAGAAACTTAAAGGTGAGTGAATTTTCTTTCGTATGTTATCGTTTAGGAAACATTCATTTTGATGTCCTCTACCTTGAAGAGGCATGTTTTGTGGGAAAATTATATAGATGTAGCTGTTTTTCTTTTGTTGAAACTAAATAAAAACTGCTTTTGAAAGCTCCATTTTAGCAAAATTTATTACATTTTGAAATGTGTTAAAAACTGAGTCCTGAGAATTTACTAGCAGTAAAACTTCTTTGTCCTGTCCTGGATTTTAAATGACAATCACTGTAGCTGATTAGATCTTTGGTAGCATTTTCTTGGCTGCATATTTTCTTGCACAAAACATGCAAGAAAAGCCTTATGAGATGACTATCCTCCTGAACTGAAAAGCTGTTAAATTACCAACTTTGCAGCCCTTTGTTATTTGAGCCCAAATGAAATACTGTGAAATTCAGTCTTCCCATTGTATAAAAACTATTTATGAAATACAGCAATGTTGCTTAAAATGTAAACAGCAAAGTTAACCTGTATAAAATCTTGCTTCCCTTCCCTTCTATCATTTAACACTGACAACTGGTTTCTAACCTAATAAAAATATTAAAACTTGATCAGGAATACTGATAAGTGCTGACTCTATGAAGGAAGGGATAGAATGGGAAGAATTGCATTTTTTGATCCAGAAACTGAATTTTGACTGTAAGGACAGAATGGGGGAAATGATCGTAACTAAACTGCAAAACAAGATACCATGAAGAACATGTAGAAACTAGAAAAGATATTGAAGATAATACTGAGAAGTTCTTTGCTAAAAGGAACAGAGAAGTTGGTCTGAAAAAATTCCTAATGGCATGTGTGTGTATGCTTACATACACCTTAGAGCTAGACTTATGAATAATAAAGAAAATAAGAAAATTTAACACAAATATACAAGTAAAACCTCCATATTAAACTGCGTGTTTGAGCATCTCCAAGCTGAGATTCATATTATATAACTCTGCCCTTTACTAACTGTGTGACTTAAGACCGGTTACTTCACCTCTGAGTCTGAGTTTCCTTATCTCTAAAATGGGGATAGTAATGGTAGTTCCTAACTTAGTTCCTGACATATAGCAAGAGCTTAAAATTTAGAGATGGAAAAAACTAATATCTTGAAGACTAAATTAAATAATGGACATTAGGTGCTAAGCACATCCTAAGTGTTCAACAAGTATTATTTCTGGTGTTAGTTATTAGGCCCCAGTTGTATGTTTAAGTTTAATGAATCAGTGCCAACCTTTAGGTTATTACTAAAGGGCTGCATACTTAATCCTATCCCCTTTTTACATTTTTATTAATGACTTAATAAAAACAAGCATGACTTACCAAATTTGTAGATGATAGAAAGCTAAAAGAGTAACAGGACATACTGGATGATAGACTAAAGATTTTCATGTGACTAGAAGTATAAGCCAAAAAATGAAAAAGTTAACGGAGATGAATATTAAAGTTTTGCAGTAAGTTTAAAATGATGGGAAACATCATTTGTTTAACACTTTATGTCTCAGTAAAATGGCATTATTTTCCATTCCATTTTTCTTTTTCTTTTTTTTTTTTTTTCCTGAGACAGAGTCTCACTCTGTCACCCAGGCTAGAGTGCAGTGGTATGATCTTGGCTCACCACAACCTCCACCTCCCAGGTTCAAGTGATTCTCCTGCCTCACCCTCCCGAGTAGCCGGGACTACAGGTGTGTGCCACCATACCTGGCTGATTTTTGTATTTTTATTGGAGATGGGGTTTCACCATGCTGGCCAGGCTGGTCTTGAACTCCTGACCTCAAGTGATCTGCCTGCTTCAGCCTCCCAAAATGCTGGGATTATAGGCGTAAGCCACCATGTCCAGCCTCCCATTCCATTTTTCTTTTCTAGGAACCCTAGTGTTAACACTTCCCTCTTTCTTATCCCTCACATAAAGTCTATCGTCATGCCCTAAATTAATCTTAAATCTATTTCTGTCTGTCACCACTGTCTCCAGCAGCTAGCATATGCAACCATCATTCCCCGCCTAGACTACAGCCATATCCTCTGTCCCAACTGGTCTTGCTACATCTATTCTTCGTTTCTTAAATCCATAGTCCACACACAACCAGTAAGTGTAAACCCCTTCTTATTGTTCCTTTACTTCAAACTATTTAGTGACCTCTCATTAAACTTAAATTCTAAACTCCTTAAACTGATCCCCATGTCCTTGCAAGATTTCACTCACTTTTCTCCAGGCTTATCTCATGCCCCCTTTTCCCTTCCTTACCATGCGTAAGCCAAACTGATCTCTTCTCACTACCTTGCCATCCAAGCTCCTTTCCAGTTTTGCACTTGCTGTTGTTCTTTCTCTCAGTTGTCAACCTTTATTCTTAAGTCTTGGCTCAGATCTCTTCCTCAAAGCACTATTTCTTTTTACTTCAGAATAGATCAGACCACCCATAGTATATGCTCCCAGCCTGCAGTACTTCTCTCTTGTTTGCTTATCACAGTTGTAATCTTGTAAATTGTCTTGTGATAACTGTATCCCCATTAAACTGTAAACTCCGTATGGACAAGAACTGTATGTCTTTTATTACTTTTTAGGAGTAATAAATTGGAGTACACTTAACAGAAAATTACTAACATTGTGGAAACCACATTATTTAAAGAGCTAGGATTAGCATAGAGAAGAGAATATTTGGTGGAAACAGTACTTATTCTCAAATACTTGAAAAAGGATCATATTGAAGAGGGAGAATGATAATCATAGTGGGTACCTAGAATCCTTGATAAGAAGATACATAAAACTGTATGTCAGTTCAGTTAGTATCTAAGCATCAATACTAAAATTAGAATAGGCAGAATTGGCTTATTGTGCCCAAATTTCCCCCCTGAAAAAAAAATCAGTCTTATATTCACTTTGTGAATTTAGAAATTTTATGAAACTAAACCTACGTGAGGTTTGTTTGTTGTTTGAACCTGTATGTGGGTGTGGTTGTATACATACACTCTTATATCTTTTCATACCAAAATAAAGTAATTATGTGTATGCTATTCTCAAAATAAGGTAATCATGTACGTATTCTGCAATTTGCCGCCTTCAGCAAATGAATTCCATCTTTTAATTTCAGAAATTACATCCACTACCCAAACCATATTTAAAATTTCCAGCTGATCCAAAAATGTCCTTTGTAGCAGCTATTTTATCCAAACCAGCATCCAATCCAGGACCACACATTGCATCTTTTTTGTTATGTTTATTAATTTGTCTCTGTGTGTGTGGTATTTTGTAATCCAGTACGGTCTCCTGTCTGTGACACTGGCTTGTTGACTGAACAAGGCCAATTATTTTTCACAGTATTCCTCCTTCTAGATTTGTCTGATTTACTTGAAGTGCCATTTAGTTTGTATTTCCTATAAACTTGACATTATGTCTAATGGAGTCAAGTTTTGCCTAAAATATTACATAGGTGATGTTGTGTTGTCTACTTAATATTGTATCGTGTTAGACCTGTTAGTGGGCCATTACTCATACTAAGATGGCTCTCTTAATTGGAGTGAAGACAACAGTTTGATCCTTCCATTTTTTTCTTGCCAAGGTCCCTCCTGGAACCCTCCATCCTCCCTTTCCTCTCTAGACTGTTCTCTATGCCTGCTGTTCTGGAACTTTTTTTTAACATCATCCTGGGAAATCCTTTTTTCTGTTTGATAGATTAGATCTCTTATTTTATTTTATTTTATTTTATTTTATTTTATTTTATTTTATTTTTGATGGAGTCTCGCTCTGTTGCCCAGGCTGGAGTGCAGTGGCACGATCTCGGCAAGCTCCGCCTCCTGGGTTCACGCCATTCTCCTGCCTCAGCCTCCCGAGTAGCTGGGACTACAGGCGCCCGCCACCACGCCCAGCTAACTTTTTGTATTTTTAGTAGAGATGGGATTTCACCGTGTTAGCCAGGATGGTCTCCATCTCCTGACCTTGTGATCTGCCTGCCTCGGCCTCCCAAAGTGCTGGGATTACATGCGTGAGCCACCGCATCTGGCCTGGATCTCTCATTTTTGTGAGTAAATCTACCAGGAGATTTTAAAGAAGGATACAATAGGGCAAAACTACTGAGATTTTACTTCCACCTTCGTACTTAGTTGGTAATTTGCTTAGAAATAGAATTCTAGTTTGGAAATCATTTTCTAGAAATTTGAAGGCACTACTCCTTTGTTTTCTACTTTGATTAGTGCTGTTAAGAAGTCTCATGCTGTTCTTATCCCTGATTGTATGCTACTGGTTTCTTTCTGGAAAGCTTATGATCTCATCTGTGTTTCTTAGTGCTCTGAAATTTTACAGGGATGTGCCTTCATATGGTTTGGGTGTTTTATGGGCTCTTTGAATCTAGAAACTCATGTCTTTCCATCCTGGTAAATTTTTTTGTTTTATTTCATTAATAATTTCCTTCCTTCTTTATTCTCTGTTCTCTCTGAAGAAATCCTGTTGGATGTTGTATTTTCTTATTTAATTTTTCAGTTTTCTCATCTGTTATCTCTTATTTTCAATTTATTTTTGTTTTATTTTCTGGATTTCTTCAAGTTTAGTTTGAACCCTTCTATTGAACTTATCATTTCTGCTGTCATATTTTTCACTTGGCTCTAGGTAAGTGCCATTTCCTGTTCTCTGAATAGTCTGTTTTTATGACATTCTGATTTTGTTTAAAGTTTTTTTTCCCTGTGTTGTCCATTTCTTGAGCATGTGTTTAGTCTCCCCTTTTAGTTTTTGTTAGAGGCTTTTCTCTCTTTCTGGTGGTCCTTAAGTGTTAGCTGTATTTAAGATGGAAGAACTGAAAAGTTCATGGGAAACTTTGTACACATGGGTGTCTAAGTCAGTTCAGGCTGCTATAACAAAGTATCATAGGCTGAATGACTTAGGAAGACTCCAGAAATTTCTGGAGACTAAAATCCAAGATCAGGGTGCCAGCATGGTCAGGTTCTGCTAAGGGCTGTCTTCCTGGCTGCAGACTGCTGAGTTTTCATTGTGTTTTCATGTGGCAGAGAGAGGGAGCAGACTTTCTGGAGACTCTTACAAGGATTCAAATCTCTTTCATGAGGGCTCTACCCTCATGAGCTTATCTAATTCTAATTACCTCCCAGAGACCCTACCTCCTAACACCATCACATTAGGGGGTAGGGTTTTAACATACAAATTTTGAGGGAACCCACGCATTCAGTTCACAACAGTGGGCAAAGGTTATTGCCTGGTGGGTCTTGAAGCATATGACAGAATGGGACTCCTGCCTGTTATTTTATTGGGGAACTTTCCCCGTTTATCGTAATCTGTAGGTCCTTTAGGTTTGGGCCTCTCAATTTCTTGGAAAGGAATCCTCCATGAGCGTAAGCCTAGATGTCTGTTTTGAAAGCCATCTGGGGGCTGAGGGCTAGACCTTTCACTGTTAAGTATAACACTTTAACTAAATCCCCTCTTTTCAGCTGTGCCTGGGGTTCTGGAATCCAGAAACTCTCTAGTTGAGCATCTCCAGAGAATAAACTTCTTCCCTGCTGCTCTGGTGGAAAAAAAAAAAAAAAAAACATAGCCTTACTGCGCTGGCTGGGGGAGGGGTTGTTGCAGATTTGACTGTCTTTATACAAACTTTTAACCGGGCCTCCTCTTTTTAGCGCCACATCCTACTTCACAGCATAGCCTTTACAAGTACTTAGGGCTCCAATTTCTGAGCCTTTTTAGCTTTCTCTAGTAATAATAACAATAATTGCTGATGCATGTACACACTTTGCATATACTCGTTTAATCCTGTGAAGTAAGTACTACTAGATCCCTCTTAAATTGGAAATTGAGTTGTGACGAGGCCAAGCCCCTGCCCAGAGTGTCTTGACAGGAACGTGTTAGACTCAGGATTTGAATCAAAGCTGTCTGTCATGTATCCAACACTGCTCTTTAGTACAGATCAACTTGCTTCGTATTAGTTATCTCATTTCTACAAGCAGTTAGGTTTCTCTGCTCTGTTGAGTCAGTTACTAGTCAGTTGACATTCTACCTTCCAAAATTTTGATGATGCTTATCTGCTTCATGTTCTTTCTCATTCTTTTTATCTGTCGTTGTGCTTATACCTGTTGTACTGCTTCACTGTCATTATCCAACAGAAGGAACAGAGATAAATGCTTATGTTCAGTCTGTATTTTTAACTGAAATTTCTCAAAGTTCTCAGTACTTTCTCTGTTTCATTCTTTCATTTGTTTTTGTTTTTGTTTTCCTAACACGTCCAAACTTAGGTATGTTTCCATTGTTTCCAGGTTGCCGAACAGGTGAAGCAAAATTGACAAAAGGATTCAATCTAGCTGCCCGGTTCATCATTCACACAGTGGGACCTAAGTATAAGAGCCGCTATCGCACAGCAGCTGAGAGTTCCCTTTATAGCTGCTACAGAAACGTACTTCAACTAGCAAAGTATGGTCTACTCATTTTCTGGACATAGCATATCAGACATTGTTAAAGGCCCCAGTTTTTTAAAGACAAAGGCCCCAGTTTTTAAAGATTAAAAACCTAGCAGTGGATGTCAAATTTTAGGTGATTTAGGAGGACCCTGACAATAGAATTATCTTTTCAAACTTAGCAGGATAAATGGGATAGATTTGAGTGACTTGAGAATTTAACCTTTTCCCATTTTTTATTCAGTTTTTATATGAAATATGTGTCCTCCAAAGAGTGCAATTAAATTGTATATTAATATAATTTTTGAGTAGTACACTTGAGTTAGCTTTTATAGTAGATTTGTTGAAGAGAGAGGAAAGGAGAAGTTGAGCTAGATTTTGAAATTAGTTATGTATTGTATATGTATTACAGATGTTTGTAGTGCAATTTTTGTGTTTTCCCTTTGGTTGCAGAGAGCAGTCAATGTCTTCTGTTGGCTTCTGTGTCATCAATTCTGCAAAACGTGGTTATCCTTTAGAGGATGCAACACACATAGCACTTCGTAAGTAATGTTGGAGAAGCTGTACATGAATTGAATCTTTAAAATTTTTAAAATTCTGGGCATGGTGGCTCACACCTGTAATTCCAGCAACTTGGGAGGCTGAGGCAGGGGGATCACTTGAGGCCAGAAGTTTAAGGCTGCAGCGAGCTGTGATTGCATCTATGAATAGCCACTGCACTCCAGTCCGAGCAACATGTAGTGAGACCTCATCTCAAAAAAAAAAAAAAAAAAAAAAAGTGGTTTTTTTTTAAATCATTAAATAGTTATAACCAAAGAATATTCATTGATTAAGTGATTGTAGCACCCTGGAGGGAAGTTTTTATTGGCAAGCTGCAGAGCTCTCAATTTACTTTTTCAGGTTGACATTTTTATCCATTTGAATAAAGGGTTAGAAGACTTGCCTATTAGTTTTTTTAATTTAACAGAATTTGATTGAGCAAAGAACGAGTCTGGAGTTGGGCAGCCCCCAAAATCTGTATAGGTTCAGAACAGCTAGCCTCTTGAATTTGAAAGTGATGCTAAGTTAGAAAGTATGGCTAATGCATTGAGTAGTTAAATCACAATTTAGAATAATCTTAACAGTGCAATAAATGCAGTCTGATTTCATGATATCATATTTGTATAACACTTGGCAGTTTAAATAGCCACATTCACACATGCTGTTTGAATGTAAAACTACATTTAGGTTTTCAAAAGACTGGGCTCAATCAATGTGAGCCAAATGTCTGTATGTGACATAAAAATATGGCATTCAGCTAAAGAGAGTCCATGATCTCACTGTATATGTGCAGATTTAGACCACATCTCGAGTTTTATATTTATTTCTGTGTGTCATATTTCCATGATCTCACTGTATATATGCAGATTTAGACCACATCTCAAGTTTTATATTTATTTCTGTGTGTCATATTTCATGAGACACTGACAAACAGGAGGGCAAACAGTTTGAAACAGTAGTGGTGTTTCTTCTAAAGAAGAACATGCTTTTAGAAAATATGATGTCCATCTTCAAATATCTGAAGGAGTCTCATTGTGAACTTATTCTGTGCTACATTTTTCAGGCAGCAGTTCTTTCGGGTATTGTCATAAACTACAATGAGCATCTGGTGAAAGAACACTGTGGACCCATTGTCAAGAAAAATGTGCATAAATACAGAATTTGCATGTTATTTCAGGAAGTTTACAGATCCTCATCAGGATTATAGATAAGAACTCCAACTGTACAAGGCAAGGTCTAAGACCAAGTTATAAGGAAGAAAATGTTGGTCCCACTTGAAGTAGTACTAACTGTAACAGAAAAGTATTTTAGCGATCTTCTTGTCACTAGGAACATTCATGCAGAGGTTACATGACCATTTGTTGCAGCTATTATAGAAAATACTTCTCATTTCAAAGATAAATGATACTAAATGATCTTTAAGACCCCCTGTTATCTCTAGAACTTAAAGTTGAAGAGCTGAAAGCCTTATATCCACAAATACCACAAAGATATTTGAATGTATAAATTATTATTATGTAGCCTGGAGTTTAGGGTGAGGCTCTGTTCAGTCTTAGTCTTCTTTAATTATAAACTATTTTAAAAACCAATATTCTAATTACTCAAGGATTTTATAGTAAATTTGTATATTTTATAATTAAGCTTATATACTTTATACTAGACTGAGCTTGGGGGGCAGGAGTCTTACCTTTTTATCTTGAATGCTTGACATACGGTACTTGCTCAAGAAATAAGTATTTTTAAAAAGGACAAGTAAATTCCACTTACTTTACTTAACAACCCTGTGTTTTAGGTAGTATGGTGTCCATTGTACAAATAAAGAGGCTCAGAAATTTCTCCTATTGTGAGAGTTATGCAGACTTGGAGCATATATCCAGACCTTCTGACTCCCAAGTCTAGTAACCTGTCTGCTATACTAGATGATTCATTATGCTTGAGTTAGAACTGCTTCAGTGGAAGACTACTCTGTTATTACATGCCTGTCTTCTAAATGGTACCTAACCAAAGCAAAATTCCTGCCTTGATATCATTGCTCCTGACAAGGCTTTTGACTGGTCTCTGCATTCTCTGATTTTACTTAGTCCTTGTCCTGTCATCTCATAGCTTCTTTTATATATCTATTTTTTATGAAGGTAATCATAAGGATTGTATTTTAAAGAGGCAGCATTATTTTGTATAAAAGGTTCTTAATAGGGAGTTAAGAAGACTGGTTTTTAGTTCTAATTCTACCAGTCCAACTCTAGCTCTGTGGCCCCAGACAAATCACTTGATACAGTACTATAAGAGACGTCAACTTTGAGAGTAGCAGCAGATAAAGATCGATAATGGGTATAAGGGACTTTGATGAAGCAATTTCTAGAAATATGATTAGCAAAAAGGAAATGTACAACTCTTAAAAAGTGGGCACATTTGACTTATTAGGCCTTAAATCTAGTGGCAAACTGTAGCATCTCATTCAGACACACAGAAGATAATGCCTTTTGCTTGAATATTTTATCAGGCATTTGGAAAACAAATGACTTGTACACTTTTGTAACATATATGGGCCAAGAACAGATCTAATGATATAACTCTAAGTAATTGATATCAAAAGCTTTCTTATTAAACTCTTATCAAAATTTATTTCATTTGAAGCCTAAGTAATATGTTTTTGATAGATATATTAAGACTTGTGCTTTTTTTTTCTTAGTTCATGTGCAGTTTGTTTTTCTCCAGAAGAAGTATCTGCATTGAAATAAATTTATCAGGTTATTTATTCATCCAATAAAAATTTGAGTGACTACTAGGTACTATATACAAAATAATACAGTGGCGAGAAATAAGATGAAGGTGTTTGTTTTTGCGGTATTTCCAGATGGAGAATTATAATGTCCTAGATATCATTCTTACAATTTATAGGGTATTCACTAGATGTTTAGGCACAGGACATCATGATTGGTTGCAGAGATAGATGAAATTTTGAAAGGAGGAGCGTGGTCTGACCTTTAGTACTAAAACCGTAGAGTCATGACATCATTCTTCTTCACTGCTTTTGCAGAGTTAATTTTCTACATGAGTTCCACTGAGAGAAATCAGTTTGGTTGCTATTTGGTATTGTATTTTATCTTCCAAAGGAGATAATATAATTATATTCTGGGAAACTATTATGCATGAACATTAAAACTTGATGTCAAAGTAAATAGGAAACAGAAAATCTTTATGTTTTGTTTTGTTTTGTTTTGTTTTTTGAGATAGAGTCATACAGTGTCACCCAGGCTGCAGTGCAGTGGGGCAAACACAGCTCAATGCAGCCTCAACCTCCTGGGCTTAAGTGATCCTCCCTTGTTAGCCTCCTAGGTAGCTAGAACTACAGGCATGTGCCACCATACCTAGCTAATTTAAAAAAAAAAAATGTGGTAAACACAGGGTCTCACTGTGTTCCCAAACTAGTCTTGAACTCAGGCTCAAGTAATCGTCTTGCCCTCACCTCCCAAAGTGCTGGGATTATAGCCATGAGCCCCACACCCTGCTGAAAATCTTTTTTTGAAAGTTCATTTTGAAGAAGCTTTAAAGCAGAATAGAGGGAAAAATGAAAAGTATATTTGTTGTCCAACAGGAGGAGAGTTATGAGTGTTTGTTTAATCCTTTAACAAATGGGTTTGCTTTGTCAGGTTCTTGAGCTACAATGTTGAACAAAGCAGGCAATATGTAACTGAGCCATAAGTTGTTAATTCAGTTACTACTTTTGAATGATTGCATATCACATCCGTAAGGTGTGCTAGGCCCCAAATTAAAGTAATATTAATATAAAATATGCTTGGTCTTCAAAAAGCTTAGTCTAGCTATAAAATGTGAGAAATTCTTTAAAATGAAGGGTGTTCAAAAGATTCTAGAGGGGGCACAAGGAAGGGTGGAGATGGCTCTCGGCTGGGTCTTGAAAAATGAGTAGGAGTTCACCAAAAGAAGAGAATGGTGGATGAGTGGTATTCTAGTCAAAGGTAGGCATGCAAGCAGAGGCAGGGCATCAAGTAAGTGGTATGTTTTGAATACAGCAAAGTAGATTTGGCTAAAGCATAAGATGTGGGAGGAATAATTGAAAATAGGACTAAAGAGCTGAGTGGGGAAAAGTGGATAGTTGGGGTTGGAGTATAGAGAGTTGTGCTAAGGTTTTTGAATCTTAACCTGTAAGCAGTGCAGAGCATCACCAGTGTTTAGTAAAGAGGGTACCATGAGAAGATAACTCAGGCAACAGTGAGTATGTAGACTTGGGGAAGAAAGACACAAGGAGAGCAGTTAAGAGCTTGTTACCAAAGTCTGTGTGAGCCTTGAGAACCTGAAAGCAGCCAAAAGAAATGAATAAATGTTAGAAATATTAGCAATAGAATTAAAAGCCATAGGAACTATTTGAAAATGCAGTGTGAAGGAAGAGGTAAAGGAAGCATCAAAGACAATTCAGGATTCTAGCTTGGATGATTGGTTGGATGTTGATATGTAACCAAAATAAGGAATATAGGTAAAAAGGACCAGGTTTGTTGAGAAAAAGATGGTGGTCAGGATTTGGACCTGTTGGGGTCAGGTTTGGCTACACTGAATTTGAGGTCTCTGTGAGTTATCTGATCAGATATACCCAATAGGCGTCAGGTAATTCGGGTCTTTTCCTCAGAAAAAAGAATATAAAGATTTGGAAGCCATCAGCATTTGAGGTAATACCTATCCAGCACATTCGTGAGCCAAGGAGAATAAGTATACCAAAAAAATAAAAAATATTGAAGGCAGAACCCTGGAGGACAACATTTTTAAAAGGTGAGGGCATGTGTGTTAAGGATTAAAGCTAGGGAGAGATCCAATGAGTTAAGAACTGAAGAAAAGGCCAGTAGGTCTTGTTATTAGGAAGCTGATAAAGAAGAATTAGGATAACATAGAAATTAAGAAAAAAATAATTGAGCTTTGGTTTTGTGGAGTTTTTTCAGGGTCTGAAGGGCTGGGTAGGATATCTAATACTGTAACTGAATGAATGGAAAGACACTTGTGCTGGATCATTCTGGCCGAGAGAGGCCCCAGGGAATAAGAATATACTGGATAAGAGAGAATTATCTGGAGTCAGCATCTTCTACGGCCAGTCACTGTTCTTGGCATTGGAAATAGAGCAAGAAATACAATAAAGTGTCTTCTGTTATGGAGCTTTCATTCTAGTGAATGAGGTGGAGAGGGCAGGGAGGATAACAATGCACAAGTAACTTCATAAAATGTCTATCACAGTTGCTCTGGAGGAAAGCAAATCAGAGAAGAGTTTTTATACAAGTAGTCTGAGCAGGCTTCACTGATAGGGTATTACTAAGCAGAGTCTTGAATGAAGTGAGAAGTGATCCATTACAAAAATAAAACATTGAGGAGTTTGATTTTTCTTTATGTATAAGTAGTTTTTTATTTATTGAGTAATCTTTCTATTCTTTTCCTTAGGAACTGTAAGGAGATTCCTAGAGATTCATGGGGAAACCATTGAAAAAGTAGTATTTGCTGTCTCTGATCTTGAAGAGGTATTTTGCTAATTGTTACATTATTTAAATCTTATTTCTACCTTTAAGCATTTGCCTTTAGCTTATCGCTATATATTTACTGAGTTTCCAGCAGACAAATCCTAATGATCTATGTATGTATTTGAGACTGGGTCTTACCATCATTCATTGAAAAGAGACTATATTGGAAACTAAAAACAAGTCAAGAAGGAGCATTTTGTTCATATTTTTTATGGCTAAACTGTTGTCGCTGTGAGTGAAATCTTACAAAGTGGAGTTGTTTTGCTTGGCCCCTGTGTTAGCTCTCAAAGCAACACCTTCTAAGCACTGAGTGTTTGGGGAGCATAACTGGAAACTACTATGCCAGAAAAGCTTTGGTGTGTGCCTGAGCAGTGGCTGGTACTGTGAGGTTTATATGTTTTGTTATATGTAGTTCAGTTTAATATATTTCAATTTAATGTCAAGCCATTTTAGAAAATCAGTTTATTCTTATCTCATTACACTTTAATTTTAGAGTGATTTGTCTAGTTCAGCTTCTAATATTTCCCAGTTTTGTATTATTGAGCAAGTTAACCTCTCTGCTTCAGTAAAATAGAAATACTGATAGTACCTCTATCAGGTTTTTCTTGATAATAAAATGAGCTAGTATATTCATATTAGCCATCTATTAGTGAAGTATCTATTCAAGGCATATATAGCTACATATATAATATATATGTACCTTTGAATTTGCTGAAAAAAAGGCACATTTACTTTATCTCTTGTTTCATCTGGTTTATTTATACATAGAATCTTCCAGTGATCTTTTACTGAGTGTTTGCATATATCAGGTTTACTATATTAGGTCCTGGGAATATACCAGTGAAAAAAGCATGGTTGTTTCCTCAAGGAGCCTTTATCCTTTTATGGAGATAGATAATTCAGATACATTCAGATAATTGTGATAAGTGCATTAATGGAGGTATGGGAAGGATAGGACATAACTTTAACCTGGCACGGGGTTAGGAAATGCTTCCCATAGGAAGTGATACATAAGTTGAAATAATTGTAAAAGGTACATAAGATTTGCCAAGGGAGAGAGGCAAGTGGCAACAGTCCTACAAGCCTGAGCAAAGACATGGAAATAAGACATAGCATCGAGTGTTTAGTATTGGTGTTGCATAAAATGTGAGGCTGAGAGTGGCAAAAATGAAAGTTAGATAGGGATAAGATCATTCAAGGCCTTGTGTCACATCCTGTAAAATTTAGACTTTATTAATTACGCAATGGGAAACAGAAGAGCTTTACACAAACAAATGATGTCATGTAATTTCTGTTTTAGCTGTGTGAAGGATGGTTTGGAAAGAGAAAGACTAATGGCAAGAAGAGATAACAGGTGCTTGCAGTACTCCACATGAGAAATGATCAGGCCTGAACAAGGGTACTGGTAGTGTTAAAATTTTAAACATTTAGTAAATAAATTCAACTGGAGTTGGTGGTTGATTAAATACATACGGGAAAAGGAGTTAAACATGACTTCTAGGTTTTTGGCTTGAGTGACTAGGTAATGATGTCGCCATTGAGATAGCAAATAGAAAGTGGGAAAAGTTTTGGAGATGGGATGAAGACAAATTATTTTCTGAACACGTTGAGTCTTAGAGGATCAGTGGATCATCAGGGCAGAGGCTCAGCAAACCATTGTGCTTATCAGTTTGAAGCTGAGGAGTGAAGTCTAGGTTAGAGATTTGTCCATTTTCATAGGATAGGATACAAATGAGATATGGCTCTTGCTCTCAGGGAGTTGGCAGACTAATGCTGAGACAACCAGATAAACAAAGATCACCCTACAGTGTGGCAAATGCTCCTCTAAGGTATGCACCACAGTGCCCTGGCAACTTGACACCTGACTCAGATTTAGAGGAACAGACTTTGCCCTCAGTATACCTGGGAAAGTAATCAACATTTACCATCTTTTTCTCAAGTCATTTGTGAATAATTTATAGAAGAATAAAGGGATAATGAAAAGCAAGTTTATTAGACATTTTAGTAAGAATTTAAACATAACAAACCTCTTTGTATCAAGTAAATACTGTTGCACAAACATAAAAAATGAAAGAATACTGTCACACATCCTTTTAGTAAAATGAGATTGTCCAGGTTCCTATCACAAAATAGTATGTGATTAAGTTCTTCCTGTTGAATGACGGAATGAGAATACCATATTTTCTTTTGTCCTTAGAAATACACAGTGGCTCATGCCTGTAATCTCAATACTTTGGGAGGCTGAGGCAGGTGGATCACCTGAGGTCAGGAGTTCAAGACAGGGCAGGACTTATAGTTTAGGACTGGCTAGTTTGAATAATTCCAGCAGACTCTGGACTATAGGAGTAATCTCTAGATTCCTGATACCTGGTCCTTGATTATTTAGACCAAGAGAAATATTTGCATGGTATGTAAGAGTTAGATAAGGAAATGATTAGAACTGTAGATTTGGGATTGGTTGGTTGGCATATGCAAGATGTGCTTTTTACTATCTTTAGGAATTAGTTATCCCTTACAAGGACAGTCTTCCCAGGCCAGAAAGCTTTTTAAGATGTGAAAAACATCATAAAATAGAAAAAAAAAAAAAATGAAACGTAATTAACATACATTTATTTAAAGACGATATACAGATAGCCAGTAAACACTGCAAAAGTGCTCCACACCATTAACCATTAGAGAAATACAAGTAAAAACCACAGTGGATACCACTTCACACCCACTAACATGGCTATAATTATGAAGGGAGACAATAACAAGTGTTGGTGAGGATGTGGAGAAATTGGAACCCTCATATGTAGTTAATTGGAATGTAAAAATGGCACAACTACTTTGGAAAACAGTCTGGCAGTTCATGAAAAAGTTAAACATAGAGTTACCCTATAATGCAGCAGTTTGACTCTTAGTTGTATACAGAAGAGAGTTGAAAACATTTATGTCCACACAAAAATTTGTACACAAATATCTGTAGTAGCATTCTTTATAATAGCCAAAAAATAGAAACAACTGAAATGTCATCAAGTAATGAATTGATATAAAAAAATGTGGTGTGTGTATGTGTGCGTGCATGTGTGTTAGAATATTATTCAGCCATAAAAAAGGAATGAAGTATTGATACATGCTACAACATGGGTGAACCTTGAAAACATCATGCTAAGTGAAAGAAACCAGACACAAAATGCCACATACTGTATTCCATTTTTATTTTTATTTATTTATTTATTTATTTATTTATTTTTTGAGACAGAGTCTCGCCCTGTCGCCCAGGCTGGAGTGCAGTGGCACGATCTCGGCTCACTACAACCTCCAAATCCCAGGTTCAAGTGATTCTCCTGCCTCAGCCTCCCAAGTAGCTGGGACTATAGGCGCATGCCACCACACCTGGCTAGTTTTTTGTATGTTTAGTAGAGATGAGATTTCACTGTGTTAGCCAGGATGGTCTCCATCTCCTTACTTCATGATCTGTCCGCCTCAGCCTCCCAAAGTGCTGGGATTACAGGCGTGAGCCACCGAGCCTGGCTTTTTATTTTATTTTATTTTATTTTTTGAGACAGAGTCTTACCCTGTCACTAGGCTGGAGTGCAATGGTGCAATCTTGGCTCACTGCAACCTCCACCTTCTGAGTTCCAGTGATTGCTCTGCCTCAGCCTCTCGAGTAGCTGGAACTACAGGCGTGTGCCACCATGCCCGGCTAATTTTTTTGTATTTTAGTAGAGATGGGGTCTCACCATATTGGTCAGGTAGATATCGATCTGACCTCGTGATCCCCCTGCTTCGGCCTCCCAGAATGCTGGGATTACAGGTGTGAGCCACCGTGCCTGGCCCTGTATTCTATTTTTATGAAATGTCCAAAAATAGGCAAATTCATAGTGACAGAAAGAAGATTAGTAATTGCCAGGGGTGGGAGAGGAAGGAATGGTGAATGATTGCTGATGGGTTTTAGAGTGATGAAAATGTTCTGGAATTAAATAGTGGTGGTGATTGTACCTCCTTTGTGAATATTGTGTATGAAAAAATCACTGAAACTGGGTTTGGTGGTGTACACCTGTAATCCCAGCTACTTGGGAAGTTGAGATGGGAAAAATGCTTGAGCCCAGGAGTTTGAGAACAACCTGGGCAGCATAGCAACACTCATCTCAAAAAAGAAAACAAAAACAAACACTGAATTGTATACTTGTATACTTTAAAAGGGTGAATTTTATAGTATGTGAATTCTATCTCAGTTTTTTGCTACGGGCAACACAATATGAAACTGAAAGATAATGATTTATTGAATGAGTTCATTGTCCTAGGTGATTCCATAATTTTTTTCTTTTTATTTTGTTTGTCTTTTTTAGTATAGTTTGTAATAATTGATGAGTAATTCCAGGTAATGAGAAAACGATTCCTAGGAAGATGAAAAAGCAAAATGCTTCAAGATGTAGGACAAATAAGAGCATACATGCCTTTAATGTATTGCAGATTTATTAGTCCAGTGGACCAATCAATATGGGAATTACAAGATAAGATGAGTTTTATTCTGTTTTTTTTTTAAGTACATCTTTGTTCTTTGAAAAAATTTTTAAGAAAGAATAAATCTCATGAAAGAGAAATCCTTCACAAACAACTCAGAAGCTAAACCTGGTTGAATGGACCCTGATGGCACACTGAGGGTTAAGGAAGTAGCTAGCATCTGAGCCAAATCTTGAGAGACTGGTATCGTTAGGAAGTGAAGGTACGGATAGGGACAGGAGTGGTAGGACTTATGCATTCCAGGTTCAGTGACCTGAAATTGTTAGGATGGGCAGGCATCACATTTAACTTGACTAGATAACAATATCCTTATCTTTAACACAAAAGCTGATTGAGGGTTCCAGACAGTATCTAGTCTGAGCTCAGAAGTCTTTATTCTTGATAGAGGTTGTCTTCACAGTGTATGAACAGCTCAGCTAAGTACTGCTGAGGTCTTCTGTGTTTTGTGCTATTTTTCACAGAATGTCTTGCTTTTCTGACACAGGCTACTTACCAAAAGCTGCTACCTCTGTACTTCCCAAGGTCATTAAAAGAGGAGAATCGATCATTGCCGTACCTACCTGCAGATATTGGAAATGCAGAAGGGGAGCCTGTGGTACCCGAACGACAGATTAGAATAAGCGAGAAACCTGGCGCTCCAGAAGGTGAGCTCTAGAGCTCTAACTTTTTAAATCTCCCTCTTAAGGAGCAAAGATAAGGCACCAATCACCAAAGAAGTAAGAGATTCAGCTTGACCTTTGGAAAGCTCTCTGTTACCATAACACTACTATCAAGACCAGAGTAGAAGTTTTTGAGTTCTATTCTTGAAATTACAAATACAATTTAGATAGATAGATAGATAGATAGATAGATAGATAGATAGATAGATAGATGTCAAGTCTGTGTTAGACAGTGGAGATTAAGAGGTGGCTATAACAACATTCTCACCCTGATGGAGGTTATAGTTTCATGCAGGACACGAATATTATAGACAAGAATATTATAAGGCAAGAATATTATAACCATTCATTTTGTTTCTTCGGGTTATGTACTGTCGTAGGTTGGAGCAGTAGGTAGAATGTGTTAGGATGGGGACCTTCTGAATCTACTCTGCGTGACATCTTGTAGTGATGGTCGTGTGTACATGTTTAAGGTCTTAAGTCCCTTCTGTGGAGATATGCCTCACACGCTTCGGTGCTGGGACTGAATCTTGTAATCCAGCAGTTTAGGGAATTACTATGAAATTCCTAGGGTGAATATTTCTTTTAAAAATGAGCACCAAGCCAAAATTGGTAGGAAGCGACTCAAGATTTTATTACAAGTACATAGACTTTCATCAAGTGGAGAGAATTATAAGTGGTCTAGCATCAGAAAATGAGAAATATCTGGAAACCAAGCTTTGCTGAAGGGGTGCCCATGCACTTTGGGTGAGCCTCCAGTATAGTATATCCTTGAAATAATGCAAAGAGTTGTTTTGAAATCCTCATGCCTGTGACTACCATCAAATTTTTCTTTCATAAAATGCATTTAGTGTGATAATGAGTGGTGAACAGCAAAACCACTTTGAGTGCTGGACAGTAGATAAGACTCATTGATTTGCTAGAAGATTCTCTTCTATCCACCATTCCCAGAGTGTTTGATTTGCATTCATATCTCAGAGAATACTTTTTGTGATAGATGTACACCTTAGCCTTCTTATTTTCAAGTAGAATGTTAAATCTGTTAAAATATGTGTAACCAAGCTTTACTTGAGGAGTGTTTTTAATGAAAGCGGGTCTTTCCAATCTATTGGCCTGTCAGTTTGAGGAGCAGTGAAGTAGATGTGGGGAAACTCCAGCTGATTGTCCACCAGGTTGGAATTCAAGTGCTGGCATTGCCTTGGGAATGTCCCCCATGGTACAAGGTTTGTTTTGTTTTGTTTTGTTTTGTTTTTGCGTAACAGATCTACAAAGGCAGTGAATACCACACTAAGAGATAATGTGTTCCCAAGAGACTGATTTCTACTCATCCAATTCACAGTGGTTGTGTGGACAGATTAGAAAGTTAATTTATTAATTTGTAGTGAGAACTGTAACTCTTATGGATCAAAATAACTAGGTTTGTATGACAGTGTAGAAAACTAGGATGCTAAATTATAACTGAAATATTTCTTAAGGAATGTGGATCATACTCTGTGATCCTGGTACATCCATCTTGGGATGTTACCTGACAGAACAGCTGAGGTTTATGCAATCAAATGCTTCCTCTTTCAACAGTGCTATATAAACCTTCCTAAATGCTTGTTTTTTATACTTCTTTTTGTCAGATGCTGTGCAATGAGCCATCGTTAAACCCAGATACAATCTAATTACTTCCGTCTTTTTGTGTGTGATTACAGTCTACTCTTTTCTTCCTAGGGTTACACCCAGGTCACCCTGATTGGATCTCACATATTGCTAAACCTTTGTCACACATGGACAGGCAGTTTCTTTCATTATTTCAGTTTTACAGATGCCTAAATCTGATTACAGTTTCATTCTCAAAAATAACCTTGACCCCAGTTTTTTGAGTTACCTCACTGTCATCCTTACTACAGCATTCACAATCTGTTTCATTTACTGTCTAGTTTTAGCATAAGCTCTCTGTTGATAGTAGCATTTTTGTTACAGATAACCAAGAAGAGGAGGATGAAGGCTTGGGAGTTGATCTCTCTTTCATTGGTTCTCACGCTTTTGCTCGAATGGAAGGAGATATTGACAAGCAAAGAAAACTGATCCTTCAGGGACAATTATCAGAGGCAGCTCTGCAGAAGCAGCATCAAAGAAAGTAAGACAACCTTTCAGGACTGTTAGATACATAAGGACATCAGAAGCAGGAACGGGACCTTACATCTGATGCATGAGCTACGTGTATACATAATGTATTCCAACGTATTTTTCATGACAATCGGTGAGGAAGAGATCGTCCTCACTTCGGAGGTGCAAAAACTCAAAGTTAAGAAAGCTATCAGTGGCCACAGTTAATATGTGGTGAAACCAGTGTTCAGATACATGTCTGATTTCAGAGCTCCTACCCTGTCTACTATAATTGTAGTGCCTCCATAATACAGGTTTATATTCTAAAAGGAGAAATTAGGAAAAGGGAAAGGGAGTTATAAAGCTTTTATTTAGCTCTACTATGTTTATAATTAAAGCATAATCTACAGTTTAATTAAATTTAAAAGAGCTTTATTTCTCCCTGACTTATCCCAAGGACCTTATAAGACATCCAAACCATTCCATTTCTTCCATATGTCTTCTAAAGCAATTTTGAATAAATCCTTTTAAAAACATAGAAGCAGCTTTGTACTTTTGGGTAAGCTTTCCTAAAGATCCAGTCTTTGTAAAGCTAGCTGCTTTTAAAAAAAGTCTAAAGAAAATTTAAAAAAAAAAAACTATAAATGTCTACTATCCATTACCTTATAGGGTTGATTGAGGGTTAGCACCTCATAGGGTTTTTGTGAGCATTAAATGAGGTAATGTAATGAGCTTTAGCACAGAACCTGGTACTTGTCAAGCTCTTAAAATTGTTCACTGTTGTACTGAGCAAATCATGGCTTGTTTTATCTTTGAACTTTGGTACTTGCCATTCCTTTTGAATGGACTACTCTCATCCTTCAATTTCTATCCAGATTTCAAAAGCAATTGCCTCTGGAGACCTACCTCCAAAGTCTGGAATAGATGCCGCCTCCTGTATGCTTTTTTTCCTACCCTGTTCTCACCCAAAGCATAGCATAGCATTTTTCACGCTGTATTATAATGATGTCTCCATGCTATCTGTCTCCACTGATAAAGTGGGAGTTGGACTACATGATCTCTCGAGTCCCTTACAGAATTAGCATTTTGTGTCTCCTCAATCTCAGGTCTTCCTTTATTCTGATTTTAATTTAAAAAACAAAAGCATATGAGCCACTAGGGGGCACCAAGGAACAGCTTTTCCAAGTGAAGTAGTCACAGTCAAATGATACTTTCAGTGGTTTCTAAACTTGGCCATATGTTTAAGATTCATCTGATAGACATTTTTCATTAAATGCGGTGCCTGGTCTCCTCACATTACTGGGATCTGGGACTTCTTTAGTATCGAGTCTCTTTTGCACTCAGAAATTGTTGAAGACCCCAGAGAGCTTTTGTTTTTATGGGTTATATCTATCAATATTTATCACATGAGAAATTATTTATTTTAAAATAACTGTTTTTTAATTTAATGAGAAAGATAGTGTTTTTTTTTTAGTCTTGCAAATTGTTTAATGTTTGACTTCATCGAAGACAGCCGGATTCTTATATCAGAATTCAAACTGCTGCAATAAGTTGTTTTGACTAATGTATATGAAGAAAATCTGACCTCACTGAGATTATAATTGGAAAATAGAGGAGTATTTTAATAGCCTTTTAAAATAATTGGAATATTCTTTGATACCATACCACAATTTGATAAACAGTAGTGTTTAAAAATATAGTTGTAATCCAGAATCTCAAACTGTATCCATGAATTTTTGAATTCTATTATATTAAAATGTGTTGTTCTGTACTTTGAACAGATTTTATAATAGGAATGTATAGCATGGCTTTATAACATGATACATTAGCTTTTTGGAAAGTATTGATTCATAGAGCTCCAAATATTGACACATTTCATTACACAGTATCAAAAAATTATATTTGTTAGTATCAATTGTACAGTATCACCAATCTCATCAGAAAAGTATTTAATATTAGGAACTGCCAAGCTTCTGATGACAATAAAAATGTTTCAAATATATATATATTTAAAGCTTCAAAGCTCGAGTTTTATCGTTGGCAACAAATACTGTTGGTTATTTTTCTTGAAATGTCAGGGTCACTTTATTCATTTTTGGGAAAACACCTGCCAAATATTCATGTTGAATAACTATAGTTTACCAGTCATTCTTTGAAGTAAAAATGGTGCTGCATGAAAAAAAGCAACTAGTCCAGCTCACAACTCAATCACATAGCGACTTTCTTCAAGGCAGCCTCACACTTCAATATGCAAAAGTGCTTTATGTGTTCTTCCCATTTTGTCTTGCATTAATTTAAAAAGATGAGGTCTCAAGAACTGATTTAATAAAATTAATAATCTTTACTTCTCCATCGAAGGCATTCTTAAATGCAGCTGGCCTGTTTTGTTTATTGGTGCCACTGCCTTGATTTGTGGTAAGGCTATTACCAGGTGTTTTTACCCATCAGTTGCTTTTGCACTATCAATGTAAATGTTCATGCATTGAAAAACTCTAACAATGTTATTGCAAAAATAGTTTTGATCTTACAACCTCCTAAAGGCATGTCAGGATCTCTTTAGGAGTCTACAGACTACACTTTGAAAATCACTGGTCTGTGATCTCTCACCAGTACTTTATAGTTAGAAGGAATTTTGATGATCATTTGTTAATAGTTTTCCAAAATGGGGTCCACAGTCTATCAGCATTAGAATCACTAAGAATGCTTGTTAAAAATCTGTGCCCCACACCAAACTTCCTATATCAAACTTCCTGTCCTCCATGGAAAGGACTCAGAAATCTTCTTTCTAAAGTTTCTTAGATGATCCTTTTGGGCCCTAAATCACTGACCTAGTGTGACTCCTTTATGTTACATGAAGTAAATTGATCCCACGGAGTGGCTTGCCCACAGTTACAGCTACTTAAGGAAGATCCTTCAACGTTGCCTCTGTAGCATATCTCCCTTCTCTACTCACCTTCAACCCATTTACACAAGCCAATGTCAGAGCAGTTGGAAAAGGACTAGAGACTTTTTATATTCACATACAAAGAACCACATAATTATCACCCTTCTCAAATCAGTCAACCTGTTCTCTTCTGTCCATTTTCTCTTTCTCTCTCGCTCACACACACACACACAAATACACACAAACTTAGTACATACCTAACTCATTTTTCCATGAAATGGTACAGATATCTGGAAGTTTTAAGTTTATCTTTGGGCTGGTTGCTAGTTTTGTTGTTGTTGTTGTTGTTGTTGTTGTTTTTCTAAGTGAGTTGATTAGTTTTACTTAGTAACTTAGTTTAAGCCAGTATTAAAATACATTTATATTCACTGATCCCACACTTTCTGGAAAGGAGTCCTATAGCATGTAAAGCATTATCCTTTGTATTGGTAGAGGACCTTGATCTTGAGAGTCACATTTGTAACACAGTTGACTTTTTCCATTTTGTTTAGGAAACAATGAACACTTATTCTACAAGAAAATATTCTAGTTGCAAGTACACAGAGATAAAGTACTCCCCATCTTCTGGAAGTCCATGAATGAGCCACACTACCTTGAGATGTCAGAGGTATTGAGACAGAAGTTCAGAACTGCAGTCAGGTTGTGTGTGTGAAGTCAACACATAGTTGCAGGCTTGGAGAAGAGCATAACCTATGGCTCCCAAAGCTATTTGCTTGAGTAAGGAGCTATGTCTGACCAAAAGATTTTTCTGATTTCCCATTTATGTGCCCAGTGTCTGTGATGATTGAAGATGAGGTCTTCTCTTGTATCTGTAAAGCAGACTACTTCAGAGTGATGTTAAAAACTTTAGAAAAAATAAACTTAATGGAGTTTATTTGAGCATAGTAGTATTCATAATCAGACAGCACTCAAAACCAGAAGCAGTTCAGAGAACTTCACTATAGCAGCATGAGCAGCAGACTTTTATAGGCTGATTGCAGAAGCGAAGTAGAGAAATTACTTGATTGGCTACAGCTAGGCATTTGCCTTATTTGGGTATGATCCAGCTAGTTTGCCATTTGTGATTGGCTGAAACTCAGTTTAGTTGCTTTTTGTTTGTTTGTTTCTAAAATTAATCAGTTACAAGGGATTCTTCTAAGTTAAGTTGTGATATGGTTATGTAAGGGTTCCTGGTACAGAAACAACCCTAAGCTAATTGGTCTCTTGCTATTTTGTTTTAACAGTGATAACCAATTCTCAAAACTATGGTCCAGGGAGGAACCTGATACTCTGTTTTCTTCTCAAAAGTGTGATCCAGGGAACCTGATAAACTATTTTTATAATGTGGCCAGGCGTGGTGGCTCATGCCTGTAATTCCAGCACATTGGGAGGCCAAGGAGGTTAGATTGCTTGAGTGCAGTTCATGAAACCCTGTCTCTTAAGAAAAAAAAAAATGGCCAGACATGGTGGCGCATGCCTCTGTTCCCAACTACGCAGGAGGCTGAGGAGCCCAGGAGGTGGTGGAGGTTGCAGTGAGCTGTGATCACACCACTGTACTCCTGCCTGGGCGAAAGAGAGAGACCTTGTCTCAAAAAAACAAAAAGAAAAGAAAAAATCGTAAGGTTACTGAGACGTATTTTTCTTTTTCATTCACATTCTCTCACAGTGTTCAATGGAGTTTTCTGGAGGCCACTCAGTATGTGATATTGCAGTAATTTAAATGCAAACACACATATGAGAATCTAGCAGAAATTAAAGAGATTTGCAAGTTAAAAAATACAACTCTTTTCTCTAAATACAACTTTTTTTAAAAAGTTATGTTCACAAAATAGGTTTTTCATTGTTTTTAAATTAATGAATATTTTTAAAATTTCTCTTTTTATTTCTAATGTGAGAACTGGTAGATAGATATAAATGACACAAACAAAAGATGTATAAGGTCCTCAGTAATTTATAAAAACATAAAAATATCTGTGTTTTATATAGATATATTTTGGTCCTGAGACCAAAAAGTTTTTGATGGCTGTTTGTTGAGGAGTTTGTGATATAACTAAGCTATATAGTCATCTGTTTGCATGCTCAGCCATATTTGAGATTGTAGGTTGTAGTTTTAAAAATTTCTTTCTCTTGATATCTCTGAATCAGGCTTTTATTTTCACATATTGAGTCTGGCTTCTGTTGATTATGTTAATTACTTAGGTTGAACAAATGTAAAAGTAAGTAGGTTTTTAGTTAGTAAATATCTTTTCGAAAGCCTTCAGTTCTTCCATCAGTAACAAAACTAAAGGTCACATGGATTGGCAATAGTTTTATGTCACTCCTTTCATAACACTGCCTTGCCACTTCAGTGTCTCTTCAAAATAATTGTTTTTAACATGTGAAAAATTAGACGTGTTTTCTAATCCAGGTCTGTCATCCAGTTGTGATTCTGATTTGGGTGTATCATACGGTAGACATTAGTTTACTTACCAAAATTAGGAATCAACCTAGATATTCTTTTTCAAAAATACTGCTTTTGAAACTCTTCAAGTTATTTTACAGGAATATTTTATTTCCTTTTTTATTAGTGTTACTTGACTGGCTTAAGATTCAATTGCCTGTGACCCTTATGTCATTTTTCTCAACAAAATCATTATCTTGTTCATTATTAAATACTTAATAGGCTTTTACTAATGTGCCAAATGTTGTGCTGGATACTACTAGTAATAAAGTGACAAGCAAGACAGATACAGCACCCTCCTGCATGGAGCTTAGGGTCTTGCAGAGGAGAAAAATGTTAAACTAATTAGTTATATGAATAATTGTTTAAATTACTGTACAGGGTCAATAAGAGGATACAACAAGGATCTTAACTAAATCTAGGATAGGTCAGTTGTATAAGGTCTGGGAAAGCCTGTGTTAATTCCAAAGACAGAATTTTTCCTAGGCTATGATTTTACACAGATGGGTTGGTTATTAGTCTTTTAAGAATGATATAGTTTAAAATTTTTTTGTCATTCAGCTGTTGGCTGTACAGGTGGGTGGTAATTTATTAACTGGAAAATAATTGGCTTATATTAGCTTTGTGAGAACAGTGTCCAACCTCAGTTGGTTGCAACCCATTGAGAAACTAATTAATATTTCTGCCTTTAGAGCACTCTAGTGGCTACTGACATATTTTGTATTATTATTTATCCATGATTATTATGTTTACCCATAAAATAATAGAAAAGTTTGTTTATTTGGAATAAGAAAATATTCTATATAGGATATTTGGGAAATATCCTGTAGGAAACCCAGAAACTATTTTGAGTTCGTATTTTCCTTTTAGCTTTGTTTTGATTTTTGGATTGGAACAAAAGATTCCATGTCTTTATTTAAACAAAACAAAACACTATAGCAAAAAGTGAGGTGCTGTTTATAAGAAATGTAATAGAAAACATGAAATATTCTTTGAATAATGAAGTTTAGAAAAAAAAAGAGGGTATTGTCTATTGAGTGAGAAGAGTAACAATCTTTTGCTTTTACTCTTTCTTCCCAACTGTTGATTTGTTTAAAATTATGACTAAATAATCAGACTTACACAACCTATAGTGGGAATGGCAGAGACTTAATTAGAATAAAGAAGAAACCTGATGACGATTGCAATCATGAGTTGTTGCATGGTCCTTAGAAACCAGAACAGGACCAGTGTCTCAGCAGTGATTCTGACCTTTTAAAAATCATGACCCCTTTAAGAATCTGATGTAAACTATAAACTTCTCCCCATGAATATGTTCATAGAGGTTTTGTCAACTAAAATCTATCTTTAGATCTAAAGTTGTTAATCATCAATCAAGGTTTAAAACATTTTAGAGTTTATACTATTTCTGTGTTCACACTATGGACAAATCCCAAACTTTAGATAGATTAAGGACTTAAATTTTAAAAAATTTTGAAACCTGTGGAAGAAGTTAAGTTAGTATCCTTCAAACCTTAGAGAAAGGGAAGATTTTTTTAAGCACATGAAAAGCATTGACTACCAAAGAAAAAATAATTTTGACTATATTAAAATTAAGAACTTTAGAAAGTAGAGCCAAGCTTAAACAAAGTGAAAAGCAAGTTACAGAATGGGGGCAGATACTCACAAAACACACAACAAATGATTAGCATCAAGAATGTGTAAAGAACTACAACTTGGTGAGAAACAATCAAATAACCCAATAAAAAATGGAAAAATGACAGGAACAGGCATCTCATAGAAAGAATCAAGTCAACATGAGCAGAATCTCAGCCTCGTTACTGACTGGAGAAATGCTTTACCATTTGTAACCTGTCCAACTGGAAAACACTAAAGCATCTAACACTAAAGCATCCCTGTTGGCAAGGACAGAGATTCACAGAATCTCATATGCTGCTAATAGAAGTATAATTTGGTGCAATGCTTTGGAAAAGAGGTTTGTCCTTATCTCCTAAAATTAAACATTCCCTGTAACCTAGCACTTTCACTCATTGGTATCTACTCAAGATAAATCATGCACATGTATACCAGGAGACACGCAAAATAAGTTGATCGTAGCCGTCTTCACAATAGCAAAACCCTGGAAATGGCCCAAGTGCCCATCAGTGAGAGAGTGAATGAAAAACATCTATAGTTTTTGTCTAGTATGAATACATGATACATACAGATTAAGTATGCCATATCCAAAATCCTTGGAACCAGAAGTGTTTCAGATTTCTGATTTGTTTGGATTTTGAAATATTTGTATTATACTTAGCAGTTGAACATCCCAAATCCCCAAAATCTGAAATGTTCCATTGAGCATTTTTTTTTTTTTTAATTGTCATGTTGGCACTCAGAAAGTTTTGGATTTTGGAGCATTTCAGATTTTGTGTTTTTGGATTTGGGATGTTCAACCTGTAATTGTCCAAATCAGTCAACAACATTGAAATCCAATGATATGGATGAATGTTAGCAATATGATAAGTCAAAAATGTAACACCCAAGAGATTATATACAGTATGATAAGCTTTTTTAAATAGTTAAAAACAAACAAACAATGTCTTACATTGACTACAGGTAGTTGAATTTAAAATGATATAAAAAGGAAAGCAATAAGTGATTAACCTGGAATTCCAGATAACGGTAGGAAGTAGCACATGATTAGATGAAGGTTATTGTGAAAGTCCTGATTTTTGTTACAGTGGTAGATTTTAGGGTGCTTATTACTTCATTAAAGATGAATAATTATATAACTAGTCTTCTAAGTGGACCATGCATATACCAGCTATGCGAGTGTTATCAATTAAGGATCATGTATTCCATTTTGTACACCTGAGTTCCAGTTTAAAAAAATTTTTTTTCAGAGTTCATTGAATATAGATAGATAGAGATAGAGATAGAGATAGAAATAGAGATATAGAGATATAGAGATATAGAGATTGAGTGTCAGGAACTACCCTAGGGATTGGCTGGAAATACAGAGACAAATATGACATGTTCTCTATCTGGTGGTCTAATGTGATAGAAATAGCCATTCCAATAAGTGTGTAAAGTCTTGCACTGAACATGGTAGAAGTCTTTGGGGATACCAAGAAGGGAGCATTTGTTTCTACAACATATCTAGAATTTGCCTCCACTCTACTCCTTCTCATTCCACTTCCTACCTCACCACCAGTCCCCTTCTCAGCATACATATTTGATTGATGGAGTATTTAGACTTCTAGTTACGGTGTCTTGTTCTTATTACAAAGTTAGTTTTCTTTGTACTGTAATATGTCTGTCTCACATATGCAACTTTAAACTCAAGAGCCTTTTTTTATTCATCTCAGGCCCGAAAATGTCTTGCATATACTCATGTTTATTATTTCATTTAGCAAAGAATTTAGTACCTACTATGATGCAAACACTGCATTTATTCAATAAATCTTTGAAAAATGAGCCAATGGATACATGAACAGAGTATAGAAGTTAATAGGTATTAATTGAATTCCTGTTTTGTGCTTTGTGCTAGGATCTGTGGTGCCCATAGGATGTAATATATATTTTGCTGTTTAGTCTCATTATAAACAATTGGAAAGTATATAATAGAATGATTTTTTAAAACGTGATAAACTCTATACTTTTATTCTTCACTCCCACATTTTTGATGTCATAATTTACATTTTTGTATTATTTTTGTCTCAACAAATTATTGTTGCTATTATTTTTAATAGTTTTGTCTTTTAACCTTCATACTAATGATATAAGACAGTATGTTAAGTGAAATAAGTCAAGCACAGAAAAACAAATACAGCATGATCTCACATGTGGAACCTAAAATAACTGAACTCAGAAAAACAGAATAAAGTGGTTATCAGGTGTGCTGGTGGGATTGGGGTGGGATTGGGGAGATGTTGGTCAAAGAATACAAAATTTCAGTTAGACGAGAGGAGTAAGAGATTTATTATACAATATGGTGACTGTAGTTAATAAGAATGTGTTATATACCCAAAAATTGATAATAGAATACATTTCAACTATTCTTACCAAAAAAAAAAAAACGATAAATATGTGAGGCAATGGATGTGTTAATTAGCTTGATTCAGCCATTTTACAATGTATCCATATATCAAACATTATGTACGTTATTTGTCAAAGAAAATATTTTAAGTAAAGAAAATTTTGATTTAGTGTAAATAGGAAATGATGGTGTGAAAATAGGGAATAGTGCATATGATTTAGAGAGAACTACAATAAACATAGGCGTTTTCTTGACTTGGAAATTATATTTGGAAACAAAATTAAAAGCTACTGTCTTTGACTTTTCAATTTGCATAGATTGGTAAGTCACAGATTTGAGAAGGCAGTCTATAGAAGTAATGCAGTACCACTATGTTTTTCATAAGCAGTAACAATATCTGTGTAACTCACAGGCATGGCGCTTGTTGATTTCAGTCTGTATGTGATAGACTTCCCATTAAATATTTTTAGTTGTGCAGTTGTACTTTATAGCTGAAAGGTGCCCCTCCCATGTGAACACCATTTGGCAGGTGAGGAAACTGAATTCCATAAAGGTAAATGACTTCAGTAAGTTTGCACCAAAAGCGGTAGGATTAGAAGCCACATCTCCCCTCTCTTAGTTAAGCTTTTTGATGTTGTTGTTACTGGATATTGCCATATGTGATCTAGACACTTCAGAGTTTCTTTTCATACATTTAGGTGTCTTGAAAGCTTGTTCACAATCAAGTAAGTGGCACTTTTAATTTCAAGAAATTAGTATGATACAGTAGAAAAAGCACTGACCTTTCCGGAAATCTAGAGACCTGAGTGCAACTTCACATTCAACTCTACCATTTAATAGGCTGGGAAGTCTGAGATGAACTTGACCATTAATCTTTTGCATGTCATTTCCCTCTGCAAGGTCTTTTAATGTCTCTTCCAGCTTTAACATCCTCTTAGCCAAAGCCAAAGCCAAACTGCAGTCCATATGATTTGGTCTGTGGGATATCACTACAACTAGTTCGTTTAACTGATGATTAAATATGCCAGAACTTCCCAGATAAATTTACCCAACTCCTTTGTGATCCCACATAACATGTACAGCACTTGCCTGTTTTTCCCCTGAAAAGTGAACTTCTTGAGGGAGGCAACCATGTCCTTTCATGATAGTATTCTCAGTAACTATCGTAGAGTAACCACTCGAATCCTTGTTGAGTGAGTGAGCATCTGTTTTGGAGCTCTGCCATTGGTTTAGACTTTCTCTATGCATGTTTTTAGTAAAGGAAAACAATAGTGTTTTAAAACAAGGTTAGTTTGGATACTTGGTATCTTAGCCATTTACCTGTACAATCTTCATTTAATCATAAGGATTTTTAAAATAATGAACACCTTCCTTTCTCAATAATTCATTTGTGTTTATTTTATCAATAACATGTAGTAGAGATTCTACATGGTTTAATGCTTCTTTAACTCCTTCCCAATTATAATGGAATATATACTTGAAAATTTTTAGGGTCAGGGAAAGGTATCAAAAATTGGTCCCATTTGTAAATTTAATTTCCAAGGGTTTATTATAATGATTATATCATTTATTTCCCTAGTTATAATCGCTGGTTATGTCAAGCAAGATCTGAGGATCTGTCTGATATTGCTTCTCTAAAAGCCTTATACCAAACAGGTGAGCTTAAATATATGGTAACTTATTCTTTCACTAATTTAGAGCCCTACCAATCATGCTATTTGAGAATTCGTTTTTCTCTGATTTCATTTATTGTATCTATGAACAAAATGGTTTTGTACTAATGAAGATAGTTTTGCCTGTCATCAAGATCTTAAAAATAACATCCCAATCTATAAAATTTTCAACTTATAGTTCTGCATTAGCCAACTTGATTTCATGCTAGTGTCCCTTTTCTTTTAAAAAATGTTTCTGCTTTTAAAAGTACCATATACTTGCTACTACAAAATTCAAACCTTACATAAATATATGATGGAGAGAGTGAAAGTTCCCAGATTCCCACCCTTTCTTCATTCTATTTCTTTTACAGACAGTACTTTTTAGTAATTTTCAGATTTGAGTGCTATTTAGTTTTTCCTGGATCACTAATGTTATTAAAAGTTGTAGTGAGCGTAAGCAAAAAGCTGTTTATAAAAGGTTTTGGGGGCTGGGCATGGTGACTCATATCTGTAATCGCAGCACTTTGGGAGGTGGAGACAGGATCATTTTAGACTAGGAGTTCAATACCAGACTGGGCAATATAGCGAGACCCCCATCTCTACAAAAAAATGAAAAAATTAGCCAGGCGTGGTGGTGCATGCCTGTAGTCCCAGCTGCTTTGGAGGCTGAGATAGGAGGATTGCTTGAGCCCAGGAGTTGGAGATAGAGGCTGCAGTAAACTATGATCACTCCACTGTACTCCAGCCTAGAGACATAGCAAGATCCTGTCTCTAGAAAATAATAAAACATTTTAAAAGATCTTTGGCTGTTCTTGATTTAAAATCTTTAAGAGGTCTTCTCTTAAAAGGGCAGTGATCAAAAGCCTCATGAAGCTTTAAAAAAAAGGTGTTGTCATCTGCAGAGTAGAAAAATTGGAAGATGAAATTTGAGCAACTTATACTTCCTTGTTTTCAGTCTTTTAAGTTCACATAGAATATTTTATCAAGTCAGAGCCTAAGACAAATAATATTCTTGGAATGAAGTTTCTGGGTGCTGATTACATTTCCTGTTTATAGGTGTTGATAACTGTGGTCGAACAGTGATGGTGGTAGTTGGAAGAAACATTCCTGTAACATTAATAGATATGGACAAGGTAAGCCATAAAAAGGCTCTGTTTTACAAATAATGTTGATTGAAAAAATAAGTTGTATATAAATTTGGAATCAAGGCCTACAATGTGAATCACGGCTAAATTGTGTATCACTGACAGAGGAGCAGACCTGGTTCTGTGAGTGGACCTGTATCATTTCAGTTCAATTAGGGGTTTGATTTTTCTCTGTCCAAGAAATAAAAATACTGGAGTACCATAATATGATCTCCAAAACCACTGCTGCTTTGTTTTGGATATGATGTAACTAGTAAGTGGTTGGAATCATTCTGTATTATAATTGTGTAATCAAATTCTTTTTTGAAAAAAGAAAAATTAATTTTTGAGTATCTATTAGAAGAGAAAAAAACAGAAATGTAGTTTACCCAAGATAGCGTAATTCTATAATCCCTTCATTTGGAGGCAAAGAACAGAAATAGATGATTCATAAAAGAAAAATGGAACTGGTAGATAAAAATAAGAAAATATTCAGCGTGATTAGTAGTCCAAAAAAGGTGAATTAAAATGAGGTACCTTAACTCTTAAATAATTATTGTCATCAAAGATGAAACTATAAAAGTGATCACACCCATTGATCTATTAATTCCATTTCTGAAAACTTATACTAAGGAAATAACCCAAAGTATGGAAGTAGCTATAGGCCCTGACATTATTCAAATCAGAATACTCATACAAGGAACAATTGAACCCACAAGATAAATATATAGAGAATCTTAGAATATCAGTTTTGTTAGGAACTGACTTCAAAGGATAATAACCTGAACTGATCAGTAATTATTAACCATAGTAAAAAAAATTGTATACTTAAAAATGCAGAATTACACAGAATTTCAGATAAACCAGTTGGACAAAAGCTGATAATTACTTCTGGCTAAGTCCTCAGACTCTCAGTCACTGTTGTTTGGGTAAAAAAACTGTGAAAGCACTGAACCTGGCATATTATTCGCAGGGTCATTTGTAGCAACAAGTAAAACTTAAAATCCTCACAGATAATTACGGTGCATTCAAATAGGATATTCTGTGACCCTTATAAATTATGGTTATAGAGGCAAGTACTGTAGAGAAGTGTTTAGAATACAATTTAATAGGAGAAACAGTGATACATTAATTTGTATCTACATTGACCTTCACTGGGTTGTTTATTTGTTTGTTTTTAAGCACAGAAACAAGGAAAATAAGGAAAGTGATTTCGTGGTTTGGGGGAGAATTTGTCTTTCACATTTTTTCGTCATATATAGTGATACAGTGATATGGTTATATAGTGAAAAAACTTAAGTTGAATTCAAAGCCAAAAAGGAGTATCCTAATTGCCCTAGGGTAGGGGTTGGAGAATGGACAGAAAGGATGAAGCAGCAATCTGGTAAGAGGAGAAAAGAGAATAATAAAGAATAATAAAAATATGCACATAGCCAGGTGTGGTAGCTCATGCTATAATCCCAGAACTTTGGGAGACTGAGGCAGGCATATTGCTTGAGTCCAGGAGTTCGAGACCAGCCAGGGCACATGGTGAAATCCTATCTGTACGAAAAATACAAAAATTAGCTAGGCATGGTGGGCAATTCCTGTAGTCCCAGCTACTTGGGAGACTGAGGCAGGAGGATCATTTGAGCCCAGGATGCAGAGGTTGCAAGATCTCCAAAACCAAGATCATGCCATTGCACTCCAGCCTGGGTGACAGAGAGCGACCCTGTCTCAAACAAACAAAACACACACACACACACACACACACACACACACACACACACGCGCGGAGGGAATAACTGATGAAAATTATACCATTAGTATGTTTCTATCTGTAATCATTTATGTTCTTAATAATCAGTGTGACATTCATTTTCATAATCAATAATTTGATTAATACCAATAAAGCCATAAATCCTTGCATTTGATTTTGGTGTGTACTTGCCTGGGGTTCTGGATATTCATGATATATCATTTCCTGTAAAATACTGAAATAGATGATGATAATAATAATTGTTACCAAAGCAGGTAATGAATGGAAAGATGCTGTGTTTTCTTAATACCCTTCTCTGTCTGCTCTGGTAGCAGTTAGATCCTAGTCCATGTTAATCCAACCATGTTAATGTCAAGGACTCACCTGAAGAGGAATTGGAAAACAGTTTGTTTTATAGTAATCCCTCAGTTGTTACCTCTTAGCTTTTTCCATGTGAATGTTTACAGCTAAACCACTGGGTCATACTGGCCCTGCCTATATTGTATCTCTGTTTTGCTTTTAGTGTTTCTCTTAAATTCATCATTTTTGTAATGGAATATTTCTGTAAACGATCTGGGTCACATTGAATTTGAATCTTTCAGAGCTCTAGAAATGCTTCCCAACCTATTGCCATCTACTGATTCAACCTGCTCTCAATGTCCTCCTTCAGATTGGCACTAAAGATCTAAAAATACTAGCTCTCAACGTGAATCATGTGAGGCATCACTCATTATATCTTTCTATAGTAATTCTTGGTTATGTGCAGGCCATGAGTCTATTTCTGAGTACAGACTGCAAAGACTTTGATTGAATTCAAGCAGAAACTTCAAAAATTATTAAAAGTATAGAAATTCTACTTCTAATGATTTTGATATTGTTTTCCTAGAGAGGGAAAACCTGATCGTTGATCTAAGAACTTTTTCCAGTATATGAAGAATTGTTTTAGAGGATAGAGACTGATTGTTCTGCTCTATCACTTAGAACAAGACAGAAAGGAATTGTACTGTAGCACTTATGAGAATTATTAAAACACTGGGATGATTCACTTTCCTGGAGATCTTTTTAAAGAGAATGGATACTTATCACTCTGAGTTATCCATCTGTAATGACTAGGGCAAAGAGTAGGTTAATTTTCTGTTTTGTTTTGTTTTTTTCTTGGCCTCTGTGAAATAGACTACTGTTCAAAATGATCTTCACCTTTATTCCCCCTTTTTTAGGCTCTCTTATACTTCATTCATGTGATGGATCACATTGCTGTGAAGGAGTATGTATTAGTGTATTTTCACACACTGACCAGCGAATACAATCATCTGGACTCTGACTTCCTGAAGAAACTCTACGATGTTGTTGATGTCAAGTTAGTTATTTTTGCAAATTATGAAGGGGAAATAGTTTCTTTCTTTTCTAATATTAAGCAGTGGCAAACATTGCTTTGTATTCTGTGAAAGGATATTTCATGTAAGAAAGACTTTTATCACACATAGATTAGATATTTCAATCATAGGAGACCCTCCCTAACTGAAACCTATTTTGCATTAAAGTAAATTCATATGTAAACTTTTTACATTACCAATCTTTGTGTATAAAATAACAAAAATACTACCTTCTATTTATATGATGTATTATACTTATCAAAATACATTTATAAACATTATTTACTTGGATCCTTTAACCCAGGAGTTGGTTAGGAGAGATATTATCTGTATTTGAAAAATGGAAGACATTGACATTCTGCAAAGTGAAGTATGTGCCCAAAGTCTCACAACAGTAAATGCAGAATTTGGACTTGAACCCAGGTTACTGACTTGGAGCTAGAAAATTATTTTCATTAAAGCATATTTCCCTTGAAATGATAATGGAAATTTTTTTTTTTTTGAGACGGAGTGTCACTCTGTCGCCCAGGCTGGAGTGCAGTGGCTGGATCTCAGCTCACTGCAAGCTCCGCCCCCCGGGTTTACGCCATTCTCCTGCCTCAGCCTCCCGAGTAGCTGGGACTACAGGCGCTGGCCACCACGACCGGCTGGTTTTTTGTATTTTTTTAGTAGAGACGGGATATCACCTTGTTAGCCAGGATGGTCTCGATCTCCTGACCTCGTGGTCCACCTGTCTCGGCCTCCCAAAGTGCTGGGATTACAGGCTTGAGCCACCGCACCCGGCCAATAATGGAAATTTTAACCAGAAAATATATGACACCCCACTGTAGCAAAGATGAAATGTAGTGTTTTACATTTTTTCTTATTAACATTTTTTTCTGAATAAAAAGTGGCACTCAACCCTCCTGTTAGCTGTTTTGTTATTTGTAGCATCACAATGTCTGTGTGGATTGCATTGAGAAGCCCATTTTGCAGTTAGGGTACAAAGAAGGCAAGTTACTGTAAATTTCCAGCTATCCTTCTTCTCCCATTAAATCTCATCTTATTTAGGAATATTAAAGCTTTCATTACCCAATAGACACCTTTTTAGCTTTCTCTGAATGTGGATTGTATATATGAAAGGAAGCTTCACTCCACTGTAGTTCTGCTTCTACCGCTAACCAGTTCTTTAATGTGGAACAGGCCTCAGCTGTGAAATAGTTTGTACTATTTCTCTGAAGTCCTTTCCAATTAACCTCACATGACCCGATGTTGATTATTGAACTGTTGAAAAAAGTCTCAGGCACACATAGAGAAGCCAGATGGAATAGTGGATAGGAGTATGATTCTGGAGCGGTATTGCCTGGGTTCAGTTCCTGGCTCTGCCACATGATGGCTGGGTGACTTTGGGAGGGCTAAAATACCCGCAGTAATAGTACTGCGCTCATACAGTTGTTAGGAGAATTTAAGTAGGCCTCTATAATTTCTGGGACACAGCAGATTCTGCTAGTTGTTGTGATATGACCATTGAAACTTTTAGTTTAAATTTTTGCTCTAATTTTAAGTGATTTAGCTGCTGTTTAACTCTGATCCCAGAGATTCTAGCATCATATTAAAAAATGACACACAATAAATTTGTCAAATACAAATGTGCTTAACTTTATCCTACCTATAGGTGGCTCTAGCTCAGCTGACAGAAGCACTTAATATCTCCTATAAAACAGATACTTTAAAAAATGAAATGTTCTCTGGTTTGTTTTTGACTCTCACCTAAAATTCAATCTGTAAATTATAACTGCCTTTATTTTTCTCTGATTATGTTTATATACCTAGGCAAGTAGTTAATAGTCTATGATAGTAGTTGGTTTTAGGCATGAACTTATACTAATTTTTTTGTCATTTTATTTTTGGATCAGGTACAAGAGGAATTTGAAGGCTGTTTATTTTGTTCATCCCACATTTCGTTCAAAGGTACGGTATTTTTCTCTTTGTCTAAATCTAGAATTTATGTGTCCTACATGCCCAGAGTATTAAGATAATAGCTCAGCAACTTAATTGTTGCTGTCACCATTGTGACTGCTAATTTCCTGGTTTCTAAGTGACCTTGAGTTGTGGTCCTGATGTTTTGGTTGTATGTGACTCCAACGCCTTTGTGGGCAACCCTTATAAGCCATTAGCCCATCAGTCCCTGCCTCTTTTCTTGCTCTTTGTTCATCTGGGCCTTGTTTATGCTGTTGTTACAGAATACACTTACCTCCTCTGCCCATGGCTACCTCCTGCTTGACCTTCAGGTCTCAGCTCTACTTTCTATAGAAATCCTTCCCTGACCAATCCTGCAGCTAGTAGCTGTTCTTGCATTGTAACCCCTTTAGATTCTGTAGTCTTATATCATTGTTATGTTTTTATTTTAGTTGCATGTTTAATTTTCTTCCTTGTACATGAGCCAGCAAGATCCATGAGGGCTAGAATATAGCAGTCTTGCTCACAATTATATTCCCACTACCTAAGCCTACATCTTGACTTCATCAAGACATCTAGTCTCTTGGTCTTTTTACTCTTTCTGAAAATATCATCTTGCCTTTATTTTCTTCTCTGTCAAGCTAAAAACTGACATTTCATCACTTCATCCACTCTTGTCAGTCACCCTAAATTAACCTAGGACCTCTTACCCTTTCATCGCACCTGACCATCAAAACCTAAACTTGAAATAATCCATTGTACTGCTTTCTTCACTCATATAAGTCACCAGTAAGGAGCTCTTTATCTTTACCTTCCCACTCCAAACCTACTTGCTAACTGTTCTTATCATTGCCCCCTTTTTCCCTGTCACAAAAATGTGTTCCATCTTAATGAACACATTTCATTAATGTCCTTCTTAACGAAGGACAGCCCCTCTCCCTGTGCTGTGGATCCCGTAGTAATGACATTAGCTTAAGTTTTCTGAGCACTTGCTATCTGCCCATTCCTCCTGTGAATTATCTTGCCTAAGCTTTGCAGTATACCTGTGAAATAGTTAGCAGTAGTTGTCCCACTATACTGGTAAGGAAATTGATGCTTAGAGAGATTAAGGAACCAAGATAACCAACAGTTAGTAGCAAAGGCTAGATTTGAATCTAGGCATTTTTTCCCAGACCATAAACTACAGAGTATATTTCCATTTCCTTAGAAAACTCTCTTCAACGGTTAGCGTCTTTCTCCTCTCCCGCTTTGCTGGATCCAAATTACCAACTTTTAAAAATGCTAAGATCTATTTTTCTCTCCTCTAATTTACAACCAAAATTGTTTAGTATAATCTTTGTTCCATGCTCACCATCTCCATTTCTCATGTACCTTTTAAATTACTCCAGTGTGGTTATCCTGCTGTGCCAGCTGAAGCTTTTCACACCAAAATCATTCATAATTTCTGGGTCACTAAATCTAATAGACACTTTTCTCTCTCTATGTTACCTGCATTCCCTACAGCCTTAAGCACAATTGATCACTTCTTCCTTGACACACTTTGTCTTGGCTTCTTTGAAATTTACCTTGCCTGGTATCTCTGCTACTTCTAGCTGCTGCTTCTCAGTCTCATTTGTCGGCCTCTCTTTCTCTGCTCATCTCTTTTTAGAGACGGTCTCACTCTGTCACCCACACTGGAGTGCAGTGGTATGATTATAGCTCTCTGTAACCTAGAACTCCCGGCGTCAAGGGATCCTCCCACATTGGCCTCCGGAGTAGCTAGGACTGCAGACATGCACCATCATGCCTGGCTGATTTTTTTTATTTTGTATTTTTATAGAGATGGGGTCTTGCTGTGTTGCCAAGGCTGGGCTCACACTTTTGGCCTCAAGTAATCCTCCCACCTTGGCCTCCCAAAGTGCTGGGATTACTGGCATGAGCCACTGCCCCTGGCTTCCTGCTTGCATCCTTTGAGTGTTAGTGTTTCCATGTTTCTCCACCCTCATCTTTAATTCTATACCTTTTTTATTCCCATTTCTTCAGTGACCCTCAAAAATATATGCAATCTTCAAACATATATCTGGGGAGGCAATAAAGCCTAATGTTTAGAACTATGGTTTCAAGATTCAGATGACCTGGGTTCTAATCCCAGCTCTACCAGTTACCAATTTGTCATCTCAGGCAAGTAGTATAATTTCTCTATGCTTTAATTTTATCCCCTATAAAATGGGAATAATAATAGCGCCTATCTTTTAGGGTTATTGAAAGATGAAATGAGTTAATACATGTAAAATACTTAAAACATTACCTGACATATAATAAGTGCTCAGTTAAATGTAAGCTATCATCATCATTTTCATTATTATCATCATCATCATCATCATTATCGTTCTTAGGCTTTGACCTTGGTATTGAACTACTGATTAGATAGCTCTACTTAGGTATCTTATAGGACCCTGAAGTTCAACATTTTTAAACAGAACTCCTCATGTACTCCTCTTCCACCTATTCCCGAACTGCTGTTTGTGTTCTCTGTGTTAGTAAATGGGACTACCGCCTACCCAAGTGCCTAAGCCAGAAACCAGAGAGCCTTTCTGGAGCACTTTCTCTACCTCATCTCCTAGCACATTGCATCAGTTCTGTGTGTTTACAATTGCTCAAATTTATGTCTGTGTCTTTATTCCCACTGCCTCTACATTAGTTCATCCCACTGTCAGCTTTTACTTGAAATGACACAGCAGCCTCCTGATTAATTTTCATGTTGTCCTGCCTCCAATATTGCACTGCTCCAAGGGCCTTCAGGCATGCCTTGTGAACAATTTTCTGATAATGTTGTTATAAGAAGCCTGCACTATTTACTATAATGGTCCTTTTCAAAAAAGTTTGCTGTTTCCTACATACATTACCTTCTTCTGTAAGTAAAATGGGGATAGCAACAGTATCATACCTGCCTCATAGGACTATTGTATATAGTATGTTGATAAACATGGACTAATTTGTGATTGCCAATTTAGATAAACAATAATTTTTAAGTTCAAGCCATTACTAGTTTATGTCAGTATTGTTTGGTATCAAGAATTTTTTATCCTTTTTTGGGGAACCAACAAATTTTGCATACTAGCTTTTAGAGAGGGATTGCATGTTGTCAGGTGAAATGAACAAAGATGACATCACATCTACAAGTGATTTACTTTGATGGACTTCGAGAAAGAAACTCATGCCAAGCATCAGCTGAAAAAGTCCCAAATATTGGCACAAATTTTCTTTTCAGTCTCATTTGAAAAATTCACAGTGTGAGATTTGGAGATAATTAACCATTTTCAGAAGACTGGAACACCAATTATTCTACCAAATAATGCAACGGTTTTGACTACAACCCACAGTAAGAAGCATGTAGTACAGCACTAACACACTGCACGCATGGGAACTTATATACATGTAGTGGAAACAAAAGCTTCATGAAACAAAGCTCATTCTTCTTATAGTCTCTAGTCAGTGTTATCCTTGTTTCTTCTTTTCAATGTTATTAATAATCAAATAAACTGATGATTGCACAACTCAAATTGCACTTTGAAAAACACTAGTTATTTTAAGATTTTGAAATATAGTTTTTATCTACTATAAATTTTCCAAATTGTGTTTATGTTTCTAACTATGACAACTAGCTTAAATTATTTTTTCTCTTCTATTAATCAGGTGTCAACATGGTTTTTTACCACCTTTTCTGTCTCAGGACTGAAGGACAAAATCCACCATGTGGACAGCCTCCACCAGCTGTTTTCTGCCATATCACCAGAACAGATTGACTTTCCTCCTTTTGTCCTTGAATATGATGCCAGGGTAAGAAGTACCAGAAGTTCTCCCTCACCTGGTATGGTATACTAACTGTTCTATAGAGCAGCACTTACGAGCACAACATCCTGTCATTACCGGATATTAATGTAAATTAGTGAATCTTAGTAAACTTGGTAATATCATTTAACATCCTTTCCCCATGATAACGTTAGGAAAAGGGTTTGTCCCAAGAGAGACATTTTCCCCATATGAACATTTCAGTGGGAGATCTCTCTGCTGTGAATTCGGAACCAATTTCATTTGTATTGTAAGTTTTCTACTATATTTAAAACAGATACCTCTACGTAATTTTCTTAAGATTGAATGGCTTTCCATCCACACAGAGCCAGAAGAATTTATTGGTGATCACTTTTAGAATTAATTGTAAATCATGTAGCCTATCTCAGTAGTCTTTACCCTGCCAAAAGTTTCATTTTTCTTAAAGTTTGTATAATGTTTTTAAGAGCATCATCTGATAATATTATTTATAGATGCGTTTATGGATCTGTTACATAAGCACTAGTCAAAGGACTATTCGTGAATTTCATCAATTTATTCTATTGTGTTTATTCATGGTTTCACCTTAGTAATTTTTGGAAAAAAAAAAAAAAGTAACACACTTGGCCAAAAGCTCATCAAGCTCATTGTTTAACTGTTGTTGATTGCATATCTTTATTCATGAACCAGGGGATATATTTGAAAGTTATATTCAGTTTGAAATAAATTATTCTTCCCTAATTATTGTGCAATGTGTATACAGCAAAATAAAAATTCTGCAACACAATTTCTCTCTAACATTTTTCTAACTTTAGCTATAATTTTTTTTCCCTTATGTGCAGAGTAAAGTGTATAATGTGATCTAATGGCTAATAAAATTTCATGTTTGACTGTTATACAGAGAGGATTTGTAATTGGAGCAGCTGGATCATAGATACAAAAATTGTTGAATACAGGGAAGGGAAAATAGTACATTAGTTTGTATTTACTGCAGGTTGCTGGAGTAGAAAATGATCTTAGTGTTTTTTCTTTGAACTCTACATCACTCATCTTAATGCTTAAAAAATGGGTAGCAGAAAATGTGAAAGACACTAAGAAACATTCTTATACTTAAAATTTCGAATGACAATTCATAGCTAGTATCTGGATTTATCATTTATTTTCTGGGATAGAAACATACAAGTTGGGTGTTGATTAGAAAACCTAAAGGACTGTATTTTAAGCCAAAGCATTTTTTATATACTTACGGGCCTATAAAGCAGGCTTTCATTAAATATTAAATATAGCTTCACCACACTCAAGCTTGGTTTTGTTTTTTGTTTTGTTTGGTTGTGTATTTTAGCTGTTATATTTTTATATAAATACAAGCATAATAATGTAATTAATCAAAATTAAGTAGACTAACTTACAATCTAACACTTGGCTCATTGGATTGCTCTCTGTACCTATGCTAGAGCTTTCTAAAATTGAGATGTTAGATCAAAGAGAGGCATAAAAATGGGGAAGAAGCAAAAGACGGTTTCTTAGTCCATTTCTTTGTTGCTATAAGGGAGTACCTGAGGCTAAGTATAAAGAACAGATTTATTTGGTTCATGGTTCTGCAGGCTGTATGAGAAGAAGGGCACCAGCATCTGCTTCTGGTGAGGGACTCAGGCTGCTTCCACTCATAGCAGAAGTATAAGGGGAGCCAGTGTGCACAGAGGTCACATGGTGGGAAGGGAAACAAGAGAGAGGGAAGGGAGGTGTCAGGCTCTTTTTAACAACCAGCTTTCACAGGAACTAATAGAGCAAGGACTTACTTATTACCACAAGGTCAGCACCAAGCCATTTATGAGAGATCCACCCCACACCATGACTCAAACACCTGGCATTAGACCCCACCTCCAACACTGGGGATCAAATTTTAACATGAGGTTTAGAGGGTCAAATATCCAAAATGTAGCATTTCGCCCCTAGCCACCCAAACCTCATGTTCTTCACACATGCAAAATATAATCATTCCATCCCAGCAGTCCCCAATAGTCTTAACTTATTCCAGCACCAACTCAGAAATCCAGTCTCATCTGAGACTCAAGGCAAGTTCCTCACAGCTGTAAATCTGTAAAATCAAAATCAAGTTATTTGCTTCCAAGATATAATGATTGTACAGGCATTGAGTAAACATTCCCATTCCAAAAGGGTGGAATAAGAGGAAAAGGCCAAAAGAAAGGGGTAACTGGCCCCTTGTAAGTCCAAAACCTATCAGGGCAGACATTAAATCTTAAATCTCCAAAATAATCTCCTTTGGCTTCATGTTCTGCATACCAGGCACACTGGTACAAAGGGTGGGCTCCCAAGGCCTTGGGCACCCCTACCCCCATGGCTTTGCCAGTTGCCACCCACATGTCTTGCTCTCACAGGTTGAAGCTGAATGCCAGAGGTTTTTCCAGGATGATTCTGGGGTCTGGACGGGAGCAACACAACCCCACAGCTCCACTAGGCAGTGCCCCAGTGAGGACTACCTGGAGGTGCTCCACCACTGGAGCAGACTTCTGCCTGAGAACCCAGGCTTTCTGATATATTCTCTGAAATCTAGTTACAAGCTGCCAAGCCTCCACCACTCTTGCATGCTGCATGCAGACTTAACACCACATGGAAGCCACCAAAGCTTACAGCTTGCACCCTCCAGAGCTGTTGCCCGAGCAGTACCTGGGATCCTTTGAGCCATCGCTGGAACCAGAAGGGGCTGGGATGCAGAGAGCAGCATCCTGAAGTGTTAAAGCCTTGTCCCTCCCAAACCATTCTGTCTTCCTAGTCCTCTGGGCCTGTGATGTGAGGAGCTACCTCAAAGATTTATCCTTGCTAATCTCTCTAGCAAGTGGTTGCTCCACAGCATCCTTAGATTCCTCTCTTGAAAATGTTCTTTCCTTCTCTACCACATGCCTAGGCTGAGAGTTTCTAAAATTTTATGTTCGGCATCCTTTTTTTTTTTTTTTGAGACGGAGTCTCGCTCTGTCGCCCAGGCTGGAGTGCAGTGGTTAGATCTCAGCTCACTGCAAGCTCCACCTCCTGGGTTTACGCCATTCCCTTGCCTCAGCCTCCCGAGTAGCTGGGACTACAGGCGCCCGCCACCTCGCCCAGCTAGTTTTTTTTGTATTTTTTAGTAGAGATGGGGTTTCACCGTATTAGCCAGGATGGTCTTGATCTCCTGACCTCATGATCCGCCCATCTCGGCCTCCCAAAGTGCTGGGATTACAGGCTTGAGCCACCGCGCCCGGCCTTCTGCATCCTTTTAATTATAAATTCCAACTTTATGTCATTTCTTTGCTCTCATATCTGATTATAAGCTGTTAAAAGCAGCCACACCACTTCTTGAATGCTTTACTGCTTAGAAATTTCTTCCACCAGATGCCATAGGGTACCAGTATTGTTTGTCCTTCCATAAAACTCTAGGGGATGGACACAGTGCGGCCAAGTTCTTTGCTAGGGTGTAACAAGGATGACCTTTGCTCTAATTCTTAAGTTCCCCATTTCCATCTGAGACCTTATCAGCGTGGCCTTTACTGACTGTATTTCTATCAGCATTTTGGTCACAACAACTTAACCAATCTCTAAGAAGTTTCAAACTTTCCCTAAGTCTTTCTGTCATCTTCTGTTCCTTGCAAACTCTTTCAGCCTCTGCCCATTACCCGGTTCCAAAGCTGCTTCCATATTTTCAGGTCTCTTTATAGCAACACCCCACCCCTCAGTACCAATTTTCTGTTTTCATCCATTTTTATGTTGCCATAAAGGAATACCTGAGGCAGAGGTTTATTTGGGTCACATTTCTGCAGGCTGTACAAGAAGCATGACACCAGCATCTACTTCAGGTGAGGGACTCAGGCTGCTTCCACTCATGGTCGAAGGGTAAGGGGAGCCGGTGGGTGTAGAGATCACATGGCAAAAGAGAAAGCAAGAGAGAGAAGGAAGGGGCATGCCAGTCCCTTTTTAACAACAAGCTTTCATAGGAACTAACAGAGTCAGAACTTACTACCACAAGGACAGCACCAAGACATTTATGAGGGATCTGCCCCATGACCCAAACACCTCCCACTAGGCCCTACCTCCCGCATGGGGATCACATTTCAACATGAGGTTTGGAAGGTCGGATATTCAAACTATAGCAGAAGATATCAGGAGATGATGTGGAAGGGGCAGGCAGAGAGCACATCACTGAATACAGTAACTTTACATATTAGTGCTGCAGGTCTTTGGCTTTGTAGTCCGGGAAGAGTGTTCTGCAAGGGAGAATTGCCATTGCATTGCTGTTTAGACAATGACTATAGAAACAGTATAGAGAATGACTAGAGGGGGAAGGGTAAGTCCATGGGGGAAAAGATGAGATTCTATTAGTAAAGCCTGGAGGAGAAACGAGACTATATTGTTAGGGCAGTAATAGTGATAATGGCAGAGATTTGAAGATTTTAGAGAGATTTAGAAATAGACATTTTAGGAAATAAAATTCACAGCATTTGGTGACTGAGTAGCCGCTAAGGATGAAGCAGAAAGTAAGTTTCTGCTTTGGGAGACTTGGTGGATGGTGTTGCTCTCACCACAGAGAAGCAATTTGGAGGAAAAAGATTGAAAGATTGGGGGGGGCGGGACAGGTACTGTGTTCAGTTTGTGACATAATAAGTTTGAGCCCGTCAGACATTGAAATGGAGATACCAGTAGGTAGCTGCATGTTACTTTGTAAGGAAACATTTTCCTTTGTTAGGAAAAATTAAAAGTATGATCAGAGAAAAGAAATGAGTATAGAGTTGGTTAATTTCATTATCATGTTCAAATTGTGCCTTGCATATAGAAGGTTCTTTATTTGGTTAAGGAGTGAAGTGATTAGTATCTGTTTAAAAAAAAAAATAGAAACCCATTTCAGTGGGCTTCTATTTTTCTGGGATTTCTGTGACTTGGAATAGCAACATAAATTTTATAGGATTAAAAGGGACCTTTGAAGGCAATCAGAAGCTATTGTTTAATCTATCTAGGTAACAGTGATACTGAGACCATTTCAGAAAGAGAGTTAGTTGGCATTCTTAAAAAAACACACAGCAGAGAATACACAGTTTTTCCTGGCAACAATTCTTTAAATTTCTATGATTGTTTCCAGAAATAGAAAAAATATTTGATTGCTCAGCAGTCTCTTGCCCAGTGTGAAATTAATAATGGAAATTCTATTTCATGGCATTAAGTATTGAACTTGCTCTTCTTAGTTTGTCATAATTTAATGTAGATGTGAGAAACTTAGAAAAAAAGTGGTAATAGAATAGAGAACTCTTAAAGACAGTGAACTTTTCAGATGAAACTCAGAATAGATTCATCTCTTCAGGGCATGTTTCTGTAAGTGTAGCTTCCATGCATATTGAAGATAAAGGATTTGGTTAATGAAACATTTTTATTGGGATTTCTTTTTTATATAAAAGTATTTTTTTTTTAGTTTTTTAAGTTCTGAGGTACATGTATAGGATGTGCAGGTTTGTTACATAGGTAAACATGTGCCATGGTGGTTTGCTGTGCCTATCAACCTTACCACTCAGGCATGTCACCTGGGTATTAAGCCCAACAAGCATTAGCTTGTTTCCCTAATTCTCTCCCCCTCCCCCCACCTCAACAGGCCCCAGTAAGTGTTCCGCTCCCTGTGTCCATGTGTTCTCATTGTTCAGCTCCTACTTACAAGTGAGAACATGTGGTGTTTGGGTTTCTGTTCCTGCATTAGTTTGTTGAGAATAATGGCTTCCAGCTTCATCTATGTCTCTGCAAAGGACATGATCTCATTCCTTTTTATGGCTGCATAGTATTCCATGGCGTATATGTACCACATTTTCTTTATCTGGTTTATCATTGATGGGCATTTGGGTTGATTCCATGTCTTTGCTATTGGGAATAGTACTGCAGTAAACATACACGTGCATGTATCTTTATAATAGGATGATTTATATTCCTTTGAGTATATACCCAGTAATGGGATTGCTGGGCGAAATGATATTTCTGGTTCTAAATCTTTGAGGAATCACCACACTGTCCTCCACAATGGTTGAACTAATTTACATTCCCACCAACAGTGTAAAAGTGTTCCTATTTCTCCACAGCCTCACCAGCATTTGTTGTTTCTTGACTTTTTAGTAATTGCCATTCTGACTGGCATAAGATGGTATCTCATTGTGGTTTTGATTTGCATTTCTCTAATGATCAGTGATGTTGAGCTGTTTTTTTTAAATGTTCATTGCCACATATATGTCTTTTTTTGAGAAGTTTCTGTTCATATCTTTTGCCCACTTTTTAATGGGGTTGTTTTTTTTCTTATAAATTTACATAAGTTCCTTGTAGATTCTGGATATTAGCCCTTTGTCAGATAGATAGATTGCAGAAAATTTCTCCCATTCTGTAGATTGTCTGTTCACTCTGATGATAATTTTGCTGTGCAGAAGCTCTTTAGTTTAGTTAGATCCGATTTTTCAATTTTAAAAAAGGTTTTGTTAAAGTTTTTCAAGTTTTTAGAAATGTAGCCTATCCTAGGATTTGTTTCTACCTATTTTTTTTTTTTTAATTTTGTTAATACATGGTTAGGTTTATAATTGGAAGGTAAGTTTTCCTAGATGTCTTGTTATCCTGGTTATGGCCCAAGATCAAGTCTTGCTCCAAAGCATTTGTGCTAAAGAATGGCAGAGTACCTGATTTATTTAGTCTCAAACAATTTCACTGCCTACTATGTTCAAGACCTGGTAGGTTTAATGCTCTATAATAGCTATAATGTAAATGTACCATGAAGAAATGCTATTTCCTTCTACTTACTCTTCATTTCAAGCTATTGTCTTATACTAGCGCTAAGCACTATCTGTTTGTGATTTGCTGAAAAACAAATTATTTGTCAAAGAAATACTTTCCTTAAAAATGAGAAACCAGTCTTAAGTCTCATAAATCTAATTGAGGATCCTTCTATCATGAACCTGTCTTGATTTTTATTGAGATTAGCCAAAATAAGGGCCAAAAAATCCCCCCTTACACTAATTTGTTGCCCTTACATTGACATTAAAGGTTTGGCATTTAATTCTCCATCTTGATCTTGAACTAAATTTCCTGAGAACTGTAATGGTTACAAGCCTTGCCACTCAAGCATGTCATGAAGACTCACTTCTGCCAAAATAGTTATAGCTATTAAATTCCTCTGTGATAGCTTCTTTGTTTTCATAACTCTAAATTAAGATTTGGCACACAGTAAGACAACACAGTCTAACAAAAAAGAATCTGGATGTTAGATTCAAATAGATTTGAATTTACATTCAGGCTGTGCTGGTTACTAACTAGGTAACTTTAGGTAAATTATGCAATCTGTGTGATCCTCACTTTCCTCTTCTGTAAAGTGAGGATGTTACCTACTTCATGGCATTACGTGAAGATTTAAAGGGATGACTAAAAGCGCCTATAAATTGTCTGGCATATAAAATATTCAATAAGTGGTATTATTCTTTAAAAATATTATGATTCTATTGCCTTTGCCTACCTTATACTCTGAGTGATACTAGTTGAACTACCTAATGGGTGAGGGCCTGCTTAGTGCCAGACATGTGCTAGACATTTTATATCACTACCTCAATGACTGTAAATCCCTTTTTTTCACACTTCCAGTTAAATTGCTTCTGTTACTTAAATGTTCTTGTGCTTTTTTCTTTCCACAGGAAAACGGGCCTTACTATACATCATATCCCCCATCACCAGATTTGTGACCTGCCATCTTTCAGTGCTTCTTGGTTCCCAGGATGCCACTTCCTCCACGAATAGCTACCTGTTGAAGTGATACTCATTTTTGCTGTACAGATCCAGAGAGCCTTTTGTCCCCACCTCTCTGGTATTTTTTTATTGACTGTATATTTTCGGGCACATAAGCAATCTAAAAATGGTAGGCCATTATGAACTGCACACATTTTAAATTTGTATATTTATATCAAATGGAAATGTTCATTTTTAGATTGTTAATAGAAATTGGGGAGCAACTTTTGAGTATCTTTAGTTTGCTGAAGGACACCGAATTCTCCATTAGATAAACCACCAAGACTGTTCACGTCATCTCTCTAACATTGCACGCTTCCTTTGTGTACTTAAGTGATTCTCGAAATACACAGAACCAATGTATGCTAACCAGATGCATTGTTTGCTTCAGATCCATGGTGTTAATACCATGTATGTTTTATAAAGATAATTCGGCTATGTTGAAAGAGAATTATCTGGGACCAAGAATGTGGAAATGTATCTGACAAAAACATCAAAATCATTAGCAAAATATAGGACTTAGAATGTTAATGCACAAGTTAAGACTAAAGTTTAAGGACTAAGGTTCCTTGGATTATATGATTTGTTAAGATTGCCACAGTTCTGATCTCAGCAGTGTGGGGAAACAAGAAGACTGTATCCTCAGCCTTTTTCCTATAATCATGGATGATTTGGTCTTATTCACAAGGACTGCACATATTAGTACTCTTAAGAACATCTTCCAAGACTCCAGCAGTGAGCATTTAGAGAGTGTGTTGTCTTCCAGAGTCATGATTGATTTTGTTTAGCTATCAGGTCTACTACCTCTAAGGACATTTCATAGCAGCATCTTTTGAGTTGCCTGCATCAGTGTGGAGGAAGTGTGTCACAGTGAATAAATCCAGGGGGCTGATAATTGGCAAAAGACCACTTATACCACTCAGGCTCTATTTGTGCCTTAGCTTGCTTATGAATAAGAATTATAATTATGCTGCCTACCTCACAGAGGTATCATGAAGATAGCATTTAGAAAGGGCTTTGTTGTGGTGGGGTATCTTCAGTTCGTTTTTAAATGGGAATAAATATATATGAGGGAATGCTACGCAGCACTCCTCTTGTCCTTGATACCATTTGAGTGATTTTTCTTTTTGTGGGACAAGACCTGTAGTCTAAAATGCCAACCCTGATGACCTCCTTCCTCTTTTGTCCAGAATCTCTTCTGGCCTGCTCATCCCCCGATGCTATACTTCAATGAGAGGCATCTGTTGGCCATTTTAAACATTTCTTCTTGAATTAAGGTCAAACCATTATTATTCCCATCTGGGTAGCTTTGTACTTTTTTTTGATACCTGCAGCCACTTCCCAATGGCCCCATCTTCCTCAACCTATCACATAAATTGGCAGTTCAGAGAAAAAAAAAAAAAAAAAAAAAAAAAACAGAACCTTTCTGTTCTATCATGTGCTCCAGATCAGTACTTCCAAGAGTCCCATTCTTTTCTGCCCAAACTAGTTCTTCATTGGAGATCAAAGAAACATATTCTCTTCATTTATGATAGAGAAATCTCCCTGTAGTTGCATTAAATTCATCCTGTATTTTCCCATATAAACAAGAAGGGACTTTACATTTTTTAGATAAAGGTTCTTATCTTTTGCATGTATTGAAAACATATTCTTTGTGTCAGACTTCAAAATTACTCGATCCTTATATATACATCTATGTTAAGGTCCTCTCTTATGTCCCCTAGGTCATTGCATCCAGGCAGCCAGTCAGATGTCAGATGTTAAGCTTTCTCTCAAATAGTACTTTTTTTTAACCCCTTGGGCCCTGTACCTTAAAAGTCTGAAACTTTAACTTCATCTTCTACAGTCAATTGTGAGATCATATTTGAGGTATCTTCTTCACAAGGAGCAGCTATGAAAGTCTGCCAACTTTTCCTTATTAAAGGGGAACTTGGCTACCTCAAGAATCTGGCCCAAACCATTTTCTGTATAGATAATAGAGGCCATAAGCTACTTTGCCAATTTGAAAGGAAGCAAATTTATATATACAATTTCTTACAGGCAGTAGTAATTTTGAAAGGATGTTCCTTTGCTATATTCATACCAGTATATTAATGTTTAGTAACACAAGCAGGATTCTACATATGCTGAGATTTTAGTACAATTGATGTCTTAAGGTTTAAAGGTGGTACAGAACTATATACATATCAACTGTGTTTTATGATTCAATAATGTCTAAAGAAAGATAAGGACCACTTTTCTCACTGAAACTAAATTTGATGCTTTTACAGATGTCTATGGTGTTATAGAATGAAGTTGCTTCAAAGTATCAAATCCTAGAGGAGAAACATTTTGACATTGAAATAATTAAGCAACATTTGGTATGCCAGTCTGCCTTTATGAAAAGGTTTAGCCTGAATAATACATGCCATTTTCAAGGACATATTAGAAGATAAAGGGGAGAGTGGAGATGACCACCAGCGTCTGACGTTAATTCAAAGCATCGCCAAGTCTTTAATTTAATTAAACCTTGGTCATGCTAAATGCTAATTGAATTGTTGAAGACACAAATTATAAAATTTTTATTAATCATGCAAGGCCTAATATGATTTTTAAAACAAGTACACTTCTTGTTTCCACAGGTATTTGGGTTCTTAATTCATCTATATCCAAGTTTCTTGATAGTGAAAATTACCTCTTAAAAAAAATTCAACATTTATTAGACCCGTGAGGGCAAATGGTACATATTTTAAAGATTTTTTTCCTTTAATATATATTACATATCATTGGTGGATGCTTTATATTTCTTTTTTCTTTTTCTTTTCTTTTTTTTTTTTTGTTTTTTTTTTTTTTTTAGAGACAGAGTCTTGCTCTGTCACCTAGGCTGGAGTGCAATGGTGTGATCTCGGCTCACTGCAGCCTCTGCCTCCCAGGTTTAAGCAGTTCTGCCTCAGCCTCCCTAGTAGCTGGGACTACAGGTTTGTGTCACCATGCCTGGCTAATTTTTTGTATTTTTTTTTTTTTCCAGTAGAGACAGGGTTTCACCATGTTGGCCAGACTGGTCTCAAACTCCTGACCTCAAGTGATCCACCCACCTTGGCCTCCCAAAGTGTTGGGTTTACCAGTATGAGCCACCATGCCCATCCTATATTTCCTTTTCCAAAGGAATACATCTGCAGTATTTTGAGAGTAGTTAGCAGAGGATTTTTAGAGTATTTTTAGTAGGAAAAATAAATGTCGAGTTTTTATCAAATTTCTGAAATTGAAAAGAAAATATCACTTCTTTCTAAAGAGGGATAAGTATAGTCACTCCAGTAGAAAAATATGGCTTGCCTATTTTCTTCCTCTTTTCTGTTTACTTGGATGTTGTTTAATGATTTCAAACTGTAGGTTTAGTCTTGTCTTTATAACAGTTAATGGAGAAGTGATAAAATTAAGTATTCAGCATAAACTAAAGATCACTCTTTGTATTTCCTATGATACATTGACTGTATGTATATATAGAGAGTTTAAATTGCTTAATATATGAGCAGAAATGATTAGAATTTGAAGTACTTGATAGAGGAGAGTTATATGGTTCTGGTGGCAGTGGATTGATTGAATTAAGGACCAAAAGAACTACAAGATAATATAAAAACACCTTGAAAACTGGAGTGAGTTAGGTTGTTTTTTTTTTTTTTAAGGGCCTTACTATACCTTTTTTTTTTTTTTTTTTTTTGTCGCCCAGGCTGTAGTGCAATGGCATGATCTCAGCTCACTGTAATCTCTGTCTCCTGGGTTCAAGCGATTCTCCTGTCTCAGCCTCCCCAGAAAGTGAGATTACAGGCATGCACCACCACACCCAGCTAATTTTTGTATTTTTAGTAGAGACAGGGTTTCACCGTGTTGGCCGGGCTGCTCTCGAATTCATCTGCCCACCTCGGCCTCCCAAAGTGCCGGATTACAGGCATAAGCCACCGTGCCTGGCCAGGTTTCTGATTATAGTTTTCTTAAGTTGTAATCATCACAATTAACATGTGCTAGAGTGTTTTCACTGTGCTGGCACTAATACTTCTTGGCATATAATTAACTCTTGTTTTACAATTGCCTGAGACCATGAAGAATGAAGGAGGGCTTTACCTTACCTTAGTCATTTTGAGTGAATACCGTAAACTAGGTGGCATGACAACATACATTCATTTCTCACAGTTGGAGGCTGAGAAACCCCAAGATCAAGGTGCCATCCAGTGCAATTCCTGATGAAGGCCTTCTTCTGGTTTGTGGATGACCTGCTTCTTGCTATATTCTCACTTGGCAGAGAGAGAGAGAGACATCGTTACTTTCCTGTCTCTTCTTGTAAGGCCACTAATCCCATTCGTGAGGGCTCCACCCTCATGACATGATTAGCACCCAGAGGCCCCACCTCCATATGCCATCATTTTGTATGTTAGAGTTTCAACATATGAATTTGCAGGCGAGAGAGAACATAAGCATTGAGTTCATAACATACCTATAATCTAGGTCATATCATAAACCCAGAGATGATAAGGATTGCCTGGTAGGCCTAACCCTATATACATATACATACATGCACACACACATATATGCATAATCTGCCTTGCTTTACATTGTTTGAGTCTGACTTCTGTGGTCCATATGTAAAGAACATAGAGCAATCAATAAACTAGTTCAAGCTTTGAGTCTTACTGAACTAGTCCTTAAACAGATGGTATCAAGATCATTTTAGATATTAGTGCCTCTCTTGTTTATTAGTTATTATTTTTTACACTTTCAAGAAGAGCATCTTTGAATCTTTTCAAGTACAGTATGCCTTAAGTGTATAGGACCACTGAGTTCAGGAAGAAAAGCATAGGTATTCTCTAGGTGAATTACACTAACAAAATCACAACTGCAGAATGTGATCTGATACTTTTGTTAGACAGTAAAGCTAATACATTTTGTATACAGTCACCATTTTTTTGATAATGTGTTTGGTTACTGTAAGCACACAGTCATCACAGACTGAGACAGGACTTTGTTAGACCAGATCTTGTGAGCTAAATATTTAAGAGCTTAACATATATAAATGATTTTAAATGCTGTTGGGTGAAGGAAACCTAAAAATGCTTAAATTGGCAGATCTTACAATTTGCTTACTGAAAATTCAGAAAGCTTTTATGAAAACTTTGCGTTTTAAACTTTTTTTCTCATTCTGAATTAGAAGTTAGATCCCTTTTAAAGAGGGTCTCACTTTATACAAATATAGCCTATGAAGAACCAATAGTGAAATAATAGTGTTTATATCGAACCCCAGGAAGAGACATTATTTTTTGACCATTTACCTCAGGTCTTTCTCTAATTACCAAAGTTAACCTGGAGAGTAGTTAAAAACTCAGTGAATGTTAGTCAGCATTCTCTGTGGAGACCCGGACTAGTGATTCCCAGACTTTCATGTGCATATAACAAATCAGCTGACTATATTATTAAATGGAGATTCCAATTCAGTAGTTCTGGAGTGGCCTCTGGGATTATCAGTTTCTAACAAGCTCTTAGGTGTTATCAATTTTCCTGGTCCCCAGACCATAGTTAGAGTAAAGGAGCGTAGATTGCATTTAGCTTGCAGATTTTCTCCTTCAAGGAAAGGAGACAGAACTATCATTGTAATTCCTCCTATGGTCCAGGCACTCTAAAGTTCATCATCTCTTCTAATCCTCTTACAAATCCTGTGAGGTTGGTGATAATAGAAGTTACCTGCTGAAGATGACACTCACAAGTGGGACTGACCGTGTAGACCAGTTTTCTCAAACATGAATAATGTACTTCATTTTTTAATAAGGAAAAAAATCTCTTAGCTCAGTTTTTGCTTAATTTATATTTATTATAATGTTATCTAAATATATATAAACATAAAACTAGGAATAAATGCTTTATGTTCATACATCTTGCACAAGTATAAAACCAAAACAAGTTTATGGGTTAATACAAGCAAAACTGTAAAACTAATAAAATTTAAAATAGTATTAAATAGTGATGTTTTGACAAAATGAAATTGTCACTTGTAATGTGATTATGGTACTGAGTGCTACAGTACAAGCTCTTTTCAGTTCAACAGGCATGTGCTGTGTGCTATGTGATGACCCAATTCACCCTGTTTTTTTTCTATTCAGACTGTTACTTTAATTTGTTCAGCACTTAGTGATGTTATTTGGTCCTCATCTAGCCTGAATGCATCATTCCCCTATTAAAACAACCTCTGTTCTCCATAAACCTTCCACCACTAATGTAGAACTGGGCCTTAACAGGGAAGTCAATACAGATGCAAACCTAAGCACTGAAATGATTGTGCCAGTATTTGGTTTTAATACAATTATCCAAATAATTCAGAACATGAATATTATTTTAAAATGTTTCATCAACACGAATAATGCTTAATTCTCATAGTAAGTTCATGGGCACTTTCCTACACCCAACACATACATGCTCCACAAGGATTTCTCATGGACCCGTTTAAGAAGCAACAATTTAGTAGTCAGTAGCACTGGCGCTTTGGCTTCTGACACACTCAGACCTTGGGCCTGTTTCTCAACTTTTTCCGAACCCCAGTGTTTTCATGTATTCAACAGAGATAATACTAATTGAATAATTAGGAGGAACAAATGCAATAATGTACATAAAGCTTGCATAGTTGTGTTTATAAATAGCCACCACTGCTTTGATTAAAAATAATAACAGCTAACAGTTGAGGATTTACTATGTGCCTTGAACGTTGCTAAGCTCTTTATATATATTATATATTGAGTGGTAGAATCAGGATTCAAATCCAGATCTGACTCCAAAGCTCATGCTTTTATAAAAAATAATTTAAATATAGAATATCAATGTAAATTGCTTATTTAGAAAGTTTTTGTCTTATATTTTCTCAAAAATATTTATTATCAAATTAGTGAGTCTGTAGAGGGGTAAATAGCTAAATTTCCTTTTAAAAATTTTATGATGTGCTGATTTCAAATTGACGTGAAGTATAGATTTCATTTAAAGGCAGTCATGCCAGATTGTGCTACAGTAAAGGAATATTTGGACCATTGGGCTCAACTTAGCATTATTACTCTCTTGCATATTTATGATCAGTAACTAATAACATGAGATTCTCCCTGAATTGCGATATAGCTTTTTTTGCAGAAGAAGCATTCCCCTCCATCAGTATTATTCTGATATTCCATGTCAGTTTTGTGAAATAGTGTGCAAACATCTTAATGTTCATATGTAAAACATCTTTCAAAACTTTAGTTTCTAGTCAGTTTTCTCTTAGTTTGCTAAGGTAAAGTCTGCAGTTCTGTAAAAATGGAGAAACATAACTGTAGGCTGGATTTTTGTTTGTTTTGCTTCATCTCTGTTTGGGTAATGGGAGAAAGTACTAGGAGAGAGTTGCAAAAGGAACTACTCCAGTAATTATTTATTAATGAAGATGGTAGGTATCAAATTTAAAAATTTTCTCTACTTACTAAAACATAAATTTGCACAAATTATTAAAATAGTGGGAACATGAAATATGAGGCTGTTATTGAATTTCATTAATTAAGATTATTTTTAAAATGTGTCCCTTTATCCCATTCTAGATAACAACACAATAATAATAATCTATGTTGTGGAAATTGTTGATTCTTTTCCATTGCAGCCTCTTTTCTACATCTCCAGAGTCTTCAAGTTTAATGAATGAATTTCTCTCCATATGTGTGGGTTATTAAGATAGAACATATGTTTTCTGTAATAGTTCATCACTGCCTCAACATGTAATTGCTTGGCCGGGCACAGTGACTCACACCTGTAATCGCAGCATTTTGGGAGGCCGAGGCAGGTGGATCACCTGAGGTCAGGAGTTTGAGACCAGCCTGGCCAACATGGTGAAACCCTGTCTCTACAAAAATTAGCCGGGCGTGGTGGTACACGCCTGTAGTCCCAGCTACTCAGGAGGCTGAGGCAGGAAAATCGCTTGAACCTGGGAGGCAGAGGTTACAGTAGCCAAGATCATGCCACTGCACTCTAGCCTGAATGACAGAGTGAGAGACTGTCTCCAAACAAAAAAAGAAAAAATTGCTCTGGCATAACATTTATAGATACAGCCCAGTCTTCCTAATTTTCTTCATTTCAACAATGTTATTTGACTTGAATTGTAAACCTAGTTCAGTTAAGTTATGTTCCTCTTTCTCTTATTGAATACAAATAAGACATTTTTATATAACTCTTCCTTTACTAATTGAATGGGATGGCCTCTAGTCTTTTGTTTCTTTAAAATCCAAACTTATTGTTTATTAGTAGGTTTATAAAGCATTTGACTATTTCTTTATGTTTTCTAGTTTAGATGTGTCTGGTATTTACATTTTGAAATAATATAAATTATAAAATGTATTTTTTGAAATAGGTGGGTTATCGATTTTATTTCTAATAGTAAATTAGGTGTTAAAATGTATTATGAAAGGGGATACTGGTTCTCAGACAGTTAGGAATCACTGAAACCTCTAATTTTACAAATGAAGAAATGGAGGCTCCGGCAGTTTAAACCAAATTGGACTAATAGCCAAATCATGTAGATTCTAGGTAGTGTCAGGGTGACATTGCCACTGATAGCTTGAGCTGTTTAGTTGATAACTACATTTGCACAGCTGTTAGATTTTAACATTCCCTCTTATGTCCTCTAAAGAAGAGGGGGTTTTAAAAATTCATTATTTATTTTTTGTTTACATGACACTTGCTTAGCCAAGTTCCAGGGGAGGACCAGAGTTCAGGAACTAGCAGCAGAGGTTAGCAATCATCATTCTGGGACTGTGAAAATATTTTGAGGTGGGCTTAATGTTAAGTTAAATTTAAACATTTGGGATTTTTTTTTTTAACACAAATGTTGATTTACTGTCTCATCCCTTAAATAGAAATTCCTCCTTTCAGCAAAGTTAAACAGAAAAGCAGCATTTAGAACCACCTCTTGAGCAACCAAGTAACACTAAGAAAATGTTCATCTGAATATCATAAACTTATGCCACCTAGAAAACTGTGCAGACTTTGGCAGTGATACTATCAAGTGCCAAGAGTGTGCCAAGATAAGCTTCATAATAAAATTGTGGAGGCTCTCACAGGAGAAACTGAATTCTTACCTGTGAACTCATTTTTCTGACGTTAATTTGATAGCATGGAAATTCTAGCTTGTTCCTGCCTGAAATGGGCAAGATCACAATACAGAGAAACTCTATACTTCTTCCACTCATTCAGCAAATCATTACTAAGGATCTCTATGTTGAAGTAATGCTAGCTGCTATAACAAACAATCTGAAAATGCATAATGACTTACCCACAGTAGAAGTATGTTTTTCACATAGCCTAAACAGATGTTCCTGATGAGCAAGCAGCTCTTCTCCAAGTCCCGATTCAGAGACCTAAGTGTCTTTAGTATTGGGGCCCCGCCAGCTTCAACATGTGGCTCCCAAAGGATCTGTGCTTTTCTACTTCAAGCTGGCAGATGGGAAAACAGCATGGAGGACCTGCCCACAAAGTTTTTATATGTCAGAACTGGAGGTGGCACATACCACTTCTGTTCAAATGCCATTATGTAGAGCTCAGTCACTTGGCTACACTTAAGTGCAAGTTTAGGAGGCTAGGAAATGCAGTCTGTGGGCCCAGGAAGAAGAGAATAAGAGTTTGGTGCTCAGCTTTCTGCAATAAACTTTTGGGCTGTCTGTTGGTGCTGGAAACATAAAATTATAAAAGAGATATTCCAGCTAAGTGGAAATAAATTGCAACATAGTGAAAGAAATGCCTCACTAGAGATATATCAAATGTCATTTCACAGAGTAAGTCAAATGACTCATGATCACAGTTTTGCCTCAAACAAAATCCCATGGCATAACTTGGGACACTGAACTGAAGCTCTTAGTTTCTTGAATCCCTATCACGGTATGTGCACACACAGGCTAATAGCTTGTAAGTATCGTGTGTTCCGTTTCAGGTAACTGCAGTAAAGTGAATGTTGCAATAAAGCAAGTCACCAGAATTTTTTAATTTCCCAGTGCATATAAAAGTTATGTTTATCCTGTAGCGTATTAAGTGTGCAATAGCATTATGTTTTTTAAAAGCCAATGTACATACCTTAATTTAAAAATTCTTTGTTGTGAAAAAATGCTAACGATCATCTGAGCCTTCAGCGAGTTGTAATGTTTTTGCTGGTGGAGGGTCCTGACTTGATGTCAGTGGCTGCTGACTGCTCAAGGTGGTGGCTACTAAAGGTTGGAGTGACTGTGACAATTTCTTAAAATAAAACAGCAATGAAGTTTTCCGCATCCATTGACTGTTCCTTTCACAAACGATTTCTCTGTAGCATGCAATGCTGTCCTATAGCATTTTACTCAGAGTAGAACTTCTTTCAAAATTGGAATCAGTCCTCTCAAACCCTGCCAGTGCTTTACCAACTAAGTTTGTGAAATTTTCTAAATCCTTGTTGTCATTCCAGCAATGTTCACAGCATCTTCAATATATTCCATCTCAAGAACTCATTTTTTGTTTGCTCATCCATAAGAAACATCTCCTTATGCATTAAAGTTTTCTCATGAGATTGCAGCAATTCAGTCACATCTTCAGGCTTCACTTCTAATTCAAGTTCTCTTGCTATTTCAACCACGTCTGCAGTTACTTTTTCCATGGAAGCATTGAACTCCTCAAAGTCATCCATGAGGTTTGGGATCTACTCCCAAACTCCTATTAATATTGATATGTTGACCTCTTCCCATGAATCACAAATGTTCTCAATGGCATCTAGAATGGTTAGTCTTTCACAGAAGGCTTTCAGTGGACTTTGTCCAGATCCGTCAGAGGGATTACTATCTATTGCAACTATTGCCTTACAAAAAAATGTATTTCATAAGTAATAAGACTTGAAAGTTGAATTCACTCGTTGATTCATGGGCTGCAGAATGGATGTATAACAAGCATGAAAATTTCATCTTGTAAATCTCCATTAGAGACTTTGGGTGACCAGGTGAATTACCAATGAGCAGTAATATTTTAAAAGAACTCTTCTAAGAGGTAGATCTCAACAATGGCTTAAAATATTCAGTAAACCAGCCGGTCACGGTGGCTCACACCTGTAATCTCAGCACTTTTGGGAGGCTGAGGCAGGTGGATCATGAGGTCAGGAGTTCGAGACCAGCCTAGCCAACATGGTGAAACCTCGTCTCTACTAAAAATACAAAAATTATCCAAGCGTGGTGGTGCACACCTGTAGTCCCAGCTACTCTGGAGGCTGAGGCAGGAGAATTGCTTGAACCTAGGAGGCAGAGACTGCAGTGAGACGAGATTGCACCACTGCACTTCAGCCTGGGCAACAAAGTGAGACTATGTCTCAAAAAAATAATAATAATATTCAATAAACCATGCTGTAAACAGGCTGTCATCTGGGCTTTGTTGTTCCCTTTATAGAGCACAAGTAGAGTATATTTAGCATAATTCTTAAGGGCCATAGAATTTCTGGAATGGCAAATGAACATTGGCTTCAGCTTAAAGTCACCAGCTGCATTAGCCCCTAATGAGAGAGTCAGACTTTTCCTTTGAACCTTTGAAGCCAGGTATTAACTTATCTCTAGCTATGAATGTCCTAGAGTCATCTTCTTCCAATAGAAGTCTATATTGTCTACTTTGAAAATCTATTGTTCAGTGTAGCTACCTTCATCAGTTAGCTAGATCTTCTGGATAACTTGCTGCAGCTTCTACATCAATACTTGCTGCTTTACCTTGCACTTTTATGTTATGGAGGTGGCTTCTTTGCTTAAACCTCATGAACCAACCTCTGCAAGTGTCAGACTTTTCTTCTGCAGCTTTCTCACTTCTCTCAGCCTTCATAGAACTGAAGAGAGTTAGGGTCTTGCTGTAGATTAAGCTTTGGCTTAAGGGAATGTCATAGCTGGTTTAATCTTATATTCAGACCACTAAAACTTTGTCCCTATCAGTAAGAAGACTGTTTCAATTTCATCACATTTTGTGCTCACTGGAGTGCACTTTTAATTTTCCTCAAGAACTCTTTTTTTTTTTTCCGCATTCACAGCTTAGTTGTTTGGAGCAAGAAACCTAGCTTTCAGCCTGTCTTGGCTTTTGACATGCCTTTCTCCCTAAGCTTAATCATTTCTAGCTTTTGATTTGAAGTGACAAATATGTGACTCTTCCTTTCAGATGAATACTTGGAAGGCATTGTAAGGTTATTAATTGGCCTAATTTCAGTATTGCTGTGTCTCAGGGAATAGGGAAGCCCAGAGAGGGCGAGATACAGTGGAACAGCCAGTCAGCGGAGCAGTCAGAACACAAAACATTCATTGATTAGGTTTTCCATCTTATATGGGTGCAGTCTGTGGCCCCAAAATGATTACAATAGCAACATCAAAGATCACCATATTAGTGTAGTAATAATGAAAAAAATTGAAATAGTCTTGCAATATTGACACATCAGTATTGCAATGTCTTGCATGTCTTGCAAAATGTGACAGAGACATGAATTGAGCACATGCTGTTGGGAAAAAATGGCACTGATAGACGTGCTTGGTGCAGAATTGCCACAAACCTTCAATTAAAAAAAATTATTTTTGCCAAGCACAATAAAGCAAAACACGATAATATGATGTATGCCAATACTCCAAACGGGATGGAGGAGCATCTAGACATTCTTTACTGAACCTTGTAATAATCTTAGTACTCAAAGGAAGGTCTGTGGATCAGGAACATTGACACGTTAGGAATATAGACTCTCAACCCCAACCCCAGCACTACAGAATCAGGTTCCATTTTATCAAGATGCCCCAGGCAATTTACATTCACATCAAGGTTTAAGAGTCCTTGTAATCCCGGCTCTGACATTTACTAGCAGTGTGATGTTAGATTGCATAATCTCTGTCTCCACTTTGTCAACTGTAAAACAGAGGGTGGAGTGCAGGCAGACAGGGTGCATGTAATTGGATATTGGGGTATCTCTCTAGAGATAATGTACACAAATGTTAAATAACACCTCTTGCTTGGTAAGCATTGGTTATTTCACATGCTAAGTACTTTCAAAAACAACTGTAAGGGGATACAGCTTTCAAATTCTAAGTATTCAAAATCATCCTCTTTGAACCCTTACCCTTATTTTTGTCATATTAAGGATTTTTAGTCTATTGAAATGTTGGGGAGGATTTTTATTCATATGGTTTAGTCTTTGTTCCTTAGAGATGAGTAAGCATAGGAAAAATAAACGTTTCTGAAGTCAGCAAATAGTGTTTGTCCTAATAAGCCCTAATACAGACAAATGGCCATAACTTCAATTAATGAATTATCAAGTTATAAACTTAAAAATGTACACAGAAACAATCTACTAGTTTGTCAAACCTTGAAGGACACTGGCTGCTTAATGGACTTTAGTCATAATATGTTGTAACCCTAGATTAGCTGAAATGGGTGAAATGGATATTTGTATATAGAATAATTTTGTGCAAAGAGAAGATAACCTGGTTTTCAACTTTCTTGAAAACGTGTTTTAGTATATATAATCTTTGTGGGTCGTTTAGTAAGTATAATGTATTAAGTTTCATGTTTGTCTTATGTAATGATTTGGAAAGCACATCCAGGTCTTTCAGTGTCTCGGGCTCATCCTTCTCATACTGTTTCACTTCATCCTGTGTGGTCAGTGTAGAAGGTTATCAGATAGAGCAGAATCTGTACTGCCCTAAGAACACAGTCTGGGACTTCCAGAGCATCTTTAAAGTAAGTTCCTACTATAAGCTTACTTGGCTTTTGCCTCTTTTTCTAAAAGTAAATTATAATGTTAAAATTCCAGTTTAATTATGGTCTGTTTACTGATGTGATGGGATGGCTTACTTTAGGCTCATCAAATTCTGTAAAACTGGAAAAGAAATTGAAAGGCCTTAATTCTTACAGCTTTTACTCAAGGAAAGGAGCAAATCTAGCACCATTTACATTTGAGTTCAAATAGGAATAAGGTACAAACTTTAACCTCAATTGTTGAATTGTACCATTGATTGGTTGGAATCATGAATCAGTGGGAACTTTTCATATTAATAGGGAACTCTTTTCTGTTCCCATCTATGTCAAAATTTTTATATATTCCTATGCATTCAGACCCTGCTTCTCAATTTACAGAGAAATGAACTTAAAGTTTGGAAAGGAAGCATGAGCATGCTTCACAGTTGTTTTCTTTGTAAAGCTTTTAGTACAAGATCGGAACTAAAAGGTGATCAATGCTTTCTTATTAAATGTATCTTTTTGGAAATAAGGTGTCCTAGCAATGGAAAAAGGTGTCCTAGCAAACCTATTTTTTTTATTTCTATTTATTTATGTATGTATTTATTTATTTATTTATTTTGTAGAGTCTGGGTCTCGCTATGTTGCCTAGGCTAGTCTCAAAACTCCAGACCTCAAGCGATCCTTCTGCCTAAGCTTCCCAAAATGCTGGGATTGCAGCATGAGCCACCACACCTGGGCAGCAAACCTAATTTTGAGCCTAACATAACACCTGTGGGAGTTACACATGAAAAAATTAAGAATCCCTTTTTTTTTTTTTTTTTTTTTTTTTGAGACAGAGTCTCACTTTGTTACCCAGGCTGGAGTGCAGTGGCGTAATGATAGCTCGCTGCAGCTTCGACCTCCCGGATTGAAGCAACTGAAGCAATTCTCCCACCCCAGCCTCCTGAGTAGCTGGGACTATAGGCATGCCTCACCACACCTGGCTAATTTTTTTATTTTGTAGAGACAGAGTCTCGCTGTGTCGCCCAGGCTGGCCTCAAACTCCTGGGCTCAAGTGATCCTCCTGCCCCCACCTACCTCCCCAAGTGTTGGGATTCTAGGCATGAGCCATTGCATCTGGCTGTACCTGGGGTTTTTTATTTACTTGTTTTGTTCTTATGTTTATAATCATTTATTGTGGCATGTACCAAAATCAAACTATAATATAATCCTGTGCAGTATCCTCTTTTGATATAAAGACTCATATGACATATGCCTATTTCTATTCTAATCTTATGGAGTATATCCTTTGTTGGTATATTTATTTTTATTTTCTTCTTTTTTAGCAGATTTATTGAGATATAATTTACATATTATAAATATCCATTTAAAGTGTACAGTCCAATCATTTGTAGTAAACTCCAAGAGTTGTATAACCATCACCACAATCTACTTTTAGAACAGTTTCAACATACTAAAAAACTCCATACCCATTTGCAGTCATTCCTCATTCCCACTGTCCTCCATGCTTCCTCCCATGTCTGGATTTTACTGCAGTGTGTGCTCCCTCTTAAGACACATCTTCGTGATGTGTCTCATAAGTATTTGTTTAATGAACTAACAAATTAACACATGGGGGTACCTGTGATATTTTGATATATATAGGGCATTATATCCACATAGAACACTAGCCATGAGTGGTAGCTAAGGATTAGTTGAAAGCACAGTGGAATAGGTGTCAAAAGACTTGATTCAATCCTAACTCTGATTTTTACCAGCAGTGTTGGGCCAGGTTCAGCGTCACTTGCCCCTTCCAAGTCTGTTTTCACATCTATAAAATGGAGATATCAACATCTACTTCACAGGGTAGTTGTGAGAATCAGTTGAGGAGATCTGATCACAGTACTTGGCAACAGTGCCTGGCCCGCACTAGGAAGGTAATTATTGTTTGTTCATCAATGGAAGATAAACTCCTAGCTTCATGACCAGGGGGAAGTATCTGCTACCAGATTAGAGATTAAGGAAATCTTGTAGCAGGTATTTCCCCTGCTAGGGGTTTAAAGTAATGTCACAGCATGTTTCAGTGCCTCAGTCTCTCTAGTTTCCTTTTTCAAAGAAGAGAATTCTAAAGTAAAAATTACAACTACTGTACTTACCTTTCCTCACAACTGCTGCCTCTCCTATTTCTACATAATAGCTGTTTCTTCTCCACATGCTAATGTTGATTCTTCCTGTAGAGCACACACTTTCTTATAGGCAGACACCATCCATCAACTATGAAGAACTGACCTAGGATGGATTACTAGCTCCTCATCCCAACCTCAGCAGTATTTGTCACTCCTTTACTTTACCGTGGGTGCAGAAACTGCTCCTCCAGGAGGAGAAGCTGTCTAACAAGCACTGAAAGCCTGGGAATGATTGCTAGGCCTTCTTTCAGGGACTAAGGAACATATTTAATTGTCTTTGCAATTATTACAGCTGCCACCTCCCTCTGCCACCAGAGTTGGCTTAGCAGATTTGCTATGCATGTGCATCCTAAGAAAATATCTCCTATACAATAGTAATGACATAGTAGCAGCTATCATTTATCGTATGCCAGGCATTGTAAAATGTATTTTTTTGCATTGTAACATATATATATAATATAGTATCCAGGCATTGTAATATACATATGCATGTGTGTATATATATACACACACACATACTAGTTTATTGAGGTTTCTATGTGACCTAATATATGATCATTTTTGATTGATTCATAATAATTGCACATATTTTGGGGTTACATGTGATATATTGATACATGTAGGACATTGTAAATATATTAAGTCTTTACAGTAACCTGGCAATTTTATTGACTATTATGAAAAAAATGAGAATGAAAACCAAAAAACAAATGAATGAAAAAATTTCTCAAGTTAGGTATTTTTCTCATTTTACAGAAGGAAAAAAGTATCTTAGAGAAGTAATGAAACTAGCTATAAGGTAATATCAGGGAATAGATTTTGGAAAGGCAGAGATTAGGTAAGCCTGCCTATGCATAGCTTCTTACTGTTGGGCTATCCATTATGTGATATTGGTCTGGGAGATAGAAGTATAGACTTCAATTCCAGTTGCAGCCCAGCTATTTAATAGCTTTGTGGCCTCTGATATATTTCCCAACCTTGTTGAGTTTCACTTCTCTCAGATGTAAAAAGTACTTGCTTCTTAGAGTTGTTGTGAAACTCAGATAACTTAATACTTCTAAAATACTCATACATATTTATTGTCTCATTTAAATATTCCAATTGCTGTGATCAAAATGTTTCACTCTGCATACTTATCAGATACACTGGATTTTTTAATTTTAAGGTATATTCATTACTCATTTAGAAGATGTATATTTGGTATGTCTGTCCTACAAGAGAAAATGACATTTTAAATCAGGGTTGGCGTACTTTTTTAGTAAAGGGCCAGATAGTAAATATTTTAAGCCTTGCAGGCCATATGGTCTCTTGTCACAACTACTCAAATATGCTGTTGTAGCATGAAAGCCATTATAGAACAGTACATTAACAAATGGTTGTGCAATGTTCCAGTAAGACTTTATTTATGGAGACTGGAGCTTAGATTTCTAATACTTTTCGGGTATAAACAAAATACTATTTTGTGTGTGTGTTCAACCACTTAAAAATGTAGAAACCACACTTAACTTGAGGGCCATATAAAAACAAGCAGCATGTCATAGTTTGCCAATCCCTGTTTTAAATAATTCAATGGTTCTTTAAAGCTGATGAATCCAGCAGAGCCCTAATTAGGGAAAAGCATTGTGGAAGAGAGAAATCAAGAGCCAGCCAATCTATCAGCTAGTTAGCCCAGAGCACAGCTATATAAATCACTTCCTTGCCTAACACAATTCATGCAACCCCTCTGAGCTTACCCTTTTCATCTATAAAAATGGAGTAATGATATATCTCCAACCCATACCTACTTTTTCCTGGTGAAGGGAGTTTAATAATAATAATTAAATTACTGAATTTTTATCCCTATGCTAGATATTTAAATCATTTTAATTCTAGTCTTTTTATTCCTACTTTATAGAGTAAGAAATGGAAGTTCAGGGAGCCAAAAAAAACCTGTTCCAGGTTGCCACACCAGTGTCTAAGCCCAAATGCGTTTGACTCAAACTCTCATAAACTCTTCCAGCCTCCTTAATAGAATGGAAATTCCATGAGAATGGAGACCTCACTGGACTTGCTCTGCATTACCCCAGTGCTCAGACTAGTACCTGGCATATAGTAGGCACTGAATAAATACTTGTTGAATAAATGAATGAATTTATGCCATTGGTTCTGAATCTTAGGTTAGGGATGGCTTTGAAAAAATCTTAAAGTTATGGATCATCCTTCCAGATAAATCAGATCTCAAACTGAGAAACTTTGCATTTAGGATTTGGCAGACTATTGAAAGAAGATGCTATTCACCACACTCTGAATAACATTGATTAGAATTCTTTTCATAGGCATGGAAACAGGATTTTTAGATGTCTTGTTTCTTTCTTTTTCCTGTGTTTATGTTAAGGGCATTACATAGGCCTAGGCCTAAAAGGCCTAAAATGTTTTTTTCTCTGTCTATAGTCTGCTCATAGCTCTTAGTCATACTTTTAAAACTCTTGAGTCTCTTTTTTCTTTTCTTTTTTTTTTTTTTTCGCCCAGGCTGGAGTGCAGTGGCGCGATCTCAGCTCACTGCAAGCTCCGCCTTCCGGGTTCATACCATTCTCCTGCCTCAGCCTCCCGAATAGCTGGGACTACAGGGGCCTGCCACCACAAAAATAATTTTTTGTATTTTTTTAGTAGAGACGGGATTTCACTGTGTTAGCCAGGGTGGTCTCGATCTCCTGACCTCGTGATCTGCCACCTCGGCCTCCCAAAATGCTGGGATTACAGTAAAACTCTTGAGTCTCTTAAATGTCACCTTCTCAAAAACTAATACTTAAAAATGACTTTTGTTGGATCCAAACTACTTCAAAATGAAAAGTGAGAAGCCTATTAAGCCTAACATGCAATTTTTTGTCTTCAGAAATAGAGCTGTTAGAGAAATATCCACCCTTCAATGCCTAAAGGCCAACCAAGTCTGAAGCTAGTATGTTGCTCAGAACAGACCTGCTGCTTCTGCTTCTTGTCATGACTTATAGCTTTATTTTCTACTCCATTGCTTCCTGTTATATCAATGAGAGGAAGTTATCAATATTCAAATCTTACTAAGTTCAGGTGTTATTGGTTTATATTTGTTCTCCTGTAAAGCATCTGTTGTTTTCGTACCCTTATCATTTACATCAGGACCTTGAGATCATGATGCACTCCAGGTAAATAAGATTAAGGGTGTTTTGTTTTCACAGAATAGTATAAAAACAAAATCTATTGCTTAGAAAAAATTAAAGTACTGCTCTCACCTACTCCCCCTTTCCAACTTTATTTTACTGCATTCCTCTAAAAAGTTCCATTGTAAAACCTAAGTATTTTCTTTCACTGTCCCTGGGATAAGTCATTCTCTTCACATTTTGTTCATTCTGTGCCATCATTTTCCCCATGACACTTATCACCAGGCTCCTATTCAGCCACATCAATTGTTAAAAATGCTGAAATACTTCCTTACGTATAAGCTGATAAATAGTTGCAGTCCTGAGCTAAGTACCCTTTGCTTCCCATCCCCCTTCCTCCAGATTCCATGGATCTCCCCACAATCCAACAATCAAAAAGTTAATACCTCATGTCCTTCCAGGACCCCACTCCAAAACTATGGCCAACATCTCTTCTGATTGGTCAGTGCCAGTGCCATGCCAGTTTAGATATCATACCTATTTATCACCATATATATATTAAAAATATATATATCTCTCACCATATATATACACATATATATATCACCACATATATTCATATATATATCACCATATATATATTCATATATATATATATATATATATATATGAATGACTAGAGGCATAGACTTCTCTGTTTTGTTCATTGCATTATCCCCAATGTCTCCTTGAACAGTTTCTGACATATAGTGGGCTCTCAAATAATTATTGAAAAAATAAATGACGTGTGCTTTTGCATATGGTACCAAAAAAGATCTAAGACAAGGGAACCACTTGATCAATCAGGATTTGGAAACCACTGGGTGAGTCATAAGAGCAAGGAAGCCATACAAGTTAAGTTAGGATACCTTTTTGGAGACAACCAAATGGTCTTTCCCTCAGTTTGGAGCCTTGCTTCACAGCGTGAACCCTTAAAGCTTTTGTTTTTCCCATTAATTGCCTCATTAATGACCAGATACTAGGCCACAAGATAGTTGGCTTACACTTTAAGCCTACAAGGCATGGAGGCCTATGGTAAGGCTGTGAGGTGATGATGAGGCAATCTTGCCAAGGAGTTTGAGCAGCCTTCTGTAATTGTGGAGAGTCAATCACCCAAAATAGCTGAAATGAGTCATTAAGCCTAACTGGCCAGAGCTGTTCCTGTCCTTCCTGACAGCTGGGCCTCTACACACGCACGAGAGAAAGAATGAGCACCAATGGGTGCTTAATATCTACTTGTGGAGCTACCCATAGATGAAGCTCACCTTCACAAACCTGGGCATCATCATCAACATGTCTCCTTTCCTAGGCTAGGAAACAAAGAAGAAACACATGCATTTCACCTCACCTTAGCAGAATCCAAAGAATTTAGTGTGGCATGTTATTAAAAAGTTATCTGATACTTCCTGCCTTTTCTTAATAGCCACTTGTGACTGTCCCTGAACTTCTTCTGAACATATTTCTAGCCCGTTCTACCCTTTCTTTATTTTTACTTGTTGATGTATAACCTATTTGTTCTAAATATGCCTTTTTAAACCTTCTAGTAGTACCTGCTAAACATGGCATTTTACATTTTGATGTTCATTTAGTTCCATGATCATCTTCCTAATGTGTCCTTCTTTATGTAGCCGTCCAAAGATAAAAATAATTCTTAATCAGGCCCCATTTTCTTGGGGAACTGCTGAGCATGTGGATAGACACCACAGACTATTTTTTTGGATCCATTTCTACCCCTAATTGCACCAAAGAGTTTCTGTTTTGTCTTTCTCAGGACAGCAAAATAACTCAGGTAGAACAAGGTGATGCTCTGCCCTCTTGTTCCAGCTCTCATCAACAAGTTTCCTTTGCATGGTCTATTTAGTGCCATGATTTTTGGGGTTTGTTTGTTTCTTTCTTTCTTTTTTGCTCCTTTTTTGATAATTTTGCTGTTTAAAATGGTCCCAAGTATAGTGCTGAAGTGCTGTCTGGTCTTCCTAAGTGCTTTGATGTGCTTTTACAGAGAAAAGACGTGTTAGATAAGCTTTGTTTAGGCATGAGTTTAGTGCTGTTGAGTTCAGTGTTAATGAATCAACAGTATTTGTTAAATAAGATGTCTTCAAACAGAAACACACATGAAACAATATTATGTATTAACCAGTTGATGAAAATGTTGTGTGACCAGAGGCTCACAGGAACCTGTCTCTGTATTTCCCCTAGGAACAGTGTTTCAGTATTCACTACTTCAGTGTTTATGATGACTTTATAAAACATGACTGCAAATAATGAGAATCAATTATAGCTGTCAGTAACTGAACCCACACTACTGTGTCCAACTAAATAGCAGATTTGCTCAAAAATACTTCTTAGTCCTTAGCTTTATGTATCTTATAGCTTGATGGTGATGTTAAATTTTTAAAATACCTTACACATATCTGCACTAAAATGTAATCAGCCACCTGAGAGCTCCTCTTCACTTGGTCCTCCATCCAATGAGAATCTTGATAGGCAACATATTAATATATCTTTCCCCACTCATAAGAGAGGTCTAGAAAAAGCCTACTCCAGGTATTGCAGAAAGGTTATTTTGAATGCTAACTGATCACAGCTGCTTGCATCACTCTGTTGAAAATGACCATCACAACATCCTGTATTGAACAGAAAAAGGTACTGAAATCTTATAGTAACAGCTTATATGCCTTGTATTTGTCTAATTCTGTATGGCTTCCCTATGTTTCATATTTCAGTGTTTGGAAGCAGATGGAGTCATTGGTCCACATACAGCATGGTGATATAGACTTTCTGCTTTATCAAGTCTCGACTGTGATTCTAGACTCTCTTGCTGCGCATTTAAACAGCCTTTCCTATGATTCTGAAAATCATCCTTGTACGGAACTTCCCATATTATACTCTGTAATCCTGTATGAACATCTGCCCTTTGAACTTGTTTTGCGACCACATTCTCATCCTCAGAAGGGGAGCCACCAACTTCCTACTTGTATTTACGATGATTCCTTCTCTGCTTACCACTCCCCGTTCCAACAATCAAGAGGCTAACGTATGATTTATGAAAGCCTCATTTCCTTTTAGATCCTCTCCCTTTCATCATGCTGGTTTGTATCATTCAGCTGCTTGTGTGATCCAAGTTGGTGTGGGATCCCTCTGGTTCACTGGAGACCGGTGACCTTCTCGTGAACGTAGCAATTAATTTCAGTTGTCACTCTGACAACTGCTCTAATTTCAGGCTTCACAGTACAGAATCTTAGCAGCTGTATTTCTATTACTGCAGCCATTTATCTACCTATTTACTACTTGGGCAATCCTTGCAGTCATTAGATTTGCCAGTCTTCTCCAAATCTGCAAATAGGTTATTGAGTTATGCTACAAAATATTTTCTTTGAATTGCTACAGTAATAAGAGGAGTTTTATTAATCCTCTAGATGGGTTTTGGTGAAAGACAGCAACGTCCCACCTAGATGGTGAACTTCAGTAGGGCAAACTGTGCAGTGTCTGTTTCAAACACTATCCAGTGCTGAGCAGAATACTGGCATTTAATATGTGGATTTTTTTTTTTTTTCACTAGCTGATGGGGCTAAGTACCACCTTGGATTCTCACATTTATTGAAAGCCCTGCTTTTTATAGTTACTTCTTGTATGGTATATAAATATGTAATCCTTCACTACATTACTTTTTTAATGACTTATTCATTGCCAGTATACATGCGAGTGGTGTTTCACTGTTTCACACCCATTTTTAGGTTTTGTTTGACTTTATATAGTATATAATATTGAAAGTTATCAATTTTCTTATGAAAAGCCACGCATTATAAAGCCATCTCTTACAATTATGTGGTGAAGGTAGGAAGAAGAGAAGACAAGAAAATCAATGTCTTGCCCTTGTCTAAATATTTAAATATAAGGTTAATATAATTTCTTGTATTGAGTGAGTTATTTGTAAAGAAGATTGAAAGGGTGGATATATTCTCACTAAAAATTCATTATTTGGTGAATGAAAGAGTGTTTGTCCCATTTTGGAAAGAATGCCTTAATATTGTGCTGTGTTTCAGGGCTTGAAGATTTTTTCTTCTACTGCTACCACTCCTTGGTTTGCTTGTTTATAGCACTTACCTTGATTGAGTCTTTCAGAAAGAATACATGCTCTAAAATCAAAAGACCCTAGCTTCTCAGTGTTTTTTTGTTTTGTTTTGTTTTTTGTTTTTTATGTAGCCTTTATCTCTGGACTTTGTTCTCTTCTTATCCCCTCAAAATATAGCTGCAGGTAAATTGTAAACTATGAAGCACTATATCCAACTATCTAAGTCTCATTGTCATCATCACCATCACATCCTTTGCAAATCAAGACCAACCCCATCACCCTAGATATTTTAAGAAATTGCCAGAATTATATCTTTGAGGAATGGCCTCTGTCAGCCCAAATCTAATATAATAAATGCAAGGACTTTGCCCAGGCAAATTCCTGAAAAGAACACAGTGCCACAGAAACAGTTCAGAAAGTCCTCTGAGTCTTGGCCAATGATTACATCCTGTTGGAGTTAACATGGTTTGGCAACTGACCTGGAGGTGGGAGATGGAGAAAAGAAGTGACAAAAGCATCAAGTTTCCTCAAGTAGATACATCATGAAATGAGTTGGGGTAGACTCTGATACTGCGTTCAGAATAAAAGCCAGAAGATTTGACTATCTCCATACCAGATTATTGCTGTATTATTTGAAAATCTTATTTTGCTATAAAGTATTGAAAACAAACATTCCTGCAGAGAACTGTTAGTCCTGACCTTTGCTAAGTGCATAATATTCTGGGTGAACTATGGACAGAAATATTATACTGTACTTTCTTGTCTTATAGTTAGAAAAGTTTTCAAATTAAAATTTTGCACGTGTGGTATGACAGTTGCAAGTGAGCATTTGAGGAGACTAGAACTTTATTGCATTTGAGGCTATTCTGGGGAGATTATGTAGTAATCACTCTACATAGGATGCCTTTGTTTGGTCAAAATTCTAGTGAGGCGTGACCTTGCAAAGATTTTTCCAGAGTATTTCCGGAGGATGCGGAACTTGAGTGAATTTTTAACATGTCTAAAAGTATTCCTGTGGTCACTCCTGAATTGAATTTTTAACTATGTTAGCTCCAGACGTGAGGAAAGTATTTAATAATAGAAAATGACTGTTCTCCATCTTTTATACAGAAAATTTTGTTAATAAAAATTTCCTCAGGCCCTCCCACTACATGGTCCCCAAAGCACTTTCTCCTGAGTAAATCAATAGGCTCTGACTCTTTTTCAACCTCTTAGGATTAAAAACTGTTTTGATGTGCTGTTGGATTCAGTTTGCCAGTATTTTGTTGAGGATTTTTACATCGATGTTCATAAATGATATTGGCCTGAAGTTTTCTTCTTTTGTTGTGTCTCTGCCAGGTTTTAATATCAGGACAATGTTGGCCTCATAGAATGAGTTAGGGAGGAGTCCCTCCTACTCAATTTTTTGGAATAGTTTCAGCAGGAATGGTACTAGCTCTTCTTTTGTAGAATTCAGCTGTGAATCTATCTGGTTCTGGGCTTTTTATGTTTGGCAAGCTATTTATTACTGACGCAGTTTCAGAGCTCGTTATTGGTCTGTTCAGGATTTAATTTCTCCCTGGTTCACTGTTGGGAGGGTGTATGTGTCCAGGAATTTATCCATTTCTTCTAGATTTTCTAGTTTATGTGCATAAAAGTGTTCATAATATACTCTGATGGCTATTCGTATTTCTCTGGGGTCAGTGGTAATATCCCCCTTGTTGTTTCCGATTGTATTTATTTGAATCTTTTTTCTTCTTTATTAATCTAGCTAGTGGTCTATCTGTTTTATGAATTTTTTTCAGAAAACCAGCTCCTGGATTTGTTGATCTTTTGAATGGTTTTTCGTGCCTCAATCTCCTTCAGTTCAGTTCTGATTTTGGTTTGTCTTTTGCTAGTTTTGGGATTGGTTTACTCTTGGTTCTCTGGTTGTGATGTTAGGTTATTAAATTGATATCTTTCTAACTTTTTTGATGTGGGCATTTAGTGCCATAAATTTCCCTCTTAACACTGCCTTAGCTGTATTCCAGAGATTCTGGTATGTTGTATCATTGTTCTCCTTAGTTTCATAGGACTTCTTGATTTCTTTCTTTTTGAGGTGGAGTTTCGCCCTTGTGGCCCAGGCTGGAATGCAATGGCACAATCTCGGCTCACTTCAACCTACATCTCCAGGGTTCAAGCAATTCTTTTGCCTCAGCCTCCTGAGTAGCTGGGATTACAGGCACCCGTCATCACACCCAGCTAATTTTTGTATTTTTAGTAGAGACAGGGTTTCAACATGTTGGCCAGGCTGGTCTCAAACTCCTGAGCTGAGGTGATCCACCCACCTTGGCCTCCCGAAGTGTGGGGATTATAGGCGTGAGCCACCGCACCCAGCCAGGACTTCTTGATTTCTGTCTTAATTTCATTATTTACCCAAAAGTCATCCAGAAGCAGATTATTCAATGTCCATGTACTTGTATGGTTTTGAGTGAAATTGCATTGTCTTGATTTCTAATTTGATTGTGTTGTCGTCCAAGAGATTGTTTGTAATGATTTCATTTCTTTTGCATGTGCTGAGGAGTGTTTTACTGCTGATTATGTGATCAGTTTTCAAATATATGCCATGTGGCAATAAGAAGAATGTACATTCTGTTTCTTGGGGATGGAGAATTTGGTAGATTTCGATCAGTTCCATTTGATCCAGTGCTGAGTTCAGGTCCTGAATATCTTTGTTAATTTTCTGTCTTGATTATCTGTCTAATATTGTCAGTGGGTGTTAGACTCCCACACAATAATAGTGGGAGACTTTATGTCTCTTTGAAGGTCTCTAAGAAGTTACTTTATGAATCTGGATGTTCTTGTGTTGCATACATTTATATTTAGGATAGTTAGATCTTCTTGATGAATTGAACCCTTACCATTACTAATGCGATTCCTTGTCTTTTTTTCATCTTTGTTGGTTTAAAGACTGTTTTGTCTGAAACTAGAATTGTAACACCTGCATTTTTTCTGTTTTCCATTTGCTTGGTAGATTTTTCTTCATCCCTTTATTTTGAGCCTATATATGTCATTACATGTGAGGTGGAACTGTTGAAGACAGCATACCAATGGGCCTTGTTTCTTTATCCAGGTTGCTACACTCTGTGTCTCTTAATTGATGCATTTAAATCATTTACATTCAAGGTTAGTATTAATATGTATGGATTTGATCCTGTCATCATGCTGTTAGCTGGTTATTTTGCAGACTTATTTATATGGTTGCTTTGTAGTGTCACCGGTCTGTGTACTTCAGTGTGTTTTTGTAGTGCCTGGTAATGGTCTTTCCTTTCCATATTTAGTGCTTCTTTCAGAAGCTTTGGTAAGACAGATCAGGTGGTAACAAATTTCCTAAGTATTTGCTTGTCTGAAAAGTATCTTATTTCTCCTTCATTTATGAAGCTTAGTTTGGCTGGATATGAAATTCTGGGTCGGAATCTCTTTTCTATAAGAATGTTGAATATTGGCCCCCAATCTGTTCTGACTTGTAGGGTTTCTGTTGACAGGTCTGCTGTTAGTCTGATGAGCATCGCTTTGTAGGTGACCTGACCTTTCTCTCTACCTGCCTTTAATATTTTTTCTTTCATTTTGACCTTGGAGAATCTGCTAATTATGTGTCTTGGGGATAATCTTCTTGCAAAGTAACTTTGGGGGTTCTCTGCATTTCCTGAATTTGAATGTTGACCTCTCTAGCTAGATTAGGGAAGTTCTCATGGTGGATATCGTGAAAAATGTTTTCCAAGTTGGTTCAATTCTCCCCATCTCTTTCAGGAACACGAGTGAGTCATAGATTTGGTCTCTTTATATAATTTCATATTTCTCAGAGGTTTTGTTTATTCATTTTCATTCTTTTTTCTCCATTCTTCTCTGTGTTATTTGAGAAGCCAGTCTTCAAGCTCTTGAGATTCTTTCCTCACTTGGTCTATTCTGCTATTAATACTTGTGATTCCATTATGAAATTCTTGTAGAGTGTTTTTAAGCACTATCAGGTTGGTTACATTCTTTTCTATACTGGCTATTTTGTCTGTTGGTTACTACATTGTTTTATTATGATTTTTAGCTTCCTTGGATTGGATTTTAATATATTCCTGTAGCTCAATGATCTTTGTTCCTATCCATATTCTGAATTGTATTTCTGTCATTTCAGCCATCTCAGCTTGGTTCAGCACCCTTGCTGGAGAGGAGATATCATCATTTGAAAGAAATAAGGCACTCTGGTTTTTTGAGTTGTCAGCGTTCTTGCACTAATTCTTTCTTTATTTTTGTGGATGTATCTTATTTCGGTCTTTGAGGTTGCTGACCTTTGGATGGGTTTATTTTATTTGAATGGATATCCTATTTGATTACCTTGATTGTTATCAAATTGTGATAGTGATATAAGGTGGATTCAGCTGACTGACTTCAATTCTGGAAGATTTTAGGCGGTCAGTGCTCAGCTCCCACCTCCTGGCCTGTGTGCTCTAACTCTGGGGAACTTGTATTGGGGCCTTGACTTTGTCGTCTGGCTCCTTAAGGTTAAAAATCAACTGTGCTGGGGGTGGCCAAGGTGCTCCCAGACTGCTTGTCACTACACTTCAATGGGTGGTGTCATCCAAAGCATTTTATAGTGCAGTGACAGCAGGATCCATCCACATTCACACATGTCAGCAGCAGTGGTAGCAGCAGCAGGGTGCCTGCCTCCCTGTATAGTGGTAGAGGTAATGCAGCTGTTGGGGAAGACAGCCAGAGGGGCCCCTGCTGATAACTGTGTGCATGGTCATGTTGGAGGTGGTGTTGACGCAGGAGCAGGACACTAGTGGACACAAGTCTAGGTGCCTTCTCTGTGCTCTGCAAGCAGGAGTAGTTGCTCAGGGTGGGGGAGGATCTGCTGTTCTCTGCACAGTGTTAGCACAAGGGTGGGGTACTGTAAGGGGTGGGGCTGGCTGGCTTTGTGCCCACCAAGGCTCCATCTGCAATGGCAGTCAGCAGAATGAGGTGAGGCAGACTGCACTGTCATGTGCTAGCAGGGCAATGAAAGCAAAACCCACTCATGCAAACACACACCAGCGAAACAATTTGGGAATTGCCATGGGCCCTGTGGGGGAAGCCGCAGTATGGGCAGGAAGCATGTGGGCTGGTATGTGGCAGTAGGAGCCACCCTGTTGGAGCTCTTTGCCAGTCAGGCATGGTCTGCCACCACAAAAACCATGGTGTCGCCCTAAGGGTACCTGAGACTGTCCTGTGAGCAGGTGTGGCCAGGCTGGGGCCCCAGGAGAGGCCACCAGACTAAGGGTTGCTCAGGTCACACTGGCCCCATCTGATGGGCAAGATTGCCCTGCAGAATTCGGGACCGATAGTTCCCCTAGGGCTAAAGTCTCCTATAGGAACAGGTCAAGCCTAGGGGGATAGCTGTCCCTGACTGTGCTCTGCTGCAGACACTCCCACACCAAACCCTCTGGGCTCCACTTCAGCTGGCTGTCCCTACCACTTCTCTAAGCAGCTCTCTCTGCCAATTCGAGTGTCCATGGTAGTTGAGAGGTCTCTTCCTGCCAGGGTTCCAGAAGCCCATGGTGAGAGTGGGTTGCTACTTGTCAGTTCAACTCATTCGTTCCCTCAAAGCCATTGGGAATCAGGAGCGAGTCCAAGTGTGCTGTATCCCCATGTAAGGTTTCCAGCTTTCTCCCCTTTCAGCCCAGCTTCTATGTCTTCCCTTCATTCCCAGTGTCTTCCCTCTGAAGGTCTGTTAGGAGCACACTAGTCGTCTCAGTCCCTTGGTGCGAACGATTCCACCTGGCTGTGTCTAGTTGGCCATCTTGCCCTCTCCCTCTACTTTGCTTAATTTTACCTCAAAACAAATTAGACTGAATTTAACCCAGAGCTTCTTCATCTCTTTGAATGCATACTGTTCCTTCAAGTATCCTTTAAGTCCCATCATAAGCACTACCCTCCATAAAGCTTTGCTCAGTTCTTCTAACCTCATTGATCTGCCTCTGCTGCTCTGCTCTGAACTTGATCCCTATTTTTAGGCTCTTATCCTTCACCTTGTAGAAGAGTTGCTTGTGTCCCTGTCTTGGATCCCCCTTTGTTTCCACAGGCAGAGAACAGCATGCCTTATCCATTCCTCCACTCCCTATGGTGCCTAGCCTGGCATCTTCGTAACACAGGCTAGGTGGGCTCTGTCTCTTGCCACATATGCACATTGTGAAGCAATATGTCATAGATGTCAGATGTTAACCATGGAAGGGACCTCAGAGATTAACTAGCATCATCACTTCATTTTAACATGAGAAAACTGAAATGTGCAAAGGCCAGCCACCCAAGGTCATTGGTGAGATGGTGGCAGAGCTAGGTCACCTGACTCCCTGTAAATTACCGCCTTCTAAAATGTGGAGGGAAATATGATGTCAGGGGAGAGTATTTGGTGGTCATGAAATAGTGTAGATTGCGTATGTCCTGATGGAAATAGTAGAGCAGAGGGGAAAATCGATGCATTGATTGTAAGAGGGAAGTTATTGAGTAGGTAAAAGGGGGTACAATCCAGTACACAAATAGAGGACTTAGAAACTAGCCTAGACAACTTACCTATCGTAACAGGATGGGACACTGAGTGTGTGGGTATAGATGTAGGTAGACTGGCAGATATCAAGAGCATGTGGAAGTTTTCTTCTGAACTTTTCTATTTTTCTATTTAATAAGAAATATGGTTTACAGATAAAAATGGTTTACGGGTAAAAATGAGGAGGAGGCAGAAGACATTGTAGATTTGAAGAGAGAAGAGATACAAGTTTTTCTAGGAGAGTGGGAAAGGGAATTGATGAGAGAATCATAGTATGATTTCAGACAGCTGTGACCATTAAGGTTTGTGATCAATGTTTTTCAGTGGAGATGCTGTCAGTGTTTCAGGCAGGCATGTTCCTTGGCATTTAGCATCTCTGGCCCTTGGTAGTACCCCTCAATCATTGTGCTGATCAAAATATTCTCTGCCCCACTTCCAAACACTTCCCAGGGAACTGAACCTTTCCTGGTTGAGGACCACAAAGAGACTAATCACAAAGTTGCATAGTTTTCTTCAGTCACGTTCAAATGTTGGCAGGGACTATGTAAAATCTGAGTTTATGAGTGTTAGGGTTAGACAGAAAAGGACAGTGAAAAGAGAGAGAGTCAAAGGAATTGAAAGTGTATGTAATGCAGTAATTATAACAGATTTTGTGAACAGCAAAATACCTCTGCTGGCCTGAGGCAACTCAGGACACCACAGTGGGAAGTGAATCCCTGGCTACCATTGATGGACATTTGGACATGTGTCCAATTTTGAGCTATTATTAATAAACCTTATATGAATATTTTTATACATATCTTTGGGTGGACATATGCATTTATTTCTTTTAGGAATATACACAGAGAAATAGAGTTCTCTTGGGACTTGCTTGATCAAAGGGAATATGTATCTTTAGCTTTATTTAAAATTGCTGTATATTTCCTTAAAACTTACACATACACATACTATGACTCAGCCATTCCATTTCTGGTGTCTATCCAAGAGAAAATAAAGCATACATCCGCACACACAAAGACTTGCAAATTAATATTTATAGCAGCTTTATTTGTAACAGCAAAGAACCAGAAACAACCCAAATGTTCACCAGCAGGTGAATGGATAAACAAATTGATGTGTAGCCATATGACAGAATAACATTCAATAAAAAACAAAGCAAACAAAACAACTACTGATACACACAATTGAATGAATCTCAAAATAATTGTTTTGGGTAAAAGAAGCTAGACACAAAGAGTACATACTATGTGATTTCATGTATATAAAATTCTAAACAATACAAGCTAATTCATCGTGCTAGAAAGCAGATCAGTGGTTACCTGGGTATAGTGCGGATTGATTAGAGAGAAAGGGAAGAATTGCAAAAGGCATGAGGAAACTTCTGGGAATGTGGACATGTTCATTTTTTTTGGCATGGTGGATTCATGGGTATGTACGTGTGTGTGTGTGTGTGTGTGTGTATATATATGTTAAAATAAAAATGTATCAAATTGTACACGTTAAGAATGTGCAGTTGGGCCAGGCATGGTGGCTCATACCTGTAATTCCAGCACTTTGGGAGGCTGAGATGGGCGGATCACAAGGTCAGGAGATCGAGACCATCCTGGCTAACACAGTAAAACCCCATCTCTACTAAAAATAAAAAAAATAAAAAAAAATTAGCCAGGCATGGTGGCAGGCCCCTGTAGTCCCAGCTACTCGAGAGGCTGAGGCAGGAGAATGGCATGAATCCAGGAGGTGGAGCTTGCAGTGAGCCGAGATCACCCGACTGCACTCCAGCCTGGGTGACAGAGCGACACTCTGTTTCAAAAAAAAAAAAAAAAAAAGAATGTGCAATTGATTGTATATGAATTACACTGAAAGCTGTTAAAAAATTTTTTAAAATGACTGAAGTTTTCCAAAGTGGTTGAACTATTTTAAATTCCTATCAGCAATGTGTGAGAATTCTAGTTGTCTACCACATCTTTACCAAAAATTGATCTTAATTAGTGCCTTTAATTTTAACCATTTGTTGGTAGTGTAGTGGTGTCACAATGTGGTTTTCATTTGCATTTTTCTGATGTCTAATGATATAAACTTCCTTTTTCATATGCTTATCAGTCATTTGAAAACACTCTTTTGTTATGTGTCTATTTCCAGTATTTCCCCCTCTTTATTGAATTCTTTAAATTTGTAGTTCTGACTATAAATCCCTTGTCATATGTATTACATATCTTCCAAAAATTTTCTCACAGTCTGTGGCTTGCCATTTCATTCTCTTGTCTTTTGTTGAATAGTTCTTAATGAAATCCAATTTATTAAGCTTTTCTCTTTAGCACTTTTTATATCTTGTTTAAAGTGTTTTAACCTATCTAAAATCATGAAGATTTTTTTTCTAGAAGTTTCATAGCTTTAGTTTTCATATGTAAGCTATCACAATTTTTATTTTGGTATGATGTGAAGTAGAGGATTAATGCTTCTTTTTATTTTAATGGATTCCAATTGACCCAATACTGTTTAGTGAGAAGACTGGCTTCTCTTGCACTCAATTGCAATGGCCCCCTTGTCACAAATCAAGTGACTAAATAAAAACCATTTCTTATACTTCATTTGTAATTTTTCTTTGCCATGTTTATAGATTTTATATAAAGATTGTGCTGATCTCATAAAATAAGTAGAGACCAGGGGGTCTCCTTTATATGCTCTGAAACATTTGTGCTTTGGAAATTATATGTTCTTTAAAATTTTGAAATCCTCAACCCTTAGTTCTACATGGGGGATAAGGTAAAAAACAAATGAAATACTTAACCTTAAAGCTGTCTTTATCCAGTCAGTGTCCAATCAAGGAAACAGAAACCACTTGAGTATTTAAAAAAAAGGTGATATGGTTAGGCTTTGTGTCCCCACCCAAATCTCATCTTGAATTGTAATCCCCATAATCCCCGTGTGTCAAGGGGGAGACCAGGTGGAGGTAATTGAATCATGGGGACAGTTCCCCCATGCTATTCTTGTGACAGTGAGTGAGTTCTCATGAGATCTGATGGTTTAATAAGGGGCTATTCCCGCTTCGCTTGACACTTCCCCTTCCTGCTGCCTTATGAAGAAGGTGCCTTGCTTCCCCTTCATCTTCCGCCATGATTGTAAGTTTCCTGAGGTCTCCCCAGCCATGCAGAACTGTGAGTCAATTAAACCTCTTTCTTTTAAAAACTACCCAGTCTTGAACAGTTTTTTTATAGCAGTATGAAAATGGACTAATACAGAAGGAATTTAATGCAGGGAATTAATTATACACTTGATGGAAGGAGCTGAAAAGCCAACCAAATGGAATTTGCAATAGCAGATGCCCTGCCACTTCTAACCAGGAGGGAACAAAAGGAGGAGGTGATACAAGGTTGAAGTCATCAGGTGGAAGCTGGAACCATGTTGATGTGACTAGAAGAAGCTGAAACTAAGAAAGGAGGTAACCAGTGTGGGAGTCTCCACCAGAGGCAGAGTAGAATGGGACAAAAACAAACAAACAAACAAAAACCCAAAACCCTGGCTTACCCCCTCCCCTGGTTTCCAGCCTCTTGCTGTTACCTCCCAATTCCTGAATATACCAGAAGCTAGCTGACACAGGAGCCTTGGAAGCATGCCATGCAAGGGCCAGCCTCAGGAGGATAATGCCTAGATGGAGAAGGTTACAGAGTGATCTAGGGACAGAAGGCCCAGGACTAATACCATATCTAAGCCCAGACCCTTTCTCTGGAGTTAGTAAACAGTTTTTCTTCTAATTCTTGAGTCAGTTTTGGTTATCTCTATTTTCCAAGAAAATCATCTATTTTACTGAGGTTTTTAAATTATTAGTATAAAATTATATTTTATCATATAAAATCTCTATAGTTAATTTCTTTTTCTTATTCTAATTTTGTATATGCATAAGCTTAAATGTTTTTCTGCATTTGTGACAATTGCCTAGGGACAGGCAATTTTATTTATTTATTTATTATTACACTCTAAGCTCTAGGGTACATGTGCACAACGTGCAGGTTTGTTACATATGTATACTTGTGCCATGTTGGTGTGCTGCACCCATCAATTCATCAGCACCCATCAACTCATCATTTATATCAGGTATAACTCCCAATGCCATCCCTTCCCCCTCCCTATAATAGGCCCCAGTGTGTGATGTTCCTCTTCCAGAGTCCAAGTGATCTCATTGTTCAATTCCCACCTATGAGTGAGAACATGTGGTGTTTGGTTTTCTGTTCTTGCAATAGTTTGCTGAGAATGATGGTTTCCAGCTGCATCCATGTCCCTGCAAAGGACACAAACTCATCCTTTTTTATGGCTGCATAGTATTCCAAGGTGTATATGTGCCACATTTTCTTAATCCAGTCTGTCACTGATGGACATTTGGGTTGATTCCAAGTCTTTGCTATTGTGAATAGTGCCGCAGTAAACATATGTGTGCATGTGTCTTTATAGCAGCATGATTTATAATCCTTCGGGTATATACCCAGTAATGGGATGGCTGGGTCATATGGTATTTCTAGTTCTAGATCCTTGAGGAATTGCCATACTGTTTTCCACAATGGTTGAACCAGTTTACAATCCTACCAACAGTGTAAAAGTGTTCCTATTTCTCCACATCCTCTCCAGCACCTGTTGTTTCCTGACTTTTTAATAATTGCCATTCTAACTGGTGTGAGATGGTATCTCATTGTGGTTTTGATTTGCATTTCTCTGATGGCCAGTGATGGCGAACATTTTTTCATGTGCCTGTTGGCTATATGCACGTCTTCTTTTGAGAAATGTGTGTTCATATCCTTTGCCCACTTTTTGATGGGGTTGTTTGTTTTTTTCTTGTAAATTTGTTTGAGTTCTTTGTAGGTTCTGGATATTAGCCCTTTGTCAGATGAGTAGATTGCAAAAATGTTCTCCCATTCTGTAGGTTGCCTGTTCACTCTGATGGTAGTTTCTTTTGCTGTGCAGAAGCTCTTTAGTTTAATTAGATCCCATTTGTCAATTTTGGCTTTTGTTGTTGTTGCTTTTGGTGTTTTAGACATGAAGTCCTTGCCCATGCATGCCTATGTCCTGAATGGTATTACCTAGGTTTTCTTCTAGGGTTTTTATGGTTTTAGGTCTAACATTTAAGTCTCTAATCCATCTTGAATTAATTTTTGTATACGGAGTAAGGAAATGATCCAGTTTCAGCTTTCTACTTATGGCTAGCCAATTTTCCCAGTACTATTTATTAAATAGGGAATCCTTTCCCCATTTCTTGTTTTTCTCAGGTTTATCAAAGATCAGATGGTTGTAGATGTGTGGTATTATTTCTGAGGGCTCTGTTCTCTTCCACTGGTCTATATCTCTGTTTTGGTACTAGTATCATGCTGTTTTGGTTACTGTAGCCTTGTAGTACAGTTTGAAGTCAGGTAGCGTGATGCCTCCAGCTTTGTTCTTTTGACTTAGGATTGTCTTGGCAATGTGGGGTCTTTTTTGGTTCCATATGAACTTTAAAGCAGTTTTTTCCAATTCTGTGAAGAAAGTCATTGGTAGCTTGATGGGAATGGCATTGAATCTACAAATTACCTTGGGCAGTATGGCCATTTTCACAATATTGATTCTTCCTATCCATGAGCATGGTATGTTCTTCCATTTCTTTGTGTCCTCTTTTATTTCACTGAGCAGTGGTTTGTAGTTCTCCTTGAAAAGGTCCTTTACATCCCTTGTAAGTTGGATTCCTATTTTATTCTCTTTGAAGCAATTGTGAATGGAAGTTCATTCATGATTTGGCTCTCCATTTGTCTGTTACTGGTGTATAAGAATGCTTGTGATTTCTGCACATTGATTTTGTATCCTGAGACTTTGCTGAAGTTGCTTATCAGCTTAAGGAGATTTGGGGCTGAGATGATGGGGTCTTCTAAATATACAATCATGTCATCTGCAAACAGGGACAATTTGACTTCTTCTTTTCCTAACTGAATACCCTTGATTTCTTTCTCTTGCCTGATTGCCCTAGCCAGAACTTCCAACACTATGGTGAATAGGAGTGGTGAGAGAGGGCATCCCTGTCTTGTGCCAGTTTTCAAAGGGAATTTTTCCAGTTTTTACCCATTCAGTATGATATTGGCTGTGGGTTTGTTATAAATAGCTCTTATTATTTTGAGATACTTTCCATCAATACCAAATTTATTGAGTTTTTAGCATGAAGGGCTGTTGAATTTTGCCAAAAGCCTTTTCTGCATCTATTGAGATAATCATGTGGTTTTTGTCTTTGGTTCTGTTTATATGCTGGATTATGTTTATTGATTTGCATATGTTGAACCAGCCTTGCATCCCAGGGATGAAGCCCACTTGATCATGGTGGATAAGCTTTTTGATGTGCTGCTGGATTCGGTTTGCCAACCTCCCAAAGCGCTGGGATTATAGGCTTCAGACACTGCGCCCGGCCTTGGAGGATAATTTTTTTAAGTGCTGGCTTCCTCAGACTCTGAGCTACACAATGCATTATATAACTCTTTGATCATTTCCAATCTGATAGTTGAAAACATTGAATTTCTTTGCAGTCTTAATTTTTTACACTGCTCTTTTGTTTAACAGTTGTCATATTTTCTTTTCTGTGAACTCTCTGCTTATATTCTTCACCCTGTCTGTTGCACTACTGGCTTTTTTTTTTTTTTTCAATGGAGTCTCACTCTGTTGCCCAGGTTGGAGTGCAGTGGCACGATCTCTGCTCACTGCAAGCATTACTGGCTTTTTTTATAGATGATTTGTAGGAGGCCTTTATATATTAAAGTTAGCCTCTTGTCGGATGTATTATAACATTTTTTAGCTGGAAATAACCCTACAATAATCTAGTTCAGCACTATCATGTTCCAAGTTTTAAAATTGACTTAAGGCTGTTAAATGACTTACAAATGTTAGAACACAGCCCAGGATTTTTGACTTCTAATTTAATAATTTTTTGAAATGCACCATGCCAGCTCTAAAGCAGAAAGAACCAATACCCATCCTCTCAAAACATGTAAGCATTGAGATTTCAAGACTTTTCCCCTCTCAGTGTCCCCATTTATCCTTGCCAATCCACTTAGGGACACAGCTGCCTTTCCAACTTAATGTATACTTTCTGCATTCACCAGACCTCAGTCTTCATCAAATGTCTTACACCCCGTGAACAAAACAACTTCTTGACTTTTCCTACAATTTCTTATTCTTGAGTCAGTTGTTCAACCTGGACTTACTGAGCTCCTGTTAAATGAAGATTCCTGCATTAGGCATGATAAAAGGATATAAAAGAAATAGAAAATTCATTCCCTGCCTTGCTGAACAGTCCATTTGAGAAAACAAAGCAAACACCAAATTTGTTTGAAAATAAGCTCATAATTACTTGCTAATGCTCAAGGCAAACAAACAAATGATTAAATGGGTTTGTATTAATCAGAACAGGATTCCCGCAAGTTTTTACTGTAGATTTAGAAAGAAGCAATGTATATGGATTTTAACAATATCAGCTAATGCATTCGGTACTGTCAAGTCCTCAGCATCACAGACATCATGTCTTTTAATCTGAATGTTGGTACTTTTCTTCTTTTCCTCATTTTATACATAAATAAACTGTAGAATAATAGACTAAATGACTTGTTCAGACAGCCTGGAAAGGGTCCAGGGTTTCTCTCCAGGATGTCTGGTGTATCCACTATGCCATGCTGCTTCAGTTTGGCAAAGAAATGCCCAGAAATGGGTCCGGGTTTTGGGTGGAATGAATTAGTACAGAGTCAGCAGATTTGACTTCCATTAAGAAGCCCTGTAGTAAAGGGAGAAGACTATAATTTTGGATTCAGACTAGATTTGAATATATCTTGCTACTTACAAATTGTGACCTTGGCAGGTTACTTATCATCTGAACTTCAATTTTCTCAAATGCAAAACACAGTTAATAATATCTACTCTTTAGAGTTATCTGACATATAGTAGATGTCTGATAAATGCTAGCTATCTTAACAAATAGTGGGCTAGAATGAGAAATAGACTTTTTTTTTCTTTCATGTGTTGTTGATTGACTTGGTTGCTGCAAAGAGAGTAAGGGACAAAAGACACACAAACCCCAAAAAGGTTTAGAGTACTAGGAAAAAGCACCATGATTATTTCCTCAGACTCTTAACTTCTCTTCTTCCCCACTGTCCTAGCAGGAAGTTTTTGTAGGTGTAAGGAAAAACTTCCAGGGAAGAATTGAGAAACTCTTTCTCTCAAAAGGCCAGATTGCTCAGGATTCAGTCCTACTTGGTATAGCAAATGAGATGAAGTGCATACAAAGTGCACTGCAGTTGTTAAAGTAAGTTCTGGACTTGATGAGAGAGTGGGCTCAACATAGCCTTTTCAGCTGTATATTCTTAAACAAATAAGCTCACAGCCTTGCTCCAGAGACACCTGCAAAGTGGGCTAGAAATTCCTACCTCATGGGATTTCCAATGATCAAATTAGATAATTCAGTGAACAAACACTTATAGGATACTCACTGTGATGGTTAATTTTATGTCAACTTGGAGAGTGTTTTTGCATGAGATTAATGTTTAAATCAGTGAACTCTGAGGAAGAAGATTGCCCTCCAGATGTAGGTGAGTCTCATCAAATCAGCAGACTGCCATCAGCTCTCTGGGTCTCTGCCTCCTGGCCACTCTCCTGGGTCTCCAGCATGCTGCAGATTTTTGACTTGCCATCCTCCATAACTGCATGAACCAATTCCTATCATACATTTCTTTCCATATGCTCAGCCCTCCATAGCCATGGGTTTCACATCTGTGAATTCAACCATGAATCAAAAATATCTGAAAAAAAGTGCATCTATACTGAACATGTAGAGACTTTTTTGGTCATTATTTTCTAAACAATACAGTATAACAATTATTTACATAGTATTTCCATTGTATTAGGTATTACAAGTAATGCCATATCTAGAGGTAATTTAAAAGTATATGGGAGAATATGTATAGGTTATATGCAAATACTATGCCATTTTATGTCAGGGACTTGAATAGCTGCAAATTTGCATTTCTGAGGGAGGTTCTAGAGCCAAACCCCTGTGGATACCGAGGGATGACTATATATGTGTGTGTGTGTGTGTATGTGTGTGTGTGTGTGTGTATATGTATATGTATACACACACACATACACAGTGGAGGCTATACTCCTATTGGTTCTGTTTCTCTGGAGAACCTTGACTAATACACTTACTATGAGTCAGGCACTGTTCTAGGCCCTGGGGATGCACTGAATCAGACAAGGTCTCTCAGGGAACAGATATTTTTGTGGAGAGGGAGTCAAACAATAAATAAGCAAATAAGGCAATATCAGGTAGTGACATGAATAAAATAAGATGAGGTACTAATAGTGAGTAGGGAAGCTTCTTTGGATTGAGTGGGCCTGGATGAAGCATATTAACGACAGGAAATTGTAATGGTTTTTAGGAACAAGTTCAACAGCTTGCAGCTTGAGCACCTGCAGCTTCTCCAGGTACAAGGTGCTTGAACGGAGAGGAAGACAGTGTGCCTGGGAACAGTGCAGGTGAGAGAAAGTGTGATAGGAGATGAGGGAGGTAATGTTGCAAGGTCTACATCAAGTAGGCCTAGTATTCTCGGGTAAAGAATTTACATTGTATTCTAAGTGCAATTGGAAACCACTGAAGGATTTGGTGCCATGCTGTCTTCTTTCTTTTTCTCTCTCTGAGATAGATAGACAGATATTGTGTTAAGTTGTTCCTGCATTATTATAAAGAACTACCTGAGACTGGGTAATTTGTAATGAAAAGAAGTTCAATTGGCTCATGATTCTGCAGGCTCAACAAGTATGGGATCAGCATCTGCTCAGCTTCTGTGGAGGCCTCAGGGACCTTTTACTCATGGCAGAAGGCAAAGCAGGAGCTTGTACATCACATGGTGAAAACAAGAGGAAGGGGGAGGTGCCACAAACTTTTAAACAACCAGATCTTGTGGTTGTTTAACCAGATCCTCACTATTGTGAGGACAGCACCAAACCATGAGGGATGTGCCCCCATGATCCAATCACCTCCCACCAGGCCCCACCTCCAACACCAAGGATTACATTTTAACATGAGATTTAGGTGGGATGAATATCTAAACCATATCATTCCACACCTGGTCCCCCAAATCTTATGTCCTTCTCACATTGAGTCATACAATTATGCCTTCCTAATGGTCCCCCTAAGTCCTAACTCATTTCAACATCAACTCAAAAGTCCTAAGTGCCAAGTCCAAATCCAAAGTCTCATCTGGAGATGAGTTTCTTCCACTTATAAACCTGTAAAATTAAAACAAATTATTTGCTTCTAAGATACAATGGGGTATAGGCCTTGGGTAAACATTCCCATTTCAAATAGTGGAAATTGGCTAAAAGGAAGAAGCTGCACACTCCATGCAAGTCTGGAACCCAGCAGGGCAGTCATTAAATCTTAAAACTCCAAAATAATCTCCATTGACTCCATGCCCCACATTCAGGACACTGGTGTGAGGGATGGTCTTCCAAGACCTTGGACAGCTCCATTCCTCTGTTTCCCTTAGCCACAGCCTCTGTGGGTTGGAGTTGAGTGCCTGTAGCTTCTCCAGGTACAAGGTGCAAGCTGCTAGTAAGCCTATAATTCTGTGGTCTGGGGTATAATGACCCCCTTCCCACAGCTCCATTAGGCAGTGCCCCAGTGGGGACATTGTGTGGTATCTCCAACCCCAAATTTCCCCTCCACATTGCCCTAGTTGAGGTTCTCTGTGAGGGCTCCACCCATGCAGCAGGCTTCCACCTGGACAACCAGGCTTACTCATATATCCTCTAAAATCCAGGTGAAGGCTGCCAAACCTTCTTTACTCCTGCATTCTCCACACCTACAGGCCTACCACCACGTAGAAACCACCAAGCCTTGTGGCTTGTGCCCTCCATCACAGAGTCCCAAGCTGTGCTTGGGCCTTTTTGAGGCATGGCTGAAGCTAAAGTGACCAAGATGTGGGGAGCAGTGTCCTGAGGCTGCACAGGGCAGTGGGTTTCTGGAGCCATTTTTTCCTCCTACGCCTCTGGACCTGTGATGGGCGGGGCTGCCTCAAAGATCTCGGAAATATCTTCCAGGCCTTCTTCTCATTGTCTTGGCTATCAGTCCCTGACTCTTTTTAATCATGAAAATCTTTCTAACAAGTAGTCACTCCACAACCTGCTTGGATTCTTCCCCTATAGAAGCCTTTTCTTTCTTTGCTATGGGCTAGGCTGCAAATTTTCCAAATTTTTATGCTCTGCTTCTCTTTTAAATATCAATTCCAACTTTAGGTAATTTCTTTGCTCCTGCATCTGAGTTAGGCTGTTAAAAGCAGCCACACCACATCTTGAATGCTTTGCTGCTTAGAGATTTCTTTCACCAGATACCCTAAATCATTAATCTTAAGTTCAAATTTCCACAGATCCCCAGGGCATGAACACAGTATAGCTGAGTTCTTTGCTAAGGCATAACAAAGGTGACTTTTGCTCCAGTTCTCAATAAGTTCCTCATTTCCATCTGAGACCTTGTCAGCCTGAACTTCACTGTCCATATCACTATCACCAATTTGGTCACAACCATTTAACCAGTCTCAAAGATGTTCCAAACTTTCCCTCATCTTCCTGTCTTCTTTTGAGTCTCCTCACTCTTCCAACCTCTGCCCATTACCCAGTTCCAAAGGTGCTTCCACGTTATCAGTTTTCTTTATAGCAAGACCCCACTCCTGTTACAAATGTTCTGTGTTAGCCTGTTCTTACATTTCTATAAAGAAATACCTGTGGCTGGGCAGGGTGGCTAATGCCTGAAATCCCAGCAGTTTGGGAGGCCAAGGCAGGCAGTCACCTGAGGTCAGGAGTTCGAGACCAGCCTGGCAGTGAAACCTCATCTCTACTAAAAATACAAAAAGTAGCTGGGCGTAGTGGCACATGCCCGTAATCGCAGCTACTCGGGAGGCTGAGGCAGGAGAATCACTTGAATCTGGAAGGTGGAGGTTGCAGTGAGTTGAGATCATGCCACTGCACTCCAGCCTGGGTGACAGGGTGAGACTCCATCTTAAAACAAAACAAAACAAAACAAGACAGAAAAGAAAAGAAATACCTGAGATTGGTACAAGTCAAAATGAACTCTAAGTAAAAAAACAAAAACAAACAACCAACCACTCAAATCTGAGACTGGGTAATGTATGAAGAAAAGAGGTTTCATTTGGCTTACAGTTCCATTTTATAGGAAGCATGGTGCTGGTTTCTGCTCAGCTTCTGGGGAGGCGTCAGGGAGCTTTTACTGATGGCAGAAGGCATAGTGGAAACCCACACATTACATGGCAAAAGCAGGAGCAAGGGGCAGGGAGGAGGTGACACACACTTTTAAACAATCAAATCTCACAAGTACTCACTATTGTGAGGACAGCTCCAAGGCAAGAGGGATCTGCCCCCATGATCCAATTATCTCCCACTAGGCCCCACTTCCAACACTGGGGATTATATTTCAACATGTAATGTAGGCTATAGGCAGGACAAATAACTAAACCATATCACACATAGATATCTTAAATTGAAGTGAAATTTACATAATGTAAAATTAACCATTTTGAAGTAAACATTTTCAGTGACACTTAGTGCATTCATAATGTTGTGCAACTGCCACTGATTTATATTGTAAAAACATCCTTCTGGTTGCTATGTGGAAAAGAGATAGTGGTGTGGTCCTACAGTCTGGATGTCTGTGTCCCACCCAAGTTCATATGAAAATCTTAATGTCCAATGTGATGGTGTTAGGATGGAGATCCTTTGGGAGGTGATCAGGTCAGGAACCCTAGTGAATGGAATTTGTGCCCTAATAAAAGAAACTCCAGAGTACTGCCTTCCTCTCTCATTTTTTCTTTCTTTTTTAATAAAGATGAGGTGTCATCATATTACCCAGACTGATCTGGACCTTCTGGATTTAAGTGATCCTCCCACATCAGCATCCCAAAGTGCTGAGATTGCAGGTGTGAGCCACCATGTCCAGCTTGCCTTGCTCTTTCACCATGTAAGGACACAGACAGAAGGTGCTCTCTGTGAACCAGGAAATGGGGCACTGTTTCTGCTGGCATTTTGATCTTGGACTTCCCAGCCTTCAGAACTGTAAGAAACAAATTTCTTCTATTTATAAGCCACCCAGTATATGGTGTTTTGTTATAGTAGCCTGAGTGGACTAAGACCGTGGGGAAGCCAGGGAACAAGAGAAGAAACATGTCTGGAGGCCAGCACTGTGTCCAGGCAAGAGATTATGGCGGCTAGGGTATAGCAGAAAGGATGAAGAGAAATGGACAGATCTATAGGGCATATTTTTTAGGATAAGTCAACAGGGGTTTCTAACAGATTCAATGGACCACATAAGAAAAATGTGATCTATATGAAAGCACTCTGTAAACTTCATACACTTGAAATGTTAGCATCATTACAAAGAACAGGGCTTCATGATTATTAAAGAGAAAGAGCTGGACTGGATGGTCTCTCAAGATCCCTCTGAGTCCTGAAATCATCTGATGCTTTAAAGATGGGTAAACTGCCTTTGGTACAAAGGGGAAGAATTATTTAAAGATTTTCTTGATCCCATGCAGTGTCCAAGTGCTTTCAGAGGACAGTCCAGGGCATTATCCAACCACACACTCGGTGAGAACAGGCAAAGCCTGCCTTCCTCTAGCCAGCAGGGCTACGTCATGGCCTGGAGGCGAGCATGGGAACTGGCAGGCCTGGGCTCAGCATCCCAGACACTACACTCCTAAGAGGGAAGTGCCCTGACGCCTGGGCTCTCAGGCCTCAGCAATGTCCAGTAAAAACACACTGGGTGGTGAGGCCCGGGGCCAGAGAAGGGAAAGTGCTTCCAGCAGTGCAGCCCTGTGTGGATGACTTTTGCTGGCAATGAGCATGCCTTAAAGGCTATAGCACAGCTCCCAGAGTCCCCAGGGGCTGGAGACTGAGATCTTTTGCACAAGCGAGGCTCATATCAGACCCTGTCAGCATCCAGATCATGTTCAGGTGGCAAGGGTCTTCAAGAAAGACACTCTCCAAAAGACACTTTTTCCCCTCCCTCCTTTCTTCTTCTTTGAAGAGTTTGCCATTAATCAAAATCTATGTGGTTTATAATCTTTGCTACCTCCTCTGGAAAAAGTGACCTCTTTTTCACATAAGATTTAGCTTTAGATAGTTTGGTTTCAACTGGGCTGGAAAATTTTTTCTTAACAGAGAGTTTCTCACTAAGCAAATAAAGAAGCTGAATTAACTATTTAAAGTCCCTGAGTAATAATACCGCTGCTATTGTAACTTGTGATATGGTCCTTCTTCCTTCAGAGAGAACAAACAGCTCTTAGATACCACTGAAACTATGGTTTTTGAAGTGTGGACCCCAGACTAACAGCACTGCCATCTGCGTCTCCTGGCACCTGTTAGAAATACAAATTCTAGGGCAGCATTCCTGATCTACTGAATGATCACCTCTGAAGGTGGGGCCCAGAAATCTGTGTTTTAAAATGCCTCTAAAGTGATTTTGATATACACTCAAGTTTGAGAACCACTGTGTTAGAGAGACAGAGAAATGTGGAGCCACAGAAGTCTGAATAGAGAAATTAGATATGCACCTGATCATGTGATGGATGGAGAAAGAAAGGCCCAGAGAGAGAAGGTGACTTGTCCTAGAAGACACGGAGAACAGGTCACCATTTGGTCTCTCTGGATTCTCCCTCCCTTCCCAAAGGAAGACTCAGATTTTTCTCTTGAATTGTATTTTTCCCAGATGTTTTAGCTGTTCACTTGCCCATTAACTTTTAACAATTTACTCCATGTGTTTACGTAAATCTGGTCATTTTGTACTGTAGAAAGTATATGACACTAAAATGCTCAAGAGACCTCAAAGAGAGTGTGGCTTAGGTTGGGTTCCCTGAGAGCAGACTTGGTGACAGAGACTAGCAAGCAGAAGGTTTATGGGTATGTTTCCAGAGATACATTTACAAGGATTGGTGAGAGGGAGAAATTGACCCTTCATATGTTGTAACTGAGGCCTTACCAATGCTACAGGGAGCGCTGGAGCTGAGATGAGCCTTCAGAATTGTCTCCTACTAAAGCCAAGGGGCCCAACCGTTGTATCTCTGCATCAGGCAGTCATTGGCTATTGAGCCAACCCTGGGAGAGGCCTTAGTCTGCAGCCAGATAGTTCTCTGCCAAGGTCATTGCCTAGGAAGGGACACAGCTGTGAGCCATCAGCAACTGGAGGCTGGTGCTTCAGCCCTGAAGTGGGGATCTGGACATAATATGAGAGTATTGTCCGCAGAAGACATTCCAGATTTGGGATGGTGGGGGCAGGGTCAGAAAAATTCACCTGCTGAAAGTAGAGACAGAAAACCCTAAGACACAATATCAAAAGAATCTGATCCTAAGAGAAAATGTGTTGCTGATAAGACTAGAATATTTATCATCTCTGCTAAATGCTCCAAAATCTAGTAAAGAAGACCATGGTATGTGCCAGAGTTTTCCAACAGATCTGTCCGGGCCAACTGATGAGCAACAATGAGTCACACATGTGTGGGGATTTTTACTTCCTGTAGATCTCAGGGTGGCAGAACAGGACCTGGGATGGCTAGAGTCCTTCTGTCAATTCATATGAGTATTGTTGCATGAGTGCATTATTTACAAAAAATTAGAAAGCCCTAGCTTATAAAAGTTGTCATCTACCCAATTGTGCCCTATTATATCTGGCATCACAGATGGTCTGCATGAATACTCTCTAAACTGGTGGGTGTCCTCAAGCACTGTGCAGGGTGAGAGCCCTCAAATTCTGAGAACCAGTACTTTTTATTCAGAAATGTCTCCAGAGTGCAGAGAGGCAGTGAATCCACTCTAGAATGATGAAATAGCCTTATAAACGAGAACACTCTTGAATCTTTGCTCTGCTTGTGTCTATATCAATATCTCCTTTATATTTCAGCATCCCAAGTAAGATTATTTATCCTCAGAAGCACTCTCAGAACAGGTTGGGCACTTATGATCTTACCTCGTACCCTCATTGATAAGTCTGTATTCATTTGTCAATCAGGCTCTTATTTAGAGAATCAGCTCCCCATAGCCTGCTTATCTCTGAGGAACTTATGGAATTAAGTTCCCAACCCAGCAAACCTGAGGGCCAACTCCTGGATCATGGTGACCTTAGGCAATTTACTTTCCCGGCAGCATCATTTAATGAGTTTCCCTAAAGGAAACATCTCACACAGAAGGGACTAGCCACAGGGAGACCACTGTTTTGCCACTGGGCACCTGAAAGCTCCATCTGTCCAGGTCTAGGCAGGATAAAAAGGAGTTTGGTGTCAGACATCTGGTCAGTGAGGCTTTTGCTGGTTCCCTGTGGGAATAGCTGAGTCCCTGGGGCACAAACACTTAGGTAGCATGCTCTGCAATCACTGGTCCCGGGGACAGACTAAGGGAAACGCTGAAAGCATACTCAGAGGGTCAGTTGAGATGGGAAAAATAACTTTCCTAAGGTTGTAGGGGACAAAGGCTGCTTCCCACAGAGCCTGCTTCAGGGGTTTGGAACCAGCCAGGGCAACAGGCCAGGCACTTCAAGCCTGCTTGCAAGACCATCTGGGGAGACTGGATGGAGTTGGGATTTTGTTCCTCCACCCCATCCTCCCATTCTATCTCTCATCATTTTGTAGGGAAGAAACACTATGTCTTCCCTGTGTGGTTGTGAGTTTTGACCCAAACCCTTGAGCTACCTGGCCCCAGAGCTGCCCCAGGATTAGATCTTAGGTGTATTTCAAACTGTTTTTGTCTTCCCACTGGGCTATGGGAAACATGGTCCTCTCGATTTATTTTCTGAGGAGAAAACTGAGAAGTAGTAGCAGCCTGAATACCTAGCATCTCTACCAGAGGTTCCCACTTAGTGGCAGGAGAATTACCCATGACCTAACACACATACAACAGTTTCATTCTGTAACACTAGAGAAAGGTGTGCTGGCCTCCTCTCATGTGATACCATGGGGTTTTCTCTGACAGAGCAGCTCTGGGAGGGTCTGACCAATGTTTTACCTGCCCTGCTGGACTAAGGCCACTGAACTGAGGGAAAAAGAAGTGGAAAGGGGAGAGAGCCAGATCTAAATATTGAAATTTAGCCCCAGTGCCTGTCTCCGAGGAAGGATTCTACTGGGACTATTCAGCCAACTTCAGAGAGAGAGGTGTTGTCCCTATCTGGAGTCAGTCAGAGCCCACTCCCTAGTGCTTTGGAGCAGCCAACTGAACTCTGGCATTTGCTTCTCACTGTGCTTTTATACTTTGCCAATCGGCTCCACCCTAGTCCTGCTGGGAGACAGAGCAGCCACTGCCAAAGATTTTGTCTTTCTTAACCACAGTCCCCATAGCATCCAAGGACCTCTGGCTCCTAGGTCCCACCAAATCCCTGGCCTCCCTGGGACAATGCCAGAGGAATGCTACCACTGACTTTGACACTGACATCACCGCAAGTTGTTGCTCTCAGTAAAGGCAAAACTGGCTTCTCTAACAATCTTCCAACTCTCAGTAGCATAAACAGAGTAGATTTTTTTCTTGCTCATGTTAATCCCAATCAGGTACTCAATGGGTGGCCTCTCATGTGATAATTTGTGGACCATGGGCCCAGCCTCCTCCTGGTTGGAGAGTTAGCTATTTTCTTGAGTCTTGGAGTCCTTTGCTTTTAGCTGGAAGACAAGAAGAGAGAAGCTAGAGGAAACATACCCACTTCTTAATCACTTTGGTCTGGAAGTGACACTCATCATTTCTGCTCACCTCCCTGTGGTGGGGACTATTCTACTTAGTCCATGTGGCTCTACCCAGACACAAGGGGAGTTTAAAAGTGTAGCTCCTACTAGACACAAGGGGAGTTTAAAAGTGTAGCTCCTACTATGCAGCCATAAAAAAGGATGAGTTTGTGTCCTTTGTAGGGACATGGATGCAGCTGGAAACCATCATTCTCAGCAAACTATCACAAGAACAGAAAACCAAACACCGCATGTTCTCACTCATAGGTGGGAACTGAACAATGAGATCACTTGGACTCAGGAAGGGGAACATCACACACCGGGGCCTATCATGGGGAGTGGGGGGGGGGAGGGATTGCATTGGGAGTTATACCTGATGTAGGTGACGAGTTGATGGGTGCAGCACACCAACATGGCACAAGTATACATATGTAACAAACCTGCACGTTATGCACATGTACCCTACAACTTAAAGTATAATAATAATAAATTAATTTAAAAAAAAAGAAAGAAAACAATCTGGGAAATTGGAATACTAACCATAGTTGATAATATTAGTGAAAATATTAGAGATTCATTATTAAACTATTTTTGTGTTAAAAAAAAAAAAAAAAAAAAAGTGTAGCTCCTGGCCAGAGCACCCTCTGCAAGACCTTCTCAGTATGAGAATGGAGCACAGACCTCAGAGCACAGAGAAGTGATGCCTGGCAGTGGCAAACCAAAGAAACTGAGGAAATAGGATACGTTACTGGGTGTGAGAAAAGACGTGGAACTATAGGGAAGCTAGACTTACAAAAACTCCAAGAGAAGGGACAAGGATGAGGAGAGCCACCCAAGTTGGAGTTCTGGAAGAAAGAGAAAAGGTTTGAGCAGCTGCTATAAGATGTGAGACTTTAGAAAGAGACTACGTGCAATTATTGCTAAGTGTTGTATGATATGATTTCTCCCCATCAAGCTCCAGTGAAGGTTTTGGGATATGGAAGGACAGAGGCCAACCTAGGGTTATTGAATTTAAATAGTTTAAAATCAATAGCTATTTTAAAATTAGATAGTGGTGGTGGTTGAACAACTTTGTGAATATACTAAAAACTACTAAATTATACATTTTAAAGGATGAATTTTATGGCATGTGGATTATATATGAATAAAAAATGACATGAGAAAATGATAGCTACCATTTCTTGAGACTTCTTTTGTGCCAGGTACTTTACACATTTTGATAATCTCAAATTCTTAGTTTAACTTGAAAGGTAGGTATGAATGTCTCTGTTTTATAGATGAAGAAACTGAGATTCACTGAGGTTAAATGACCCAATGTCACACAAGTGGTAGAGCCAGAATTCACATCCAACTCTGCCTGACTCTGAAGTGGCTGGCATTCTCTCCACTGCCCCTTGTGGCTCCCCAACAATAATCACTGTCTGTATTGAGCACCATATACTGAGCACTTTGACTATAAAACTCAAATTCCCTCAGCAACCCTAGGAAGTTAACAATATTCTTGACTTTATAAATGAGGTCACCAAGGCTTGAAATAGTAATTGCCACAAACTCAGCTGCTAAGTGGCAATGCCAGTAGCTGATTTCAAATCCTTTCTGATTTCAAAGCCCTTCAACATGCTTTCTCTTGGGAGTCCATCAGCACTCCTCTAGTTACAGTGGCACACACGCTTCTCTCTATCTTCTTAACAAATAAACCTTGCTTTTCACTCCCTGATTCAATTCGGCTCGCTTTATTGAGTGGTAAGTATTGGGCTACGATGGCTAGTCATTGCTTCTTCACTAGTCGAGGTCCATCTCCTTTTTCAAAGTTGGATTCAAAGGTTCTTTCTCTATGAAGTTTATACCACTTACTTTTACCCAACTGTGTTCACATTTCTTCCTTAAACAGGAAGATGATTGATTTGATTATACCCATGCTACTCAAAGTGTAGTTTTTGAATGAGTCTAGTCTGAGATGGTTGTTGTCAGTTCATGCAAGATAAGTAAAGAAATTGAGTGTAAGTATTTAGAAATATCATAGCAATTTAATATTGCTATAACATCCAACTGCATAAGCAGTAGGCTCATATTTTGTCTTTTTCATTTCATTTTTCTAGTAATTTATTTTTATTGTATTTTACATAAGAATCAGTCTGCCACAGATTGAAAATTCTTTTAAAAAATGATTCTGTACCACAAATAATTTGAGAAGCACTTATCTACAAATGGCAAACACAGGCCAAGTCTGGCCCACCACTTAATTTTGCAAATAAAATCTTATTAAAACACAGTCACAGCCACTTATTTACATATGGTCTATGATTGCTTCCATGCTATAATGGCAGCATTGAGTAGTTGTGACAGAGACCACATAGCCCACAAAGTCTAAAATATTTATTTTCTGGACCTTTAAGCAAAAGGTTTGCTGATATCTGATCTAGATCACTTGTTCTCAATCATGATTACACTTTAGGAACTGCTGGGAGACATTTTAAAAATACCGATGGCTGGGTTCTGTTCCCAGGGCTTCTGATTTCATTGGTTTATGGTGCAGCCAGTGCAGGTCATTTTATGTGCAGCAAAATTTTAAACCACTGATTTAGATCAGTAACTTTCAACTTTGGCTGGGAATCAGAATCACTGAGGATGCCAGGGATTCACTCTGAACCTACTGTATCAGAATTCTGGGAAGCGGGACCCAGGCATGCTTGAATGTGTTTTTGTTAAGTAAATCCTCCGCAGGTAATTGAGATGTTTAATAGGGATTGAGAGCCACTGGTCTTGACCCAAGAGCAATGATTTTTAAACTGTTACATATATCTAAATTGCATGAAGAGGGTGCTAAGAATACAGATTACCAAGCCCCACATCGAGTGAGTCTAATTCAGCAGGTCTCAGATGTGACCCAGGAATGTGTATTTTTAGCAAGCTGTAAGAAAGATGGCTGTGCTGCAGCCAAGCAGGCATAGACTGAGGTAAACACCCTTCATGACTCAGCAGGATTGGAGTGCAGGTGCACATTCCTATGCCTTATATAATCACAGCTATCAAAACATAACGTAGAGAAGCTCATGACCTGGCTCTCAGCCACTATTGTTTGTAAGGTGTATAAATGTAACACTGACACTGTGAAAGAGCTGCTAAATAAAGCCATGTCTCATCTACCTGCTGTTTCTCAAGTGTTCTTCCAGCTTCCTGCCCCCTATCCACCCACTCCCCTCAGACCTCAGCTGGGGCTTGAACCTGACAATTGGCGTAGTCGGCAGGATGAGGTGAGTGGGTCTTCATTCCCTGAGGCTCCCAGGTCAGCTCTGTGGCCACAGCATGGGCTGTGGTACCCAGTGGCAGAGGTGCTGCTTGGATGGGCCCCATTGGAAATGTAGGAGGCAGTGGATGGGTCTCCCACGAGTGTGGAGAAGACACTGGAGCAGCTGGAAGCACACAGCTCCAAGAAGGAATGCACCTTTGCCGGCAGAGTCGATGGGCATTTCTGACTGCACTGTGTGAAGTACATACTCAGTCCTTGCAGGACACAGTGCAGGTAAGGGATCTTCAGGCACAAGCTGAGTGCCTGGGGGCCCAAACCCACAGATTGGAGCACAGCCTGGGGATGAAGGACTTCCAGGCTCAAGCAGGGTGCTTAGAGGCCCAAATAAACAGCCTGGAATAGGAGTTAGCAACAGCTGTTAGCGCGAGCTTGAGCCCATCCTCCCAGCTGGACACTCTCATTTGGTCTGATGCCAAGGAGGAGGAGGCTCTTCTGCTGCTGGCTCGCCCCATGATCCATCAGAAGGTACAACATGAGCAGCCAGTGGAACCCCAAGGGAGAGCCCAGGGAATCCCCACAGTGGTGGAACACACCTCTTATAGTGCTTCTACCCCCACTGAGTTGTGGTAGTTAGGTAAACAGTGCCAGCAGCCCCTCCCTGCCTGGTTACTCCATCTTTGGGACAAAAGAGCTGACAACATTCCCTGCTCCATCTCTGAGATAGAGAAGCTGGCTTCTATCACAACTCACCCCTCCCTTCATCAGTGGCTGCAGCTGTGCCAATGGTTAGCATAGGGACAAGATGACCACACTTTAATTGAGTGGCTAATGGCAGCCATATGGACTCTTTGGAATGATGCCAGAGAAATACCAGAAACTGTGAGTAAATGGCAATCATACACTGATTTGGTGCAGATACTCTAGGAGATGGGTATGTAGCAGGCTGCGTTTGATCTGAATACCTGGGGACCAGATGATGAATGCTTTACCTCCCACATAAGGGATATTGTGTTGGGCTCAGCACCCCCAAACTCTCTTGGCTCTCTGGCCTCTGTCGTCACCCCATATGTGGCACACTATATCCATGAAGTGACTACTGCTATGGCAGTCCTTGGGGAGGCAGAAGGCCATTGGCAGGACCAGGGAGTCCATGCCATAAAGAAGAGGAAGGTGCCCCCTCCACAGGTAACTACCCCAGGAGATAACAATGGGCCCAGTGGGTGACCCACAAGCAAATGTGGTCTGATTTACTTTCAGCTAGGGTTGCTCAAGAGACAATTGACAGGCAACCCAGTGAAATGCTGTTGGCTCTGTGGAGGCAATTGTCCCCAGAGCAACAATTCTGGAAAATGCCCAAGAAGGGGCAAAACACTGTTGTTCAACCTAATCCTGTCTAGACGCTACAACTCAACGGCTATTTGCAGACAGGGGAAGATATGGAATCTTTCTTGTTTCACTAGGGAACTGGCCAAGATGCCTAGCTTTGTGGGGGTGGGGGGTGGATGACCAGAGGCCACATGTGGAGCTGGCAATCCACTGCTCCCCAACTAATGTACAGCGGGTCTTGGCGCTGGTAGATACTGGTGCAGACTGCAGTCTAGTTTTTGGGAACCCGGGCAAGTTTCTGGGCAAAACTGCATTCATTGACAGTTATGGGGACCGACCAGTGAAGGTGAAACCTGTCTCTGCATCTTGGCATTGGCCACTTGGATCCCCACCTATATGCTGTGTATGTCTCTCCTATACGTGAATATTTTCTGGGGGTGGACATTTTGCATGATCTTGATTTACACATCACGGCCACAGAATTCAGACTCCAAGTTTGTATAGTAAAGCTGGTACTGCATGGACATACACATCACCAGTCCTGAGCTCTGCCACAGCCCTGACGGGTTACCTCCACTCATCAATACCATTTGCCAGGGGGACATACAGAGATAACTGAGACTCCTAAGAAGTTAGAGGAGGTGTAGTGTGTAGCACTGATAGCCCCTACAATTCCCTGGTATGGCCAGTCAGAAAGCCAGATGGAACTTGGCAGATGACAGTGGATGATCAGGAACTGAATAAGGTGACACCTCCTCTGCATGCAGCTGTACCCTCCATCATGGATTTGATGGACCACTTGACAATGGAACTAGGACAGTATCACTTTGTGGTGACCTTAGCTAATGCATTCTTCTTCATTGACATTGCTCCAGAGAGCCAGGAACAGTTCGCCTTCACATGGGAAGGATGACAATGGACTTTTACCATGCTGCCACAGGGCTATGTGCATAACCCCACCGTTTGTCATGGTCTTGTTGCCATGGAATTAGCTGCCTGGAAATGTCCAAAAGGGGTCCTCCTGTTTCATTACATTGATGATATTATGTTAACCTCTGGTTCTCTTGCAGATTTAGAAGGGGCAGCGCCCCTCTTGTGGCAACATTTGGCAGCATGTGGTTGGGCCATCAATGAATCCAAGGTCCAGGGGCCTGGATTGTCTGCCAAATTCTTGGGAGTTATTTGGTTGAGTAAGACAAAGGCCATACCAGAGGCCATCATTGATAAAATCCAGGCATACCCCCAACCCACCATGGTGAAGCAGCTGCAGACTTTTGTAGGCCTGAATTGGTGGCCATTTGTGCCCCATCTGGCTCAAATGATAAAACCATTGTACAGGTAATCAAAAAAGGGGGCTACCTGGGATTGGGATAATGAGGCTGAAACAGACTTTCTGGCTGCCAAGTAGGCCATTTAGCAAACACAGGTCTTACAAGTAATTGATCAGGGGCACATATTTGAACTTGATGTACATGTAACCAGAGATGGTTTTGGCTGGGTCCTATGGCAGCACACAGAGTGCTTTAGAACACCAGTAGGTTTTTGGTCTTGGCTGTGGAAGGGAGCTGAGCTCGAGTATTCATTAATAGAGAAGCAATTAGCTGTTGCATATGCTGTTCTTCAGGCTTATGAGAGTGTGACAGGATGGGCTACGATCATCATGCAGATGACTTACCCAATAGTGGGGTGAGTACATTCCTGAGTAATGAACCCCCAGACTGGGACAGTACAGACATCCACTTTAGCGAAGTGGGGTGACTACTTGGAACAGCAGAGTATGCTGAGTACAAGTCCCTTAGCAGCAGAGTTACAAGAAGTCTTGGGACCTATAGTTCTAATGGAAGATAAGGCCATGGGGCCTGAGGCAACCCTAGACTCTGAGCCATCACTGTTAAAGAAAGGGTATCCTCCCATTCCTGATGGCGCATGATATACAGATGGGTCCAGCCAGGGTGTTATGGCTGCCTGTACTGCTGTGGCAATCCAGCCTGCACTGACACCATATAGTTTGATACTGGGTGTGGACAAAGCAGTCAATGGGCTGAACTCAGAGTGGTGTGGATGGTGATTCCCAGAGAGTAGTCATCTATGGGTACTTTGCACCAATAGCTAGGCAGTCTATCGAGGTTTAACCTTATGTTTGACTCCCTGGAAGTCACAGAATTGGCTTGTAGGCCATCGGCCCATTTGGGGCCAAACTACGTGGCAAGACCTCTGGGAAACAGGTCATCAGAAATATGTAACTATCATGTGTCAGGCCATATGTCTTTGGCCCCCCACCCCGTAATGATGAGGCAGATGCCTTCGCCAAGGTCTAGTGGTTAGAGTTGGCACCTACATGAGATGTAGCCTTGTGACTACTCAGGAAACTGGGATAAGTGGAAGTTAACTGATGCAACAGGTCAATAGGTGCTCACGTCTATCTTTGCCTTCACAGGACATTTTGGAGGCCTGCCAGAAGTGCCCAGCGTGTGCTCAGGCATACCCAAGACAGAGACAACAGCCCGATGTAACACAACAAGTGACAGTAGGGCAGATGCCTTTGTCCAGATGGCAAATAGATTACACTGAGCCACTGCCAAACTTGCAGGGCTACACATATGCACTGATGGCTGTAGACATAGCCACCGGCTTGTTGTTCACCTACCCTTGCAGGGTGGCTGACCACACCATTTGAGTCCTGCAACACTTATGTGCCTTATACGGCCTTCCTCTGGCCACTGAAAGTGATAGGGGAACACATTTTACTGGACATCAAGTACAACAGGGAGCACAGCAGATGGACATACAATGGAAGTTCCACGTTCCTTATAACCCACAAGCCACCGGCATGATTGAGCAATATAACGGAATCCTGAAGAACAGGTTATGTTTGCATGTTACTCCCCTGTCTTTAGGAGCTGAAGTTCCAGGTTGGACCTGGTGCTTCAAATCTTGAATAAGTGACCACAGAAAGGCAGCCTGGCCCTGGCAGAGGCACTGTTACAGCAGCCCGCCACCCCACCATCCTGCTACAGATACACACCAAGAATGACCTCCTCCGACCAAGTATGGGGACAAATGGTCATCTGTTGTTGCCTGCTCTGATGCCCCTGAAGGGAGGGGAACAGAAAACCTGGTGTTGGCCATGGACCCTCCAAGTCCCACATTACAGATGGTTGGCTATTGTAGCCCACTTGAGGGAGGGCATGCAGTATGACTTACATGTGACTCCGGTATTTAATGTGTGGCCTTCATGATTGACCATTGGTAGGGGAAAAGTAGGGAAGGGACCCTCCTCTGGGAAACATATGTACAGTCTGTGTGGCCTATTATGAGCTCCCCTGTGATTTTAGCATGGCTGTAAGACCCAAAAGAACTATGGGAGCTAAGAAGGTGTGGTATCATCAGCCAGGGCAGAAGCCCTTGGTAGCTGCATTGTTATCCAGAGATAAAAAGTAGGCCTATATTTTGCCTGAGTGATGTTATTTACCACTGTAGGTACCTGTGCCTGCTTTGTCATTTTGGCCGTAGGTTGGCATGCTCCAGCAGCATCATGGACTGGGCCTACACCTACACCGAGGTGAGCAATGTCTCCAACTGTTGGATCTGCACCACCCTTCCAACTGCAGCTGCAGACAACTTGCCCTGGCACGTGCATCCAGCTTCTGTGCAGAACTGGACATGACTAAAGACTTGGGGTCCCACGGACAATGGGTGGGATCCAACATGGTAGGCTTTGGATAGGGGACGTCACAAAACCCATGGCAAACTTGCCCCTGGCTGACTCATAACGTCCATGAGGGCTGGCTAATGGGAGAACACACAGTGCCCTCATTGCAAGTACCATGATGGATAGAGTAACACTGGGATAAAGTCACGGTGGATGGCTGCTGGCTGAGGCCTGTGCAAACATAACACATGCCACACACCTTGCCAAGACTGGGCCCCCATGGACTTTGTAGCCCCTGGGAGCTTATGAGTCTGTGGGAACACAGGATGGCCGTATCTGCCAGCCAACGGGACTGGACATTGTACCTGGGGGTGACCTTATATGCCTGCCACTGTGCTCCCACATTGCCTAGTCACCCGTATAACTGGGAGGTGCTGCATTTCCGCTTTTTGCGAGTGTAGCGGGCCTCTTGGTGGTTCTATCCCTTAGCAGTAACTATCCCTGGGGCAAGTGTCATCACTGTAGAAATACAGGTTACAGCCTTGCAGAGCATGCAGCTTGGGCCCTAAATTACACCTGAATTGCCCTCCTTTTGCTAACTGATGAGGTTAATCAGATCAGGAAAGTGGTGCTGCAAAACCGGATGGCCTTAGACATAGGTACAGCTGCCTAAGCTAGCATCTGTGCCCTTGTAGGGACACAATGTTGTACATTCATCCCTGACAACTACCAGAACATAACGGCAGCTTTACAAGTGGTGTCACAGGAGATTAAGGTGATTGAGAACCTTACTGACAACCCCCTGCAGAGACAGTGGGCATCTCTGAGCTAGGGTCTAAGTTGGGCTCTCATAATCATAGATAGCATAGCAGGAATATCAGTAGTAGGTTGTTGCTCTCTGTATTGTTGTTGTGGCCTATAAGTCCAGGGGGCTTCCCTGTGTGCTCAGGTCCCCACTAAGAGGATCCCCTTGGCCTAGGGGGTGGAGCGTAGGAAACTGGCTACACTGCAACCAAGCAGTCATAGGCCGAGGTAAACATCCTGCATGGCTCAGCAGGATTGGAGTGCAGGTGCACATTCCCATGCCTTATATAATCACAGCTATGTAGACATAACATGGAGATGCTCATGACCTGGCTCTTAGCCACTACTGTTTGTGAGGTGTATGAATGTAACACTGACACTGTGAAAGAGCTACTATATAAAGCCATGTCTCATCTACCTGCTGTCTTGCGAGAGTTCTTCCAGCTCCCTGCCCCCAGTCCACCCACTCCCCTCAGACCTCAGCTGGGGCTTGATCCTGACACAAACCCTGACAAAGGCTTCTGGAGCAGAGGGCAACCTTGGCCCACACTTTGAAAAACACTACCCTAGTGCAATAGCACTTGGTTTCTGTCCAGGCTCCCACAGAATGACTTAGATTATGTGACTTATATTTTTCCCTTTGTAAAATGAAGAGAAGATCCCTCCTGAGCCTTACTTTTTCAGGCCTGTCCAAGTCCTGAATATGTTAACGCATGTGAAAGTGAAGAGTAATGCATATAGAGAAGCATATGTGTGCTCCCTGAAATATAAATGGCTGATAATGTACCTTGTTCTATCTCCAAAGAGATTTACATTTATTCCAAAGAAATCTGCAAGGGTAGAATTTGTACAGCTAGAATAGGCTCAGAGGAGGAGGTCTGGGGTTTGTATGGGACTTTCTCTGCATCCTTTCATTCATGTCCATGTAATAATAATAGGAAGGAGAAGAAAAAGAAACTTACTAACCTAAGCAATTCACACAGATGATTTCCATTTAATTCTCATATTAGTCCTCTAAATTAGATACTATTAGTCTGCTCACTTTAAAGAGGAGGCAGATACAGATCAGAGGAGTTCAGTAATTTGCCCAAAGTCATTGACAGCTAGATGTGTCAGGGCAGTGATTTAGGGCCCAAGTCATCAGCCTCTAGAGCACACCTTCTTAAACACACTACCACTCTCCACTATGTCTGTATAAAAGTCACCTTGACCAGTGTCTTAGTCCGTTTGGGCTACAATAACAAAATACCTTAGACTGAGTAGCTTATAAACAACATAAAGTTAGTTCTCACTGTTCTGGGGGCTGGAAAGTACAAGATCAAGGTTCTGGCAGATTCAGTGTCTGATGAGGGCCCATTGTTTTTGGTTCCCTCTCATTGTGTCCTTCCATGGTGAAAGGGGCAAGGCAGCTCTCTGAAGTCTCTAAAGACACTAACTGCATTTAGAAGGAATGTGCCCTCATGATCTAATCACATTCCAAAGGCCCCACCTCCTAATATCATCTCATTGGTGATTAGGTTTTTTTTTTTTTTTTTTTTTTTTTTTGAGACGGAGTCTTGCTCTGTCGCCCAGGCTGGAGTGCAGTGGCGCGATCTCCGCTCACTGCAAGCTCCGACCCCCCGGGTTCACGCCATTCTCCTGCTTCAGCCTCCCGAGTAGCTGGGACTACAGGCGCCCACCACCTCGCCCGGCTAGTTTTTTTGTATTTTTTAGTAGAGACGGGGTTTCACCGTGTTAGCCAGGATGGTCTCGATCTCCTGGCCTTGTGATCCGCCCGCCTCGGCCTCCCAAAGTGCTGGGATTACAGGCTTGAGCCACCGCGCCCAGCCAGTGATTAGGTTTTCAACATGAATTTTGGGGGGACACCAATATTTAGACCATAGCAACCAGAAGAGGGAAGAGAAAGCTTCCTGAAAACAATTCTATATGCTTCCTTCTGGTGCAGTATTTGCTCAGAATTCCTAACTGTGGAGCTGCATGCCCTGTGTAATCCTCTACCTGAAGTCCTTGTATAGGCATGATGTAGGCTCTGGATGATACAAACACACTTGGAAGGACTTTCTTTGTTATTCAGTGGTTGCCATTTCTGAAGTCATCCCACAACCTGACCATTCATTATTTGGGAGTTATCAGCAGCAAACAGAACAGAATTCTCCACATAAGAAGAGAAGCAGAAGCACAGGAAAGAAACAATCACTGAGTATTTCCTCTCACCCTACCAGGAGAACATGACAAGCCTGGGGACTCAGTATTTCTAAAGATTAACTCTACAAAAGTGGAGAGTGAGGGCAAGGCTGCAAAGGGGATCTGCCCCCATGATACCTCTAAGCACACCATCTATTTGATTGAGTGCAATTGAAAGTAAATCTGCTTTAGTGAGTTTTGAGGTGATACAAGAAATGAGTCAACATAAATAATGGACCAGGTCTTTAATCTATAAGGTCATAGATCATCAGAGAGTTGGTCCAGTTGCAGTTGCTAGAGGCTTTGTCCAGGAGCTGCTGGGAGTAGCCATCTCTGTCACAGATACATTTTTTTTATTTTGTTTTTTACAGTTTCTGCCCCAGGGAAAGGGAGCTGGCTAAAGCAGAGGTCCCCACCCACTAGCCTGTCCTACTCCTACCTCCCCTACTTCTCCCCAATTCCTTCCTCTGTCCCAATCCCTCAGATCCAGGGAACTCAGAGTCCCTTTTCTTACCATACATTTTAACTTTCCTTTCCCCCTTCCCCTCACTACCCTGATCAGTCCCTTCTCTCTGCTCCCTGCAGCAGAGTGGCCTTCAGAGCAGCAGTCAGGGTATGGCTGTTGACCTGCTGCTGACCTACTGCCTTCCAGGTCAACCATCCTCAACATCTGGGTGCCCCAGAGGCACCCAGAACACTCTGGTAACCTGCTGTAATATGGAAGTAACTTCCAGTAAAGACGGCCTTTTGTTGATCTAACTCAGGGATCAGCAAACTATGGCCCAGTAAACTTTTATTGAAACACAGTCACGTCCATTCATTTACATAGTGTCTATGGCTGCTTTTCTGCTACAAGTCAGAGTTGAGTAGCTGTGATAGAAACCTCATGGTCTGCAAAAAGCATAAAATATTTACTCTCCAGCTATTTACAGAAAAAGTTTTTTGACTGTGACCCAGACCAGGCTGCCATGGTTCTGGTATGCAGAAGTGGTTCTTGGATGTTTTCTTCAGAAGTTTCTTGAGCCTTTGAAAGACATTTGTGAGGGCCATACAACAGAGAGGTCCGTAACAAAAGGAGACATGATTCCTTTCTTGCACCCACAGAGCAGATCAGTCACCCCCATAGTGACGAGGGTGTTCCTGCTCCAGGAGAGAGAGCAAGCGGTGGAGCTCTTCTCTGCTGGTTGAAGCAGGGCAATAATTCCCTAGACAAAAGCCCTTTCGTTTTCTCACCACTCCGCTCAGCGAGAGCTTCTTGGTGTTACAGAAACAGAAACAAAAATGTAATGGAAGTTGATCAGGAATCCATTAATACAAATCTCTGTAGCTTTTCTCTAAAGGGGAACATATTGACTGGTAAAATGCAAGGTTCCTGCAGCCCTTTGCTGATCACGCCCAGGATAGAGTTCATGGCTTCCACTCACTCTGCATCCTTTTCATCTAACAATAAAACCATTCGGGTCATGAGTAGTCAACCCCTCCACCCACAAATAATTGGCTATGTAATGTTAGGATCATTTTAATTTGTGGATTAATTAATTAATTTGAGGATTATTCATTAATAATAATATTAATAATAACATAATAATGACTATGACTAGTCTGTCATATATTGAGATATAATATATTACTTACACTTCCAGGAATTATGTGCTTTACTTCATGTATGGCAACTTGACAGACTCAAAATAGTGCCAGATTCTGCCCATTTCTTCTTTACTTCAGCCCCGTGCCCCCCCACCCCCCCACTACCACCACCACCGTGACTATCCCCATGGTTGGTTGGATGCTGCCTCATATCTGGCAACAGAACACAGATTAACTGGGGCTCCTATTGGTCTCGCTCTGGAAACATCTCTGAGGCGCTGTAGTACTCAGATGTCTCAAGGGTCCCCTCCCAGTGCTGTGTGGAGGCCAGATCATAACTTAAAACATGTTCTTCATCATCATTGCTCTGGAAGTTGCCTCTGAACTACTACAGCACTCTGCATATTCATTTTAATATCGTGATGGTCTCTGAGCCATCCTGGGTCTCCAGTCTCTTTCTCATCCTTGACCTAGATGAAAACTGTTGGTCTTGGAGTCCCTGGCTTACTGCTCCTTTCTGATGACATACTATTTTTAGACCATGTCTGCTACTATTGCTGATGCTCCTCAGGTAATCCCAGGATGCCATTCATTTATTCAATTATTCAAAGACATGTTGAGCAGCTCCTATGTGGGCAGAGTGATTAAGAAATAGTCTTGACTTTAGAGGAGGCTTCACGCTAGGTAGGAGAGAAACAAAAATAACACATAACATAGTCATAGAGCCCAGGGTGCTGTGGGAACTTGGATTTGGAAGTGATGGTTTAGGAAAGCTTCCTGGAGAAGTAACATCAAGATGAATTTTAAAAGACAAGTAGGAGCCAGGAAAAAGGATCTAGGACAGGGAAGGAGTTGTAGGCAGAGGAGCAACATATATACTGGCCTAGAGGCTTAAGAGAGAGTTATGGGGTTGGAAAAAAGTATGTCTCTGTCTTCCTTGACTTGTGGCACATGCAGATGTACCTATGGTGCCCAAGACTTCAGGCCCTCCCAGAAGCCTAGTAGCACAGGTGGTAGCTGCCCTTCCATGAGATCTCGGACTCTGCCTGGGAAGGTACATTTCTGGTGTTGCTTCACTGTGGAATCATTCTTTTCTCTTCCTAATGCTCCTGACATGGGCTGTGGGTCCTCCTAACCCTGGCCTGACTTGACCTTCTATTAGCTGAGAGATATTTGTCTATATCATGCTAATGTTTAAGGTTATGTCCTTAAGGTAAAAAAAAAACAAGTCTCAAAATTCCTATCTGTCACCTTTCTAGATGCTCTGTGGCCTCTTGGCAAATTAGACCACCATCTCACTGTACGGAACGGCAATGATCCAGTTCCTACAGCACTATGTCTGGATCCTCGGTAATGTTCACTAGATTCGACTGGGCCCTACACTATTCTTACACAATTACGATTAACAACTGGTTGAAAATTGTGACTTTCACTTGTCCCCACATTGATTGAACTAAGAGAGGCACGAAGAAGATTGAGAGTCCTGCCCCAATTCTCAGAAAGAGAAAACATCTAAAACAGTTAATCTGGGGTTTGTGTTTGGCTTTATGACTTTCGGGAGGTTTGTTCAACTGATGCCAGCAACATCTGGAACTGAAAGCATGACTGGTCATATTGCAAAAAAAAAAAAAAGAGGCTTACTTGGCTGGATTTCCCTGCAGGAAGAACTCCAGGAGGGAGAGCAGCAGAGAGGGTGCAAGGCCACCAGAGGCAGCGAGTGGGCAGAAGGCATGTGGTTTGTGCCTAAGGAGAGAGTAGCCATTTGATCTGGTTAAGGCAGGACCCAGGAGGTCGAGAACCACCACCCAAAAGCAGGTGCTTTACAAGGTTCTGGGCTTTAACCCAGCCAGTCCCTCTCCTCCTACAGCCTCCTCACCTTTCACTTCTAGGCTTTAGGATTCTCCCCAAATATCCCTCAGCAGTAGTCTACCCACATTCTAAGCCAGGCTGCTGACCCTAAACTGACTCCCCCAGTCTTCTCTGATCAAAATATTTCTGATTACCATTACATTTCTTTTTTAAAGCCCCAGTGGGCAGAGAAAAAAATGCAAGGAAGGGTTACGTTAAAGTTTTAAGACAATAGGGTAAGGGTGACTTTTCCTGTCATAAAAATTCTTTTACAGTTATTATGGTCATATTTTGTTAATAAAAGTAATGTTTTTATTTTGTTCTCTTTCTTTCCAGATTTTTAAGTCCACTATGTTGCCAGTCTTTGATAGATTTAGTCAGTGTTATGTATTAATTGCTTAAAGCCCACCACTCCCAGAAGCAACTGTGCTTTTAAGAGGAATTTCTGGAGCCAACTGATGTACAAATAATGTATTTCTAATATCAGCTCAGTAGCATGGCTGAGTTTTTGTAAGGATTATGTGTAGAATCCCTGAACCTTAACAGCTGGTAAAAATCTTGCTATTCGTTTAGTAAAACCTTCCACCCACTGGTGGAATTCTCTCTGCAACACCTTGATCACTTCCAGTCAGGGAAACTCTTTCTGTGGGAAGCAGTCTACTAAGCCTTTGGATGGTTTTGAATGTTAAAAAGTTCTTTTCACTGAAAGAAAATCTGCTTTCCTGAAGATTCCTTTTACCAAACCATGTTAGGCTTTGTGGAGCAACTCTAAATCAGTCTAATCCTTATTATGGTCGTAGGTTGCCAGCTATTTGCCTTTACCAACAGTGCTGCTTGAATGTTCTTGTCCTTGCCTCCTAGTGCACAAAAGCAAGAGTATCCATAGCTAGATGTGGAATTGATAGACCACAGGATAAACAAATGTTCCTCTAATAAGAATAACCAAATTGTTTTTCAAAGTGCTTGTATCATTCTCCACTCCTACAGTGTGATTTTTATTTTCTCTTTCTTTGTAGTATTTTTGGATGAAGAGAAGTTTTTAATGTTTATCATTTCCAGTGTGTTTTGTCTTAAGACATTCTTTCTTATCCCAAGGTCAGAAAGACATTCTCCACTTTTCACTTTGCATTTTTAAAGTTTCATCTTTTATGTTTTATTTTATAATACATCTATATTTGATTTTATGTATGGAGAATTCTAGGGAACCAACTTAATATTTTTCTATGTAAATAATCAATTGTCCCAGCACCATTCGTTGAACAGTTCTTTCTTCCCCCAACAAATTTGTGGCATCGTCTATATCATTTATCAAAGTTCCATATATATGTAGGCTTTTTTCTGGGTTCTCTATTTTCATCTAGTAATCTATTTGTCTATATCCATAGCTTTATAAGTCTTAACAACTGGTAAGGCAAAGATTCCAATATACTCCCTCTTTATTGTCTCTTTCCTCTTAAGTGTACATTTTAGAATCAGCCTGTTGAGTTCCAAACCAGTTAGAAGTGTGATTGAAGCTGCATTAATCAATCAGTTTGGAGATACTTAACATATTTATGGCAATGAATCCTTCTATTTATAAACTAAACAATATCTCCATTTAAGTTTCCTTTCTTCTTATTTAATTTTTAAAATTTCTAACTACAACTCTTGTACATCTTTTGTTGTATTTATTCTTAAGTACCTTATTTTTTATTGGTCTTACAAATTATTTCCTTTCTAAAAATCCTTTTGTTTCTTGCTGGCACATAGATGTATACATTTACCTTTTATTTTGCTTTTTAAGTTGGTCACCTTGCTAAATTCTATTATTTCTAATTCTACTGTTTGGGATTTTCAGTGTAAACAAATCTATTATCTGAAATTATCAATTTTGGTTTCTTTTCTATTCTTATGCTTCTATTTGCTTTTTGTTGTCTTGTCATGCAGCTAGAATCCTTAGTACAATGTTGAATAGAAGCCATAATGGTGGACATCCTTGTCTTCTTTCTAATGCTTCTGGCTTCCCTCATTAACAATAATATTTGATGTAAATTTTTGCTAGATAGTCCTTATTAGGATAATAATATTTTCTTTTATTCATATAATTTACTAAGAATCATGGAATGGGTGTGGAATTCTAGAAAAATCTCTTTTTTAAAAAAAAGGTTTACTGAGATATAATTTACAAAAAATTAAATTCACATTTTAGATGTGCAGTTCAATAAATTTTCACAAATATATGTAGTTATATACCACCACTACAATCAACATATAGATCATTTCCTTCACCCCAAAAATGTCCTTATGCCTCTTTGCAGTCAATCCCCTTGTATTCTATTTTTTAATGAAAGATTTAGTTCATTAATATTTTATTGAGAATTTTTGTGTGTACATTCATTAGTGGTTTTGTCCTGTAGTTTTACTTTTTGTATTGTATTTCTCTGATTTTGGTATTGACATTATTCTGGCCACATAAAATACATTGGGGAATATTCTTTTTCCTTATATTTTATAGAAGAGCTTCTATAAAATGGGAATGATCTGCCCCTTGAAAATTTGGTAGAATTTCACCTGTACAACCATAGGCTATGTTGCTTTCTTTATGAGAAAAGTTTTAAATACTGCTTCAACTTATTGTATAAGGATAGAAAAACTCAGGCTTTCTATTTTTTCTAGAGTCAGTTTTAAAGTCCTAGGAATTTATCCATTTTATATATCTATTTTCAAATGTATTGGCATAAAGTTGTTCATAATAGCTTTTCTTTCTAATCACTGCTATATGTAATTATGTTTAATATTGTTTAATTATGCATTTTCTTTTTTATTCCTTATCAATATTGACAGACATTAAGCAATTTTATTAACCTTTTCAAAGATTTAAGTTCTGGCTTTCTTGATCCTCTTGGTTGTATCTTTGTTTTCTATTTCATTGATTTCTACTCTTATCTTCATTGTCTCTTTCCTTTCTTTGAGTGTATTCTCTTGTTCTGTTTCTAATTTCTTAAGCTCATTACATTTAAGCCTTCTTCTTTTCCAAAATAAACATTTAAGATTATAAATTACTCTCCAAGTTCTGTTTTAGCTATGTGTCATGTTTTGATATGTATTATTTTCATTATTATGCTGATCTGAGTAATTAAATATGCAACACAATTTGTTCTTTGGCCCACAATTTGTTTAGAAGAGTGTTTTAAAATTTTCAAATGTATGAGGATTTTTCATCATTTTGTTATTGACTTTCACCAAATTGCACTCTTGTCAGAGAATGTGGTCTTTACGTACCAAGTTTTAAATTTGTTGCAGCTTGCTTAACACGATTATGATCAACTTTTGTGAATGTTGAGAAAAAGGTAATTCTCCAGTTTGAGGGAGCAGAGTTCTATGTGTGATCTATATATTAGTTCAAGTTTATTTACTCAAATCATCTACATTACTATGTTCTTTTGGCATGTGTAACCTATAATGTTTCAAAGAGATGTGTTAAAACCTAATTTGATGAAAAACTTGTCAATTCCGTCTTTAAATTGTATCAGTGTTTGTTGTATATATTGTTTTATATGCTTCCTTTGTTTTAGCATCAGTCTAAGCTCAATATTTTGAGATAAGTGCAGCTATTGTCATTTGTCCTCAAGGCAACCCCACCCTACCTGGCTGCCAAAGTACCATAGTTCATTTTCTCTCTGTCTCTCTCTTTCTCTCTCTCTGTCAATGAATGGAGAGGGCCATAGAAGATTCTTTCCTGACAGATCAGCAATATCTCTAAATATGTATTCTATTCAGGACCTAGTTATTCTGAGATAAAAGGATATCTTGAAATACTAGCAGTCATAATTCCAGAAGTAAAAATAACTTAAACAGCTTCTTAACTATTTCAACCCTGTTTTTTAGAGCATTTTCTTAAAGAAAAATTGAGATTAAAAAAATGGGTGATCTGTTATGTTTGCTTGTAACAATGCAGACTGAATATGTTGCCAATTTGGGTTACTTGGGCATTTGTGTGGCCCATAGTACTGTGCACTAATTATCCCCCAGTTGAGCTCCTCTGAAATTACCAAAACAGCTCTGGGTCAGCTCTTCTCTTTCCTACATCACCCCAGGCTCCTTTCTCTCATATCGAAGTCTCACCATCTGCTTTACAAGTAACAATTTTCCCTTCATTCTTTTCCCAATCTTCTTTCCTGTCTCATGGGAGGATGTATTCTTCCTCTTTTCCAATGCAAACATCCATTCTTGTTTTCTCCAGCCTATGCCTTCTTAGTTATTCCCTTTTTAATCTCTCTCTCTCTCCCCCCCGCCGCCCCCCGACAGAGTTTCACTTTTTTGCCCAGGCTGTGGTACAGTGGCATGATCTTGGCTCTCTGCAACCTCTGCCTCCTAGGTTCAAGCAATTCCTGTACCTCAGTCTCCAGAGTAGCCTAGATTACAGATGTGTGCGACCACATCCAGCTAATTTTTGTATTTTTAGTAGAGATGGGGTTTTGCCATGTTGGCCAGGCTGGTCTCTAACTCCAGGCCTCGAGTGATCCACCCGCCTCAGCCTCCCAAAGTGCTGGGATTACAGGCATGAGCCACCACTTCTCTCTTTCTAATATTTTCTTCTCCTCAGTTTATAAACATTCTCATGTATGTTAATTTTATAACTATCCAAATTTGACCTCCCCTTTCTCCTTCACATAGAGGGCTAGTACTGGATTTTCATTTGTATTAGACTCTGGGTGCTTTGACATTCCTTCCTGGTTTCCTTAAACTTGCCCACCTTCAACTTACACACCTCAGGAAGCGGCCCATTCATTAATATGTCTTTACTTTGAACATCTAAGTAAAAATCTGCCTTCTGCTAAGATGTTGATATAATTTGAATATTTGTCCCTCCAAGTCTTATGTTGAAATTTGATCCCCAATATTGAAAGTGGGACCTGGTGAGATGTTTTTGGGTCATTCATCCCTCATGAATGGCTTGGTGCCCTCCTGTGGTAATGAGTGAGTTCTTGCTCTATTCATTTCCTTGATATTTGGTTGTCAAAAAGAGTCTACCCCTTCTCTCTCTTGCTCCCTCTCTTACCATGAGACATACCAGCTCCCCTTCCCCTTCTTCCATGAGTGGAAGCTTCCTACGGCCCTCACCAGAAGCAGATACTGGTACCATGCTTCTTGTACAGTCTCCAGAAATGTCAGCCAAATAAGCCTCTTTTCTTTCAAAATTACCCAGCCTCAATTATTCTTTTATAGCAATGTGAAATGGATTGAGACAGACTCTATCTGACACAATAGTCAGGGACATTTGATGAGTTACTTAACTACTCTGACCTCTGACTTAACCTGTACAATGTGCATGTGTATAATCTTATACGATTCTTGTGAGGTTTAAGTGAAAACAGACAAGTAAAACCAGCTCAGTAAATTTTAGTGATGATGATTATGTCTTAAAATCTACATTTTACCTCCCCTACTGAACCTACTCTTTCAGAGGTCACTATTCACCAAATCCATTAGCTTGCGTACTTACAGAAGCAATTTAGGAAGATCTTGAAAACATATAGTAAAGAAAAAATGAAGAACTAAACTCAGGAAATTAGAACGATTAGTGTTAAGTACTTCAGAGTTAACCCCATGAGTCCAGTTGCACCCAGGTAGCATAGGCAACCCAGGTGGATCGGCACTGCAGCATTTTCTGACTATGCAGAAAAAACAGGCTCATCCCTGTGACCTCATATGGGCCACCTGGAGTTGATTTTTGTTTTGTTTTGTTTTATCTTAAAAAGATAGTTTTATTGAGGTACAACTGACATATAATAAACTGTACATATATATTGTATAATTGTATAAGTTAAAAAATTTCTTAAGTGTGGTAAAATGCACCTAACATAAAATTTACCATCTTAACAATTTTAAATGTGTAGTTCAATAGTGTTAAGTATATTTACATTGCTGTGCAACCAATCTCCAGAACAATTTCATCTTACAAAACTAAAACTCTATATCCACCATACAGCAGCTCCTCATTTCCACCTCCCCCACACTCTGGCAACCTCCATTCTACTCTCTGTTTCTATGAATTTGACTACTCTATATAACCCATATAAGTGGAATTATGCAGTATTTTTTTTGTGTGTGTGATTGGCTCATTTCACTTAGTGTAATGTCTTCAAGGATCATCTGTGTCATAGCATATGCCAGAATTTTTTTCCTTATGAAAGTTGAGGCCGGGCGCAGTGGCTCAAGCCTGTAATCCCAGCACTTTGGGAGGCCGAGACGGGTGGATCACGAGGTCAGGAGATCGAGACCATCCTGGCTAACACGGCGAAACCCCGTCTCTACTAAAAACACAAAAAATTAGCCAGGCGAGGTGGCGGCGCCTGTGGTCCCAGCTACTCAGGAGGCTGAGGCAGGAGAATGGCGGGAACCCGGGAGGCGGAGCTTGCAGTGAGCTGAGATCTGGCCACTGCACTCCAGCCTGGGTGACAGAGCGAGACTCCGTCTCAAAAAAAAAAAAAAGAAAGTTGAAAAATATCCCATCGTGTGTACACACCACATTTTGTTTATTCATTTATCTTGATGGACACTTGGGTACTTGAGTGTTTCTACTTTCTTTCTTTCTTTCTTTCTTTTTGAGACAGGATCTCACTCTGTTGCCCAGGTTGGAGTGCAGTGGTGCAAACATGGCTCACTACAGCCTTGACCTCCTAGGCTCAAGCAATCCTCCCACCTCAGCCTCCTGAGCATCTGGGACTACAGACCTGTGCCATCACACCTGGCTAATTTTGGGTAGAGACAGTGTTTCTCCATGTTGCCCAGGCTGGTCTCAAACTCCTGAGCTCAGGCGATCCAACCGCCTCAGCTTCCCAAAGTGGTGGGATTACAGGCATGAGCCACCGCACCCAGCCTTATTGCTACTTCTGAAGAGGTTTGAGTAAGGACATATTTGCTCTAGACCTTAGTCCAGCCTGACCTTTGTCAATAAGACATAGCACATATCATCCAGTGGACCCTTTATATGAATTGACCAAAATATTGTGGTCATCCCCTGTTTCCTACTTACTGTGTCACTGCTTAGGCTTCTGCGTGTGCCAGTTTTCAAAATCTTGAATTCTCTTGTTGAATGAATCTCACTGTCTTCAACCTGATAGTGCTGGCTTCAGAAAACCTCTCTTAGATCATTCTTACCCTGACTCTTGTTCTTCCACACTGTTTTTGTTAGTCTGGCAACAGCTCAGCACTAGTGGATGCCTCTCTGATTAAGCCTTTCTGGGTCAAATTAATTCCCCTTTTCACTGAGACTTGGCAAGCCCTGTGATATAGTTAGAATAAGGAATGCTATTGCTTTCTAGCCAAAGTGATATATGTCTTAGTAGATTTCTTTTAATTAATAGTGACTGGGGATGTTTTTCTGTCTCTGGATGAATCTGCCCCAACCAGAGTAATTATTATTCACTTGAGAAAGCAAACTAAAATTTTATGTTGCTCATAAACGTTTGAAAAGAAGCCACTTCATATTCCAGGAGAGGAAATCACAGGCTTGCCATGTGGATGGTCTATCTGAGGGCTCTTGGCTTTGAAATAAACATCTATCTAGTTTAGCATCTGTGTGAGGAGCAGCATTTGATGCCACTAGGTGAGACTCTGCACGAGCTCATCCCTGCAGAACTCTGCCAGCTACTCCTTTCTGCATTCGTGGGCCTTACTAGTATCACACGATCGTTTCAAATAGGCCAAGTGGCTTTTGATTTCTAAGTCCCCTGCTTCTCTGTGGCTTATGCCATTCTACAAGAATCTAAATTCTATGATAATATAAGCTTATATAACACCAAACACGAGAGCACATTTTGTATTTCACTGGTCTAAGTTTAATTTGAGTACCCAGTAATTTTGAATTACATGACTAATCAACCAGCTGTCCTGCTGTGAACCTATCCCTTGCAGCCCTGAGTGTGGGTGGAGGACAAGGGTTTCCTCTTGGGTAGAGATGGTACACAGATGTCCTGGAGGAAGCCAGGATTTTTCATAAATAGAGGGAAACAAAAGGAAGAATTGTACACATCTCCTCAAGAGGGCTCAGCTGAACAGGAAGATCTGGAAATGCCTGAAGCTACCCTCACTAAGAGGCAGGAGAGCAAAGAGAATGAAATTTTACTGCAAGTTTTATGAAGGACTTGATTTATAAAAAGCTCGGAATTGATTTAATTGGGGGCAAGACCTCAACTCAAGAGGGATCTGACATACAAAGAATGTAGTGAGGCTGCTTTGCCCACCACTGCAGCTGGCTTGGATGTCACAGGCAAAATACTCACATTTCTAAGGACATAAAAGTTGCCTATACGTATACCATCTTAATGTAATTTCCAATATTTGTAGAGTGAACCATAGTCTTCCTCACTGCTTAATCATTTGATTTTCTTTCTCTGACCTCAGAAGAGAGTCATTTTCTTTTTCCTCTCACAAAGGATCTATTGATAAACTGGTTCCAGCTCATCTGTTCCATTCTTGGGTATGTGTGTCTTAATCCCTCAGTCTCTGATTTGACAAGAACATTAGGACGCCAAAGGAAAAACAAATAAAAAAAAAATTCTACCTAGAAGACATGCTGAATAGTAAAAGAGAATGAGGTAGAATGTTCCCCCTTCATGACCCAAGAACTGATGAAATTTAAATATTATCATAAACTCATTACCTCTAAAATACCTATGCATAATAGATACTTGGAGAAGGTCACAGGCCTGGTTTTGTAAAGCAGTAGTGAGAATACATTTAGGGTCATAGTCCAAGGCATAGTTCTGGTTGAAAGAGTTCTTGAAATACAGATTTAAGTCTATGCCCAAGAGGCCTGATTTTTTTCAGCTCGAAAGTTCTAAGGCCATTATCTTGACCCATTAGCATATCTTTATGTAGGCTACTTGGTTAAAATATGAAATTAAATGATCAGAATGTATTTTTCCGGTAGCACCACCCAAAGCTTGTATTAACTGATGAGCTCTGATTTTTATCATTTCATTTAGTTAACTCACAAGTTTGAACCCACCTCTATGGAACAAAGGCCATAATCTATCACACTTTTTAAAAATTGACAATCTTCTACTGTAGATTATTAACTTTTCTGGTATTTCAGCGAAGCTCCATGCACATTTATTCTAAGACATTATAGGTCTTGGTGTATCAGTCTGATATTTTACAAGAGGAGCAGAATCTGCTAAGAATACAGGCATATGTCATTTTATTGCACTTCACTTTATTGTGCCTGAAGATATTACGGTTTGTTGGATTTTTTTTAAAGACAGAGTCCCACTCTGTTGCCTAGGCTGGAATGCAGTGGCACAATATCAGCTCACTGCAACCTCCTCTTCCTAGGTTCAAGTGATTCTCCTGCCTCAGCCTTTTCAGTAGCTGAGATTACTGGTGCACCGCCACACCCAACTAATTTTTGTGTTTTTAGTAGAGATGGGGTTTCTGTATGTTGACCAGGCTGGTATCGAACTCCTGACCTCTAGTGATCCACCCACCTTGGCCTCCCAAAGTGCTGAGACTACAGGCATGAGTCACCGCACCCGCTGGGTCTTTTATTTTTATTTTTTAAACAAATTGAAAGTTTGTAGCAACCTTGTGTTGAGCAAGTCTATTGGTATCATTTTTTCAACAGGTTGTGCTCAGTTTGTGTCTCTGTGTCACATTTTGGTAATTCTTTCAATATTTAAAGCTTTTTTCGTTATTATTATATCTGTTATGGTGACCTGTGATCAGTGATCTTTGATGTTGCTTTGTCATTGTTTGGGGTGCCACGAACTGCACCCGTATAAGAAGGCAAGCTTAATGGATAAATGTTGTGTGTGTTCTGACTGCTCCACTGACCAGCTGCTCCCCCATCTCTCTCCCTCTTTTCAGGCCTCCCTAATCCCTGAGACACAGCAATATTGAAATTAGGCCAGTTAATAACTCGACAATGGCCTCTAAGTGCTCAAGTGAAAGGAAGAGTCCTACATCTCTTATTTTAAATCAAAAGCTAGAAATGATTAAGTTTAGGGAGAAAAGCATGTCAAAAGCTGAGATGGGCCAAAAGCTAGACTTCTTACCCAAAGGCAAACAGTTAACCAAGGTGTAAATGCCCATGAGTTCTTGAAGGAAATTAAATGTGCTACTCCAGGAAACACACAAATGATAAGAAAGTGAAACAGCCTTACTGCTGATATTGAAAACGTTTTGGTGGTCTGGATAGAAGATCAAACCAACGTCAACATTCACTAAGCCAAAGCTTAATCCAGAGAAAGACCCTAACTCTCTTCAATACTGTGAAGCCTGAGAGAAGAGAAAGCTGCAGAAGAAAAATCTGAAGCCAGTAGAGGTTGGTTCATGAGGTTTAAGGAAAGAAGCCACCTCCACAACATAAAAGTTACAGGTAAAGCACTAAGTGCTGATGTAGAAACTGCAGTGAGTAATCCAGGAGATCTAGTTAGGATAAATAATGAAGGTGGCTACACTAAACAATAGATTTTCAGTGTAAACAATACAGCCTTCTATTGGAAGAGGATGCCATTTAGGATTTTCATAGCTAGAGAGAAGTCAATGCCTTAAAGCTTCAAAGGACAGACTGACTCTCTTATTAGGGGCTAATGCAGCTGGTGCTTTAAGTTGAAGCCAATGCTCATTTACCATTCTGAAAATCCTATGGCCCTTGAGAATTATGCTAAATCTACCCGCTGGCTATATAAATGGAAGAACAAAGCCTGGAGGACAGTGCATCTGTTTATAGCATGGTTTACTGAATATTTTAAGCCCACTGTTGAGACCTGCTGCTCAGACAAAAAAGATTCTTTTAAAAATATTACTGCTTACTGGCAATGCACCTGTTACCCAGGATCTCTGATGGAGATGTACCAGGGGATGAATGTTGTTTTCATGCTGGCTAACACAACATCCATTCTGCAGTCCATGGATCAAGGAGTAATTTTGACTTTCAAGTCTTACTATTTATGAAATGCATTTTATAAGGCTATAGCTTCCATAGAGAGTGATTCCTCTGATGAAACTCAGCAAAGTCCATTGAAAACCTTCTGGAAAGAATTCACCATTCTAGATGCCAAAAAGAACGTTTGTGATTCATGAGAAGAGGTCAAAATGCCAATGTTAACAGGAGTTTGGATGTGGATTCCAATCCTCATGGATGACTTTGAGGGGTTCAAGATGTCAGTGGAGAAATTAACTGCAGATGTGATAGAAATAGCAAGAGAACTTGAATTAGAAATGGAGCCTGAAGATGTGACTGAATTGCTGCAATCTCATGACAAAACTTTAATGCATAAGGAGCTGCTTCTTATGGATGAGCAAAGAAAGTAGTTTTTGAGTGGAATCAACGGGTGAAGATGCTGTGAATGTGGTTGAAATGACAAGGATTTAGAATATTACACAAATTTAGTTGGTAAAGCAGTAGCAGGGTTTGAGAGGATGGACTCTAATTGTAAAAGAAGTTCTACCATGGGCAAAATGCTATCAAACAGCATTGCATGCTACAGAGAAATCTTTCATGAAAGAAAGTCAACTGTTGGGGCAAACTTTATTATGGTCTTTTTTTTTTAATTACCTCAGTCACTCCAACTTTCAGCAACCACCACCCTGATCAGTGAGCAGCCATGAACATCAACGCAAGACCTTCCACCAGCAAAAAGGTTACAAGATTACAACTAGCTGAAGGCTCTGATGATTGTTAGCATTTTTTTTGCAATAAAATATTTTAAAAATTACATTGTACCTTGGTTTTCTCAACATAAGGCTATTGTACACTTAATAGAATACAGTATAGTACAACATAACTTTTATATACACTGGGAAGCAAAAAAATTGACTGCTTGTGTTTTTGCAATATACATTTTATTGCTGTAGTCTGGAACGGAACCTGCAATATCTCTAAGTTATGCCTGGAATATAAGACTTTACAATCCACTATCTACTATTGCCTTGAACACTCCAAAAATTCTAATCTCCACATGGCAGCCAGAGTTCATTTTTCTGATACTCAAGTCTGATGGTGTCATTCTTCTTCTTAAGACCATTCAATGTTTTCTACTGTCCTTGGGATAAAACCCAAACTCCCTAATGGAATGCTTTCAAGGTTTAGGCATTCCTTCCATCCAGATGAATTAGGCTAACAGCAGATACTGTATTAATGGCTCCTCCTAGATAACGAACCAACAGCAAGATCCCCAAATGTCCATGTTAGGAGAGAAAGAGGAGTGGAGTTCAGTCAGGGCATAATCCAAATAGCATGTCTATTACACCAAACAGTGAGAGCCTGGTTAATAACCAGGCCTCAGGCTCGCATTATGTAGCCCCTCCTGTCTCTACTGTCCTTCAGTCGAACTAGGTATTTCCTGGGTCTTCTCTGCTAAGGCTGTAACCTCACAAGTAGATTTTATCTCTGACTGGCTTATTTCCTTCTAAGATCCGGCCATGCCAGTAGGGATCTAATTAGGATTAACTCAAACATAAGAAAGTCAGACTTAGTAATTGCAAATATTCTTCTGACTAGGTTTCAACCCATACAAAATTATTTCTTGTTGCATACACCAAAACATCTTCATTTTCTGAACCTAAATGTGGTCAAAATGACTTTTACAGCATTTTTCCTGTTTTGCTTAGGCTAGAGTGAGTTGTGTTTCTGTCAATTACAACCACAGTCCAGACAAACTGTAGTTATTCAAAGCAGCTGTAGGATGACCTCCACATAGGTTGTCTGCCATAGAGAGTTAATAGATAATGAGTTCTCTTTTACACTGGCCTCTGCAGACAATTGAACCATTTATCTAACTTTTGCAGAAAATAAGAACTATTTTAAAATTAAGATCATTGTTTTGAGCAGTTGGTCTCCAAGTGTTAATTGTTATCCTATAAATAGCATGTCATTTACATGATAACAAAGAGAAGTGCAATTTAATCAATCACCTAAGCACACAATTTGCTATTTTATCCTGATGGCTTCACTGTAAAGCTAGATTGTTCCCAACTAGTCCTCTCATTAGAGTGCTTTTGGGTTTATTCTGCATACCTCTGGGCCAGCTCTGTATGAGCAGATAACTATTCCTTTCCATGGAAGTCTTATTATTATTTTCCTGAAAAATTACATTTGTGGGAGGTGGCTCATACTGTAATCCCAGCACTTTGGGAGACCCCAGGCAGGTGGGCCCTGCCCACAGAGGCTGGGAGTTGAACCAGCCTGACCAACATGAAAACCCTGTCTCTACAAAATACAATGTCCAGCTGGGGTGTGGTGAGCATGCTTGTAATCCCAGCACTGGGAAGAGCTGAGGCAGGAGAATGCTTGAACCCTGGGCGAGGTTTCCCAGTAGGCTGGGAATAGATGTGTGCACTCCAGCCTGGAAGCAACAGAGTGAAGCGCCAAAAAAAAAAAAAAAAAAAAAATTGACCTTCTAAGGCAGTGGTTTCCAAATTTTAGCCTGCATCAGAATCACCTGGAGGGCTTAGTAGACCACATAATTCTGGGCTCTACACCTGATATTCAGATTCAGTAGGTCTGGAGTGGGAGCCAGATAATTTTCATTGCTTACATGTTTCAGGTGATGGGATGCTGCTTGTCTGCTATCACAGACTACACATGCTAAAATAGACCCTCACTGGACACAATTTGTCTTCTCTTTGGCTCTTCATAAAAGCTTTATTGGGAGAGCTAATCTACCTGGAGGACACAGTCAGCTATTCAGCATATCCACTTTTCTAGACTAGGGGTTCCAAACTCAAATGCATGCAGAGGCCAGGGAGATAACCCAAAGGAGGACAGGGCAGTGGGTGGGAAGATAGAAAAGGAATGTGCACATTTATATGCACATGCTGTGGAAATGGTGAGTACTATGGAAAACTGGAGAGTGCAGGTCCCACCTAAAGGAATGTCATTCTATAGTGTGGTGGTTTAGATCACTGACCCCTGAGGAGGTTTCACTGCTTACTAGTAATGTGCAATGTGACCATGTGACAAGTTTAGGTAGGTTTTCTAACCTCTCCATGCCTCAGTTTCTTCACCTACCTTATAGGATTGTTAGGAGGATTAACATAACTAAATAATTGAGAAGACAAGGTATTAATACTACATTATAATAATAGCTAAGGCTTTTGTAATACAGACTACTATATTTACATGGCACTAGTTGAAGCGCAGTATACTTGTTAATTTATTTAATCTTTACAACAACCTATGAGATAAGCACAATTATGAGTCACATTTTACTTATGAGTAAACGGAGGAACAGAACAGTTAACAAGTTCCCACAGCTAGTAAGGGGTGGAGTTGGAGGGCAGTTAGGCAGGGCAGCCCCAGGGTCCTGCTTTCACTGTCACACACTGGCACAGAAGCATCGCTGTTGCTCTGTAAAGGAGCAGCAGAGGCCAGACGCAGTGGCTCACGCCTGTAATCCCAGCACTTTGGGAGGCCGAGGCGGGCAGATCACAAGGTCAGGAGATCGAGACCATCCTGGCTAACACAGTGAAACCCCATCTCTACTAAAAATACAAAAAAAATTAACCGGGCGTAGTGACAGGCACCTGTAGTTCCAGTTACTCGGGAGACTGAGGCAGGAGAATGGCGTGAACCCAGGAGGCAGAGCCTGCAGTGAGCCAAGACCATGCCACTGCACTCAAGCCTGGGCGACAGACCGAGACTCCGTCTCAACAAAAAACAGAAAACAAACAAAGGAGCAGCAGCCACTGAATCTTGGCCAGTTGGTGCTGCCATGTGGTATATGAGTTCAGTTTTAAGTGCTTATTTCTTTGTTTTCTTTTAAGAGACGCTAGAAATCTCAATTTGTGTGTGTGAAATCTCCTGTTGTTTTAGTGTGGCTTAATTTTTCAAATCACTTGTGGGGAGAGGGCTCAAAAAGAATACATCTTTGGGCCACTTTAGGTCTGCAGGCCACAAGCTTGCAAGCTCTGCCTCCACCCTGGAGGTGTGGAGGGTCACGTAGCGGCCAGTTATTCAGCTGGACGTGGCTAGGGTGGAGCAGTCCTTCTGTAATGCTGGGTGTTGTACCTTCCTAGCAAGTCAGTTCATTTCATAACACTTTGTAATACGTTCGACCTTCAGCAGCCTCCACTTGGAGCCCGTGGCCTTGCAGCCCTTCTCTTTCTTTCCCGTCATGTTTTCTCAGACCCAAGCCATAGAAATGTCTCACTTGTCTACGTTATACCTAATTCTTCTCTACCGAAACACTGATTCCTCCCTCCTGAGGATAGATAACGATTACAGTTTCTAAAATAACAGCAGAACAATGTCAATAGACAATATTGCCATTAAACTAATCATTGGTCACTTCTTAAAAATTCCTTGATTCGGATCTTTTTTAATGTAAAATAAGCACCCCCCTAAATTTCCAGTACTTGAGACATAAAATTTTGTATAACATGATTACTTAAAGCAAGGAATACCTGAAGAGCAAGACCACAAAACCAGATGAATCCTTCTTCCAGCACAAGAAGTAACCATAGCTTGAATTATAGCCCACATAACTGGCCTGTCCAATCGGAAATACTAAGGTTAGATATGTGTCATGATGACATATCATTAGTTTCCTAAAATAAATAGAGGTTATTTGTTCCAGCTGGATCTTATTAGTGGCTTTTCTATTTTGTGCTTGGTCAGCCCCCAGGCCAACCTCCCAGGCTGAGCTTTAGATAAGGCCAAGAAAGGCTTTCCCATGCACCAACCCTGCTGGGACAATTGATCGTGACCACAGAGCACTAGTCAGCCTGGTGGTGAGAGTGAAGCAGTCCTCTCACAGAGTGATGTGAACAAGCTATAGCCCCTGACCCGGAATCAGATTCTGAACCTAGTTTCTCAATACATGCTCAATTAAACATCTTTTTTAAAAGTTTATATGATTAGAAATGTGCATTTTTATTCACAAATTTGTCTTACTACTGCATGCAGAATTTTTGCCACATTGCAATTACTGCCAATTGCCAGCAGTTGCACTTCTGTCTTTGAAATATTTGCTTTTCTGAGTGTGGTATGTTTGAAGACATCAACTAAAATACTCCCTGTGGAAGAACACTTAGGACATTTATAACTTGCACTTTGGTTTAACTCCTCAGAGCCAAATTGAATCTCATGTGGAAGAGTTTAAAGGCATTTAATGTTGTGGAGGGGTTCATTGTAGCTGAGCGAGAAGATGGAAGAGAAGCAAGAAGACTAGAGAAAGGGAGAGGGAAGTTGCTGCTCTGAGCTTAGAAAGGCCTAGAAATATAGAAAAACTGGGTGAAAATTCTAGCTGCTGCTGGCTTTTATTTCACTTGTATGTGGCAATTACTTGGTTCTAGGTGCTTCACCATAGAAAATATAATTATAGGTCATTAACTTTTATAATTTACTATGATGTAGCCAAAGTTAATACAAAAGTTTGGCACAAACCCATCAAGTATTGAGTCCCTTTCTGGGTGAAGACACATAGAGAAGTTCAATTTAGAATGAAGACTCTAAAATTTCCCGAAGAAAACCTACCATCCTGCCGTGGGAACCGTAATCTAGGTCTCCTCCTCAGCTTTGCAAGGCCCACAACTCAACCGTTTTAGCTTACACGGAAATGACTGGGCTCAGGGGGACTGATTATATCAAACAACTCACAAGAAACTAGCTCCCAATATATATAGTCTCTGAGAAAATGTGAATATCCCTGTTGGCTGGTCAGCACCATCTCTCCTCTGTTTGAAAGTCTACATGGAAAGCCAAATTATTATCAGAAAGTTACTTCATGAGCATGGAATTTAGCTAGGAGCGAGCTGAGCTCTTAATGCATCTCTATTGCCCCAGGAGACTGAGTGCTGGAGACGCAACAACAGACAGTTTTTGTCTCCTCTTTCTCTAAATTCTGTGCTTTCTCTCGACTCTTTCAGTAACCGTTGCTACCTCAGATTGGTAAATGCCACTTATAGGGCACCAACTGTCTTCCACATTGCTATGCCTTTATTAGATTTCTAGGCTCTGCTTTACATGTTTAAATTGGGAGATAACTAGTCCCTAGGGAACTTCTAAAGTTATTATTCCATTATAAGGCATTTCTTTTCCTGGTTTGCCCTTGTGAAAAGGAAAACTGGTTTCCCACTGCTCAAGTTTTCATGCAGAGGGATTTCCATTAGGGTCATACTCCTACCTTTTCCTCTAAGGAAGAGAATGAACTCATGTCGTAGATGAATTTGAGAAATGGTCTTGAGTGTGGATGATTCTGCCTCTTTTAAGACCCCTCTTCAGATCTGCAGCATGGCAAAAAGATAACACTGTGATGCACTCTTCAGCTCTGTAGCAAAAGTCTTGTCCCTACAAAGCAAGGCCTCTGTCAGTGACCAGGTGCATAAATCTGTCTCATCCAGAGGGAGAAAGGGGTGTAATTATTAGAGCCATCTGTGGCCACCCTACTACAGCTTCCCATAGTGATATAAAGAATGTGCCAGTAAGCACACGACACCAGATGGATGGACTTTTGAGGGCTCCATTTACCCCTCAATTCCTGAAGCGCTGGAGGCCCTCGTTAGCACTCAAGCTGCAGACGGAACTCTACTGTTGTTTTCCTATCATTTAGTTTTTTTGTTGAACAATGACAGAACACATTGACTTGAGCAGGGATCAACTTATATTTGATGAATAATTATTTTATTATTATGTAACTTTTTCCTGTACCCATCTTGTCACCTTTATGACATCAAGACCCTAAGAAACACTAAAGTTATTTACAGAATCCTAAAGATGGTTAATTCCATCTTGATACTTTTGGTCGCCTCTTTTACTCTTTTCCTCATTCTAGTTGCTGACCAAATACATCTCCCTTGGGCCCTGATATGGTTTGGTTTTGCATCCCTGTCCAAATCTCACATTGAATTGTAATCCGCAATGTTGGAGGAGGGATCTAGTACGAGGTGATTGGATCATGGGGGGCAGATTTCCCCTTTCCTATTTTTGTGATAGTGAGTGAGTACACAAGAGATTTGGTTGTTTAAAAGTGGGTGGCACCATCCTCTTCTTCCCCCTGCTCCGTCCATGTAAGATGTGCCTTCTCCCCCTTTGCCTTTAGCCTCGATTGTAAGTTTCCTGAGGCCTCCCCAGTCATGCTTCCTGTACAGCCTGTGAAAATGTGAGCCAATTAAATCACTTCTCTTCATAAATTACCCAGTTTCCGGTATTTCTTTATACTAGTGTGGAAATGGACTAATACAGGAACTCTATTCTCTATTTATGTTCAGCTTCATTCTTCTCACTCCTTCTTTTTGGGCTTCCTGCCATTATGGCCTCCATTCCTATGGCAGGAATTCTTTCCATTACACTCTTTCACACTTTCTTCCATCATTTTAAACCTCTTCTTGACACTCCTCTAATAGTTCTCTGTCCTACTCCCAACTCCCTCAACAACCTTTAGGGAGGGGCTCATCCTCCCACCTCCAGGGCTCCCAGAGCTGTGAATCAGAACTGGCATTTTCCCACCTCCAGACAGGCCCTTCTAACCCAGTGTTCCTGCAGACCTGATTCAAAGTCCACCTAAAGCTCATGATATCTTGTCTTTCCATTCAGACCCTGCACCTTTAAACCAAGCAGACCACATCTTCACCATCAGATCTTTCTTCGAATGCCTTCATCCTCTATTATTTTGAATTCCTATATAGTTCTTTGTCTTTTCTAGATGAAGCTAATCTTGTAGAAAAAATGAAATTTACTATTCCCAGAAATGAGCAATTCTTAGATTTGGTAGTTTTGCCAAATTTACACACAAAGGACACAAACTATGATATAAACACATTGTACCTTTACTGAAGTATCTTATGCTCCTAATGAAGTAAAAAATGCCATATAAAATTTTAGCGTCTCAGCAAATGGTGCTGAAAAAACTGGATATCTACATACAAAATAATGAAGTTGAACCCTTACCTTACATCATATTCAAAAATTATATCCAAATACATCGAAGACCTTAATGTAAGAACTAAAATTACAAATCTCTTAGAGGAAAACATATGGAAAAACTTTTGTGACACTAGATTTGGCAATGATTTATGGGATGTAACATCAAAAGCACAGGCAACAATATAAAAAAAAAACAGATAAATTGAACTTCATCAAAATTAACAGCTTCTGTACACTAAAAGATACTACCAACAGAGTGAGAAGGGAACTCAGAGAATAGAAGAAAATATTTGCAAATCATATATCTGATAAGGGATAAATATCCAAAATATATAAAGAACTGCTCTACCACTACAACAACAAAAAACCCAATTAAAAAATGGACAAAGGACTTTGTATTGGTGGGGTTCTCCAGAGAAACAGAAACGGTAGGATATACATAGATGTATAGAAAGAGATTTATTATTATAAACTCATATAGTTGTGGAGGCTGAGAAATCCCATATTTTGCCATCTATAAGCTGGAGGCCCAGGAAAGCTAGTGATGTAGTTCCAGTCCACACCGGAAGGCCTGAGACCCAGGGGAGCCACTGATGTAGTCCCAGTAGAAATCCAAAGGCCCAGCAACCAGGAGCACCATTGTCTGAGGACAGAAGAAGACAGATGTCCTAGCTCAAGAAGAGAGAGCAAATTCACTCTTCCTTCACCTTTTTGTTCTATTAAGGCCCTCAAGACATTGGATGATGTTCACCCACATTGATGAGGGTGATCTTCTGTACTCAGTCTCCAAATTCAAATGCTAATCTCTCCTGGAAACACCCTCACAGACACACCCAGAAATGATGTGTTACCAGATATCTGGGCCATCCTTTAGCTCAGTCAGCATATAAAATTAACCATCACAGACTTGAATAGATATTTCTCTAAAGAAGATATACACATGAAAATATGCTCAACATCTCCAGTCACTTAGGAAATGCTAATCAAAACCACCATAAGCTACCACTTCACACTCATCAGGATGAATGGCTATTATGTAAAAAAGACAAAATAACAAGTGTTGGTGAGGATGTGAGAAATTGAAGCCCTTGTTCATTGCTGGGATGTATGGAATATAAAAATGGTGCAGCTATGTGGAAAATAGTATGGTGGTTTCTCAAAAAATTAAACATAGAATTACCATATAATCTGGCAATTCCACTTGTGGGTATATAACCAAAAGAATTGAAAGCAGAGACTTAAAAACAAAAACACCAATGTTTACAACACCATTATTCACAATAGCCAAAAGATGGAAGAAACCCAAGTGTTCACTGATGAATGAATGGATTAATAAAAGTGAGATACACATACAATTCAATATTATTCAGCCTTTAAAATGATGGAAATTCCGAAACATGCTACAACATGGATTAACCTTGAAGGCAACATGCCAAGTGAAATAAGCCAGACACAAAAGCACAAATACTGTATTACTCCACCTATGAGGTACTTAAAGTAGTAGAATTCAGAGACAGAAAGTATACTGGTGATTTCCAGGGGCTGATTGGAGGAGAGAATAAAGAGTTATTAATTAATGGGTACAAAGTTTCAGTTTTGCAAAGTAAAAGGAATTCTGGAGATGGACGGTGGTATGGTTTCACAGCAATGTGACAAACGCCACTGAACTGTGCATTTAAAAATGGTTCAAATGGTAACTTTTATGTTATGTGTATTTTATCACAATAAAAATAGTCTGCAGGGAATCAATTCGTTTCCATATATGGAAAACAATTTTATTGAGCAGTTACTGAAATAACTATGTGATGTCTATATTTCAGTGCCTCACTCTACAATCTGCCCTCATGGAGCTTATATTTCAGTAGTGAGAGGTAGACAATAAATAAGATAAATAAGTAAAATACACAACATATTAGATGATGATGAGTAATAAGGAGGAAAGGAAAACGGGAAAGTGCAATGGGGAATATTGTATGTGCATGTGTGTGCACATATATATGTTAAAATTTTAGATAAGGTGGCCAGAGAAGGCTTCACTGCAATTAAAAAAAAAAAAATAAGCAAAGCCTTGAAGGAGGTGAGGAAGCAAGTCCCTTGAATATCTGAGGAAGGGACATGTTCTAGAAAGGTAACAATAAGTGCAAAGGCCCTGAGACAGAAGCATGCCTGGTATATTTTTAAAAAGCTAATGTGGTTGAAGCAGAGTGAGTGAGTGAGTGAAAGATTAATAGGAAACAAGACCAGAGGGGTAAGGAGTTGGTGGGAAGCGGTGTGAAGATCATGTACAGTCAGTTAGGTCAATGTAAAAATTTTGGAGGAATTCTCCAGCCAAACAAGAAACAAATAGAATTTTATTCATCGTATGCAAAGAATCCGTGTGGCATATTTGAGAGTTGCAAGCTATTCAGCATAGCCGGATTCCAGTGCTGGTTGGGAGCAGAATCACTGGGGAAGCAGTAAAAGAGAAGGCTGGAAAGGAAGGCAGAAGCCAGGTAATGAAGGGGTTCTGTAAATCATACAAGGACTGTATACTTTCTTCTATGGGTCCCTGAGGTCAAGTAGCTTTTTTTTTTTTTTTTTTTTTTTTGGAGTCTTGCTCTGTTGCCCAGACTGGAGTACAGTGGCGCAATCTCAGCTCACTGCAACCTCCGCCTCCCAAGTTCAAGCAATTTTCCCAACTCAGCCTCCAGAGTAGCTGGGACTGCAGGCACCCTCCACCACATCCGGCTAATTTTTTGTATTTTTAGTAGAGATGGGATTTCACCGTGTTAGCCAGGATAGTCTCAATCTCCTGACTTCGTAATCCACCCGCCTCTGCCTCCCAAAGTGCCAGGATTACAGGTGTGAGCCACCGCACACGGCCCCCAAGTAGTATTTTTAAAAAAGTATTCTGATTGTTGTGGGGAGAATAGCATGGAGAGAGAAAAGTCTTCAGACAGAGAAGCTAATTAGGAGATTATCAGGAATGAAAATAAATCAGTAGAAGGGAATAAAGAGAAGGGATATATTTGAGAAACGTTTGGAAAATGTTGACCAGACTCAGTTGAATTTGTGAGATGATGAAGAGGGAGAGTTTTAAGAAGATTCAAGGGAGGATATGGCTTGCTGAACTAAGTAGATGGTGATATTCACCAGAATGGGAGGGGAAATAGAGAAGTTGCTTTGGAAGAGCAGAAAATATGAGTTCAGTTTGGGACATGTCTAATTTGAAGTACCAGTGAGAATCCCAATGGACATAATCAATGGTTATCTGGAAATCTGCATCTGATATCTGAGAAAACAGTTGGGTCTAGAGATATGAGTTTGGTGAGCAGAACATAACAAATAATCTATGCAGGTGTGAGAGTGAGATTGTATAGAGTAACAGTAAAAAGAAAGAAAAGAAATAGGTAAGGGTTATTGGAAGGAGAAAAGCTCACAATGGTAAGACTGGCAAGAAGTGGTCACAGAGTGTTTGTCCTAGAAGCCAAGAGAGAAGAGAATTTCAACTAGGAGGGAGTGGGTAACAATATCTAAAAGCATTAGGAAGTCAAATAAAACAAGGATTTCAAAGTGCCCTCTGAAGTTGGTGAGCAAGTGGTCAGTGTCTGTAAGAGTGGTTTCAGTCTAGTAACAAGATAGAAGATGAGTTAGCTGTATATGGCAAAGGTGAATCTTCCCCACCTTTGGGCCTTATTCTTCTCATCTCTTTCCCATTGTTAATTTGGCTAAAAGAAACTTTCCCAGACATTGTATCCAGTCTTCTTTAATCTGTAGTTCATTTATTGTCATTTTTGACAATGCTTATGTATTGTTTTTGCCTTGGATGTTTCTTCACGGTTGTATTTCAACAGGAAGTTGACAAGAGACACATCAGGCTGTAAACTCTATTCCCATGTCCACCTCACATTACAGTCAGCATGTTGGAAGCATTCTTCTTTTTCCTACTCAGCCTTCAACCTGTGTTATCTTCCGCTTACTCCTGGCAAACAACCTGGCCGTAAGAAAAGAGATAAATAAGCAAAGACTGAATCGTCATTTGACACACTTAGTAACTAGAAAAAATATGCTGTGAACTGAACGATGCATTCTATAAAATCCTTCCAACAGCAAACTGCATCTGACAGTAGCCCAAAACTAAGAGAGTGGGAGCTGGAGAAGATCTCCCTTCAGTTCTGCAGACCTTACTAGATGAATTATTGCTAAGCAGTGCAAACTGAACTGGACGTGAAGAACATCACCCTCACTTTCAGGTTTAAATTTGAAAGAGGGAAGCTGTAGGCTACCAAGAAGACAGTGAGGAAAACAAAATATGTGTTATGAAAAATTACTGTATCATAGGAAAAATATAGCATAGTCCCAAAAGCTCAGAGGAAGATAATTTTTCTCAAGAAAAAAAAAAAAAATCCTGAAAGTCCTCCAAAAGACAAAAGAGGATGTGGCTTCTATGAACTAAAAGCCAGAAACCCAAAGGAAAAATAGGCTAAGTGAAGGAGGAGACTGGAAGACAGTTGGTTAAAATAAAAAATAGGTGTAATAAAATTAAAAATGCAACAGCAGAGTTTTACTTATTGTTGGGATGAAGATGGTTGCATCACTACTGCTGTAACTAGAGAAAAATACCAGCTACATGAAAAAAAACTGTACATTGTTGAAAGCCACTGAAGAGCTGTGGACACAAAGAAGTACAAATAAATCCCAGAAAGAAATGGGGCTTTCCTACATGAGCAGAGGTGGCAGCTGCTATCATCCCTGAGGGCATTACCTCTACCTGGGGGCACAGGTGGGCTAAGCAGTGAACTACCATTGGTGAAGATACTTGGTTAGGTCAAGGACAAGCTAGCTGAGCTCTTGTCAGTGCACGTGGGCTGGCATGGTAGCTTGGAATCTGGTGGAGTCCCAAACACACAGCTAGGTCTTGTTACCCACCAAGTTTTCCTCACCAGACTTCTGTTGAGTGAGCAGCGATGAGGCTGGTCTAGAAATGAAACACAGGAAAGATTTCATAGTTTTGTGATACTTATATCTCAAAGCCCTGACATTTAAAATAAGAGGTGAACTAAAGGGTGAAGTTTAACTCAACCCAATCTATCAGTTCTTGACTAGATAGAAGAGGTAAGCCTTACATACCACCCACCTGAAAGAGGAAAGGGCAAGGCTTTTCTGGGGGTAAATATCTAATTCTGCCTCTACCATTCTCATATTTATAACTTCTGCCATGCAATAAAAAAGTCACCAGGCAAGCAAAGAATCATGAGATGTGACATACAATCAAGAGAATAAGTCAAATAAACCAGACGCACAAATGGCCTAGAATTATCAAGCATGGACATTAAAATAACTTTTACAAGTATATTTAAAACAAAGAGCAAGAGATATACAAAATGAATGAAAAAATGGTGGATTGATTGAGATAAATAGAAATCCCAAAAAGAAACAAATGAAAATTGTAAAACTGAGATATACAGTGTCTGAAATGAAGAATTCATTTGTTGGGAAAAGGAGGAAAGGGATTTAGTGAAACCAAAGACTGGTCAATGTAAATCATCCAAACTAAAAAGGACAGAGAAAAAAGTATAAAGTCATAGTAAGAGAAAGGAGAAAGAAAAAGACAGATTGAGAGACAGAAACAGAGAACAATAAGAAGGCAGAAGAAATATTTGAAGAGAAAATAGCTGAGACTTTCCCAAAATTGATAAAACTCATCAACACCCAGATATGAAAAAGCTTAGTAGAACTTTAAGTAGCATAAATACAAATAAGTCTATACCTAAAACACTGCACAGTCAAACATCTGTAATCAAAAGTTAAAAAGAAAATATTTGTAATGACGAGTTAATGGATGCAGCACACCAACATGGCACATGTATATACATATGTAACAAACCTACATGTTGTGCACATGTACCCTAGAACTTAAAGTATAATTAAAAAAGAAAATATTAAAAATAGCCAGAAAACACACACACACACACACACACACACACACACACACACACACTCTACAGGCTCATATGGCTCTATTGGTGAATGCTATAAAACAGTGAAGGGAAAAATCATAACACTTCTATGAAAACTCTTCCAGAAAATAGAAAAGGAAGGCATACCTCCCAACTCATGTTATGAGGCCAGCATTACCGTGGTACAAAACCAATAAAATATAAGGAAACTACATACAAAAATCCCTCATAAACACAGATGGAAAATTCTTAACAAAATTTTAGCAACAGCATAGAGAAATGATAATATAACATGACCATGTGGGATTTATCCCAGGATTGCAGGGTTGGCGTAGCATTTAAAAAGTCAATCAGCACAATTTACTACATTAACAGAATAAAATTCATACATTTATCTCAATGGATATGAAATATGGATTTGAAAATTTAAGATACATCTATGATAAAAACTCTAGCAAACTAGAAATAAAAGGGAGTTTTCTCATCCTGATAAGGGGTATCTACAGTATCATATGACAAAATATCATAATGGTGAAAGATTAAATGCTTCTCTCCTGAATTCAGGAAAAAGGTTAAAATGTCCATTCTTGGCCAGGTGTGGTGGCTCACACCTGTAATCCCAGCACTTTGGGAGGCTGAGGTGGGCAGATCACTTGAGGCCAGGTGTTCGAGATCATCCTGGACAACATGGCAAAACTCTGTCTTTACTAAAAATACAAAAATTAGCCAGGTGTGGTGGCATGCACCTGTAATCCCAGCTTCTTGGGAGGCTGAGGCACAAGAATCACTTGAACCTGGGAGGCAGAGGTTGCAGTGAGCTTAGATCGCACCACTGCACTCCAGCCTGAGTAACAGAGCAATACTCCATCTCAAAAAAAAAATAAAATAAAATAAAGTCCACTTTTACCTCTTCTCTTCAACATTATAGTGGAAGTGCTAGCCAGTTTTATAAGAAAATAAAAAGAATTAAAAAGCATAGAGTTGGAAAGAGAGAGGTAAAGCTATATTTCTTCACAAATTACATGATTATCCATGTTTAAAATCCTAAAGAATCTACAAAAAAAAGTTACTGGAACTGTAAGTGAGTTTAGCAAGTTTTCAGGATACAAGGTTAATTTACAAAAATTAGTTTTATTTCCATATACTATTGACAAAGATCAGAAATTGAGATGAAATTCTATTTATAATAGCATCAAAATATGAAATACTTAGAAATAAATTTGATAAAAGATGTGCATATCTGTATACTTAAAACTTTGAATCATTGCTGACCAAAATTAAAGACATAAATAAATGAAGAGATATACAATGCTCATGAATTGAAAGACTCGATATTATGATGTCAATTCTCCCCAAACTGATTTATAAAATTCAACACCATCACAAACAAAATTCTAAAGGGACTGGTAGAAATTGACAAACTGATTAAAAATTGATATGCAACATTTTTCTCCTTCACAACCTCACCCCTAACTTGGATCACAAGTTTTGTTGTTGTTTTTAGTTTTTCTTTTCATTTTCATTTTTACCTCTGTAGAATAGGAGCACTGCATCATAATATCCTCTTTCACTAGACAGCATTTGGCCTCGTTTTTTCCTTCGAGCCGTAATGGTTGTTGCAAAGAAACATGATTATGTACGATTGAAAATGACAAAGACATAGTTTATTAGTTTCAAAATATGTTCACTATGAAAAAGAATGTATGAAAACATAGAATGGGCTGCCTTGAAAGGGACTGATTCCTTAGTCTCTGGACTGTCTTCATTCAATCCTTATTCACTGAACACCTACCATGAACCAGACAACCAGACACTGAGAATATAGCAATAGCTACATCAGATATGGTCCCTATTCTCATGAGTCTTGAACTCTATTAATAGTAGCATGTCCAGGATACTGGGGATTTCCACACAGAGTAGAGATTTGAACAAGGTGACCCCAGAGTTCTCTTTTAAAGGTCTATATATGTATGATTCCAGAAAAACAAAAACACAAACAAACAAAATACCTTTGTCTTCTAATAAGACAAACACTCCTTTTGTGCCCTCTCTGTCTGGAACTTGACACTGGTAGACCGAGTGCAGAAGGAAAAAGAACCCCAACACCTACAAAATCCCCCTTCCAGCTTCAAACGAAAGAATTTGCCTGTCTCCTTCATTAATCAAATCCATCTTGTCCATGAGAGCTCTTGTGGGCCTCTGCCAGAGGGAAATGTCAAACACATGCTCTCTCTCAGGCCATGCTTCCTCTCAGGAAAGCGTGGAAGACACTGTGTCAGAAAATGCAAACCCATTTCCAGGAAAGTTCACCTTTTGGCATTGTGGGAAGCATGGCTCTAGATGCTGCTTTAGAGACTCTCTGCTTCGGGAAAGTGAGGCAGCTGTGAGCCAACCCAAACTGGAGTGAGCAGATGGCCTGGCATTCTGGAAATATTCTAGGAATATTACTCCAAGAACTACCACAAAAATGAGAGACAGTTCCAGGAAAACAAGGAATTGTTCCTAGACCCATGGCTTAGCCACACTGGGCCAGCAAAGAGGCATCTGTCCCCAAGAGCAGACTTGCTGGAGTCAGGGTGGAGGAGGCAGCTGGCTCTCCTCGCAAACAAATCAGTTTGATACTCCTTGCCTTATTGGACATGATCCCCTTGGCTCCTTCCCAAAGACACCCCTTGGTCTGTGGGCCAATGTCCTGTCCCAGCTCCAATACCAGACTTAGGAGCAAGCTTTAAGTATTTCAGAAAAAGACTTGAATGGATGGCAAATTATCATCCCATTAACAGTTTTGCCCGAAGTGCTCCATATCTTTGTTCATGCTTTTTCTTCTTCCTGGGATGTTCTCTGTCTTCTCTCCTGTTGAATCCCTACTTTTTATTCCGCAGTTATCTCCAGTGCTACTTCTTTCATGAAACTTTCCTGGATTCCTTCAGTCCCAAATAATCTTTTCTCATAGAATTCTAAATTCTCCTAGAGCAAACATTGTACCTTTTATTACAGCAATTTGTACACACCTTACCCTTTTCCCCCCCTTAACTTAAAAAAAAAAAAAATTAGATCCCCAAGTACTGGGGATCCTGTCTTCTTCTTCTTTATATCTCATTTAGCCCTGAAGCCCTTGTGTTTTCTTCCAACTACCCTGCCTTTGCACATGGTAGGATTAAGAAAAACTTGGGGAATGGAGATGAGAAAACAATCCTCATAGAAATCAGGGGTAACAATTAGAACATTCCCACTCCTGCAAATGACAAGATCAGGTCTCTTCTACAGTCTCTCTAAGGTCTATGAGGGCCTCTCTGTCCCAAAAATCTAAAAAGTTAGGAAATTCAACTTGCACTAAGTAATGCCTAATTCATCCTGAATTGCTGGGCAATAAGCAGTTCTACCTAACTGAATTTTCCGGATCACTGGAGCTTACCTATTAGAATCTAAAAAAAAAATTCAGTGATTTACAAAACACACTTTTCTAAAAGCACTTGAAATATCTCTGGAAAATTCCAAAAGACATTGGTTATAGTTGTATCCATGGAGGATAACTGGGAGATCAGGGAATTAGGGTGGGAGGAAATGGATTTCTCACTATGTATTTGTGAATTTTGGATCCTGCTCATCAATTATGTGTTAATTTAAAATTGATGACACACTTCCTTACTTCCTTAAATATAGTTGCTAAACCTAACTTTTCTTTCTGAATCAAAGTCTTCATTATAAACATTATTGTCTTGCTACTAAATAGCATGATTCCAACAAAGAATATTAAAATAATGTGGAGTTATTTGCTTCTACACTAAATAACTCCCATTCTGCTAAATCTCCAGAGGCTTTGGGTTTTGTTTACTTTTTAGATTTTCTCTCTTTTCCCTGGCAGCTATCACTTTTTGTAGTTATCAGAGTGACTGCTAATAGCAACCGCCACCCTACTTCTGATTTGCTTCTTTTGTTCTGATGTAATTTGAAAGTCAAATGATTTCAAAGGATAAATAAGATATATTAAGTAGAGACAAGAAGAGTATTCTAGGAGTTTGGTTTTTTGTTTGTTTGTTTTTAAATGCTACCAGCTATGTGGGCTAGAGTAGATTGGGCTGAATATGTCCCCACATTTATCCTCTGGCTAATAATCACATGGTCCTTGTGCTAGGCAGGCCTGATAAACACCAAAGTAGTTACCTGGTTACCAGAGTGCCACTAGAGGCAATGGCTTAAAAAACTAAAGATAACCCTCATCCTACTCTCCATGGAGGGCATAAGGAAACTACTGAGATTACACCAGGAACACAATGTGGAAGATTGATGTCGTGTGATATGTGGACTTCATGACACATGACGTCTTTTCTGATCTCTCTATGGCTTTTCTGCTTA